>NC_135899.1:38984434-39345107 GCF_964194155.1 Cetorhinus maximus
AATCATCTAAGGAGCAGAGAGAGATTTCAACAACCAGTTATTCCACCTGTAATTGATGTCGAACCTTTAATCCCTGAGGTGGCAGACCGATCTAGAATAGACATACCTGACGTCTCTGTTGAATTACCTAATCCTGAACTGCACTGTCTAAGGATGTCTCTGATGCTGCAGTTCCTGATCATGTCAATCCAGTGGGAGAATCTCAAGTCATAGAGCTATGTCGCTCTAACCGAATTAGAAAACCACCTCAGAGACTTAACCTTTAATTGCATGACCTGTGTATATATTTGTATGTTGTGGATTAAGATATTCTTTGTAAGTAAGAATTGTGAAAAAAGTAAAGGGGGAGGAAATGTAGGCCAGGATTTTCTGTGCACGCCGGCATCAGGCATGTTCGGTGGTGTGAGAGGACAGTATGGTACAGTTGGCGTGAAACTAGTTCGCGATAATCTGCTCAGCCTGCCGTTGGCGGGTCGCGTTCTCTGCCATCAGACATCGGGAACATTGTAATACATCAGCGTATCATTATTAGGCCTGCCTGCCAGGATCGTTTCCCCCCCCGCCCAGCCACTGGATAGTCCGTGTTTCACAACAGCACATAAGCGATGTGCACCTTGCGAGCTGCGCTTCACTCGGGACGTCAAGGTTTATTTGCTGACCTTGCTTCGGGCAGCACGCACTGTCATCAGCGCCAGGCTTCACAGACAGCACTTTTAGGGGGGCTCACAGCAGGTCTCTACCTACCAGATCAGCCATACGTGGGTGAATTTCCAATGGCTGCAGGGCTAGGGGTTACTTGGTGAAGGGGGGCAAGTGGCCTCAGGCAAGGGAAGAGGCTGCAGGATGAAGGCTATACTGGGGAAGGGAGGTAACCCAGGGTGTGTGTGGGGGCACAAGTTGATCTATGCTAGTGGTCTCAAGATAGTGAGGGCTGAGGAGGAGGGTCTCCAGAGAAGATGAGGCCAGATGGACATGTGAGGGGATGTGTGGGAGAATGGCTGGTGATGTCCTTTGAGCTGACAGTGAGTGAGATGCCAGTGAATGTGTGATGGGCTTGAGTGTGTGAGTTTAGAGTGATGAGATGGTTGCCATACCTTGGCTGCATGGTTGAGACCATTCATCCTCTATCTGCATTGGATGGCCAACCTCTTCTGTGCAGCATTGGCACTGACCACCACTGCCACTGCCTCCCAAACCTGGTTGGTCACGCCGCTGCCCACCCTGTGGCCAGAGCGGGGGTAGAGGACATTGCGACAGACCTCCACGGTGAACAAAAGGCGTTCCAGTGATGTGTCACTAAACCTGGGGGCTGCAGTCTTTTTGTCTTTCACGGACATCTCCCCTACAGTAGTCGTGAGCTGGAAGTACTGAGATGTGTGTACGCGGGCTGGACTTTAAATATGGTGGCCGACTTGATGAAGCGGCGTGGCGGGTGACAGCCCACCCGCTATCGAGATGACGTGTTTCCCGGGAAAGCGTAACTAATGCAGCAGGCTTGAGACAATATGGTGTGAAAACCCACCATTGCGGGTTTTACCTGCTCAGTGCAAATCTGGGACGATTCTGCCCATGGTGTTTGTAGGTATAACCTTTCCTACTTCCTTTAGGGGTCACATGTTTGTGCTGAAGAATGAGCCCTAAGTGTGGGTAATCTCAGGGCCGGAGCTTTCTAGTCGTGGACCTGGTTCAAGCACGTAGCTTCTAAATGAGCTCTGTAATAAAGTTATCTGCTTCAAGTAAGAAACCTGTCCGGTACACCAAGTTTATTACAGGACTGTGAATGGTGAGTTCTGTCTGTGCATTAGGATCTGGATGCTTCTCGTCTTTTCAAACTCCTCCAAGACTTCCCGCCGCCCTATCTCTGTTACCTTCTTGTTAAAAAAAGAAAGATTCAAACAGAGCCTTTCATAACAACCAGATGTCCCAAAGAATTTTACAGCCAATGAAGTACTTTTGAAGTGCAGTCACTGTTGTAATGTAGGAAACATGGCAGCCAATGTGCGCACAGCAAGCTCCCACAAGCTCCACAAACTGACACTCCAGTGCAGTGGTGAGGCAGTGCTGCACTGTCAGAGATGTCATCTTTCACACGGGATGTTAAACAGAGGCTTCTGCTCTCTCTAACGTGGGCGTAAACGATCCCATGGCACTATTTTGAAGAACAGGGCGGTTATTCCTGGTGTCCTGACCAATATTAATCCCTCAATCAATAAGAGATTATCTGGTCATTATCATATAGATTCAATATTGAGACTTCCCCACCTGCCAGTGGGATGGGACATACCCAGGGATAGTGACGGAGGAGTCTGGGATGTTTCCAGATTGATACGATTCAGTGAGTATCACTGCTACTTGACCAGTCTGTGGGGCAGCTCTCCTCACTTGGGTACTTGTTCTCAGACCTTGGTAAGACAGACTTTACAGATTTCACTGGGCTGAGATCACCTTAATCTTATTCTGACACAATGCCAGGATTGTCCAGATCGATCTGATTTTTCTTTTATTATTGGACTTTGTGGTGATTGTTTATCATTATTTCCTCGGCCACTTCAGAGGGCAGTTCAGAGTCAACCATGTTGTGTGGGACTGGAGTCACATGTAGACCAGACCAGGCAGTTGAACAGCAGGTTCCCTTTGCTGAAGCAAAACATTTGGGATTTTATTTTGATTCCGTTCCACAAATTCCAAATTTCACAACATGGAGAGGTTGGGGTGAGCAGCATAGATGCCTTTCAGGGGGGTGATATGTTGATAGGATGAGGTGAAGAGGGGTGAGAGGAGGCTTGAAGCAGAAACACCAGCATGGACCAATTCGGGCCGAATGGCCTGTTTCTGCACAGAGGACCAGCCTGGGCCAGCTCACAGCCTGGGGGGTCCGGCTTGCTGCACAGGGGCTCAGCTCACAGGAGGCCTAACAGCCCAGGGGCCTGGCACTCAGTACGGGGGCCTGGCACTCAGCACGGGGACCTGGCACTCAGCACAGGGGCCTGGCCCTCAGCACAGGGGCCTGGCACTCAGCACGGGGGCCTGGCACTCAGCACGGGGGCTTGGCACTCAGCATGGGGGCCTGGCACTCAGCACGGGGACCTGGCACTCAGCACAGGGGCCTGGCACTCAGCACGGGGGCTTGGCACTCAGCACGGGGGCCTGGCACTCAGCACAGGGGCCTGGCACTCAGCACGGGGGACCTGGCACTCAGCACGGGGGCTCTGGCACTCAGCAACTGGCCTGGCACTCAGCACAGGGACCTGGCACTCAGCACAGGGGCCATGGCAGTCAGTATGGGGGCTTGGCACTCAGCACGGGGGCTTGGCACTCAGCACAAGGGCCTGGTACTCAGCACAGGGGCCATGGCACTCAGCACGGGGGCATGGCACTCAGCACGGGGGCCTGGCACTCAGCACGGGGGCTTGGCACTCAGCACAGGGGCCTGGCACTCAGCACAGGGGCCTGGCACTCAGCACAGGGACCTGGCACTCAGCACGGGGGCCCTGGCACTCAGCAACTGGCCTGGCACTCAGCACAGGGACCTGGCACTCAGCACAGGGGCCATGGCACTCAGTACGGGGGCTTGGCACTCAGCACGGGGGCTTGGCACTCAGCACGGGGGCTTGGCACTCAGCACAAGGGCCTGGTACTCAGCACAGGGGCCATGGCACTCAGCACGGGGGCCTGGCACTCAGCACGGGGGCCTAGCACTCAGCACAGGGACCTGGCACTCAGCACAGGGACCTGGCACTCAGCGCGGGGGCTTGGCACTCAGCACAGGGACCTGGCACTCAGCACAGGGGCTTGGCACTCAGCACGGGGGCTTGGCACTCAGCACAGGGGCCATGGCAGTCAGTATGGGGCCTTGGCACTCAGCACGGGGGCTTGGCACTCAGCACAAGGGCCTGGTACTCAGCACGGGGGCCCTGGCACTCAGCAACTGGCCTGGCACTCAGCACAGGGACCTGGCACTCAGCACAGGGGCCATGGCAGTCAGTATGGGGGCTTGGCACTCAGCACGGAGGCTTGGCACTCAGCACGGGGGCTTGGCACTCAGCACAAGGGCCTGGTACTCAGCACAGGGGCCATGGCACTCAGCACGGGGGCCTGGCACTCAGCACAGGGGCCTGGCACTCAGCACGGGGGCTTGGCACTCAGCACAGGGGCCTGTCACTCAGCACGGGGGCCTGGCACTCAGCACGGGGGCTCGCAGCACAGAGACCCGATCCGATCCGGCTCGCAGCAGAGAGAAGCCATCCGGTCCGGCTTGTAGCACAGAGACCCGATCCGGTCTGGCTCATAGCACAGCAGCCCGATCCGGTCTGGCTCACAGCACTGAGCCCCGATCCGGTCCGGCTTGCAGCATAGAGACCCGATCCGGTCCGGCTTGTAGCACAGAGGCCCGATCCGGTCCGGCTCGCAGCACAGAGACCCGATCCGGTCCGGCTCACCACACAGAGACCCAATCCGGTCCGGCTCACAGCACAGAGACCCGTTCCGGTCCGGCTCACAGCACAGAGACCTGATCCGGTCTGGCTCACAGCACTGAGCTCCGATCCAGTCCGGATGGCAGCACAGAGACCCGATCCGGTCCGACTCACTGCACAGGGGCACGATCCAGTCCGTCTTGTAGCACAGAGACCTGACCCGGTCTGCATCGCAGCACAGAGAATCGACCCGGTCCGCCTCGCAGCACAGAGACCCGATCCGGTCCGCCTCGCAGCACAGACACCCGATCTGGTCCGGCTCGCAGCACAGACACCCGATCCGGTCCGGCTCGCAGCACAGAGACCAGATCCGGTCCGGCTCTCAGCACAGAGACCCGATCCGGTCCGGCTCACAGCACAGACACCCGCTCTGGTCCGGCTCAAAGCGCAGGGGCCTGATCCGGTCTGGCTCGCAGCACAGGGGCCCGATCCGGTCCGGCTCGCAGTACAGGGGCCCGATCCGGTCCGCCTCGCAGCACAGAGACCCGATCCGGTCCGCCTCGCAGCACAGACACCCGATCCGGTCCGGCTCGCAGCACAGACACCCGATCCGGTCCGGCTCGCAGCACAGAGACCAGATCCGGTCCGGCTCTCAGCACAGAGACCCGATCCGGTCCGGCTCACAGCACAGACACCCGCTCTGGTCCGGCTCAAAGCGCAGGGGCCTGATCCGGTCTGGCTCGCAGCACAGGGGCCCGATCCGGTCCGGCTCGCAGTACAGGGGCCCGATCCGGTCTGGCTCGCAGCACAGAGACCTGATCCGGACCGGCTTGCAGCACAGAGACCCGATCCGGTCTGGCTTATAGCACAGGGACCCGATCCAGTCTGGCTCACAGCACAGAGACCCGATCCGGTCTGGCTCTCAGCACAGAGACCCGATCCGGTCCAGCTCTCAGCACAGAGACCCGATCCGGTCCGGCTCGCAGCACAGAGACCCTATCTGGTCCGGCTCAAAGCGCAGGGGCCTGATCCGGTCTGGCTCGCAGCACAGGGGCCCGATCCGGTCCGGTTCGCAGCACAGAGACCTGATCCGGACCGGCTTGCACCACAGGGTCCCGATTCAGTCCGGTTCGCAGCACGGGGGCCCGATCCGGTCCGGTTCGCAGCACAGAGACCTGATCTGGACCGGCTTGCAGCACAGGGGCCCGATCCGGTCCAGGTCGTGGCACACAGACCCTATCCAGTCCGGCTCGAGGCACAGAGACCCGATCCGGTCCAGCTTGTAGCACACGGTCCAGATCCGGTCTTCCTCGCAGCACAGAGACCCGATCCGGTCCGGCTCAAAGCACAGGGGCCCGATGCGGTCCGGTTTGTAGCACAGAGACCCGATACGGTCCGGCTCACAGCACAGGGGCCAGATCCGGTCTTCCTCGCAGCACAGAGACCGGATCCGGTCCGCGTCGCAGCACAGAGTCCCGATCAGGTCCGGCTCGCAGCACAGGGTCCCGATCCGGTCCGGCTCACAGCACAGGGTCCCGATCAGGTCCGCATCGCAGCACGGAGACCCGATCCGGTCCAGCTCGTAGCACAGGGTCCAGATCCGGTCTTCCTTGCAGCACAGAGACCCGATCCGGTCCGGCTCACAGCACAGAGACCCGATCCGGTCCGGCTCACAGCACAGAGACCCGATCCGGTCCAGCTCGTAGCACTGGGTCCAGATCCGGTCTTCCTCGCAGCACAGAGACCCGATCCGGTCCGGCTCAAAGCACAGGGGCTCGATGCGGTCCGGTTTGTAGCACAGAGACCCGATCCGGTCCGGCTCACAGCACTGGGTCCAGATCCGGTCTTCCTCGCAGCACAGAGACCGGATCCGGTCCACGTCGCAGCACAGAGTCCCGATCAGGTCCGGCTCACAGCACAGGGGCCAGATCCGGTCTTCCTCGCAGCACAGAGACCGGATCCGGTCCACGTCGCAGCACAGAGACCCGATCCGGTCCGGTTTGTAGCACAGAGACCCGATCCTGTCCGGCTCGTCGCACAGAGACCCGATCCAGTCTGGCTCACAGCACAGGGGCCAGATCCGGTCTTCCTCGCAGCACAGAGACCCGATCCGGTCTGGCTCACAGCGCAGAGTCCTGATCCGGACCGGCTTGTAGCATAGAGACCCGATCCGGTCCAGCTCACAGCACAGGGGCACGATCCGGTCTGGCTCACTGCACAGAGGCCCCATCCGATCCGGTTCACAGCACAGGGACCCGATCCGGTCCAGCTTGTAGCACATAGACCTGATCCGGACCGGCTCACTGCAGAGAGACCCCATCCGGTCCAGCTCACAGCACAGAGACCTGATCCAATCCGGTTCGCAGCACAGAGACCCGATCTGATCCGGTTCGCAGCACAGAGACCCGATCTGATCCGGTTCGCAGCACAGAGACCCGATCTGATCCGGTTCGCAGCACAGAGACCCGATCTGATCCGGTTCGCAGCACAGAGACCCAATCTGATCCGGTTCGCAGCACAGAGACCCCATCTGGTCTGGCTTACAGCACAGAGTCCTGATCCGGACCGGCTTGTAGCACAGAGACCCGATCAGGTCCGGCTCATAGCACAGACACCCGATCCGGTCCGGCTCAAAGCACAGAGACCCGATCCAGTCCGGTTTGTAGCACAGACACCCGATCCGGTCCGGCTCAAAGCACAGGGGCCCGATGCGGTCCGGCTCACAGCACAGGGTCCAGATCCGGTCTTCCTCGCAGCACGGAGACCCGATCCGGTCCGGCTCGCAGCACAGGGTCCAGATCCGGTCTTCCTCGCAGCAGAGACCCGATCTGGTCCGGCTCGCAGCACAGAGACCCGATCCGGTCCGGCTCGCAGCACAGGGTCCAGATCCGGTCTTCCTCGCAGCACAGAGATCCGATCCGGTCCGGCTCACAGCACAGACACCCGATCCGGTCCGGCTCACAGCACAGGGGTCCAATCCGGTCCGGTTTGTAGCACAGAGACTCGAACTGGTCCGGCTCACAGCACAGAGACCCCATCCGGTCCAGCTCACAGCACAGAGACCCCATCCGGTCCGGCTCACAGTAAAAAGACCCGATCCGGTCCGGCTCACAGCACAGGGGCCAGATCCGGTCTTCCTCGCAGCACAGAGACCCGATCCGGTCCGCGTCGCAGCAGAGGGACCCGATCCGGTCTGTCTCACAGTACAGAGAGCCGATCCGGTCCGGTTTGTAGCACAGATGCCCGATCCAGTCCGGCTCGCAGTACAAAGACCCAATCCGGTTCGGCTTGTAGCACAGAGACCCGATCCGGTCCGGATCGCAGCACAGAGACCCGATCCTGTCCTGCTCAGAGCACAGAGATCCGATCCGGCTCACAGCACAGGGGCCCGATCAGGTCCGGCTCACAGCACAGGGGCCCGTTCCAGTCCGGCTCACAGCACAGAGACCCGATTCGGTCCGGCTCACAGCACAGAGACCCGATCCGGTCCGGCTCGCAGCACAGGGGCCAGATCCAGTCCGGCTCGCAGCACAGAGACCCGATCCGGTCCGGCTCGCAGCACAGGGGCCAGATCCAGTCCGGCTCGCAGCACAGAGACCCGATCTGGTCCGGCTCGCAGCACAGAGACCCCGTCCAGTCCGGCTCGCAGAACAGAGACCCGATCCGGTCCGGTTTGTAGCACAGAGACCCGATCCTGTCCGGCTCGTCGCACAGAGACCCGATCCGGTCCGGCTCACAGCACAGGGGCCAGATCCGGTCTTCCTCGCAGCACAGAGACCCGATCCGGTCTGGCTTACAGCGCAGAGTCCTGATCCGGACCGGCTTGTAGCACAGAGACCCGATCCGGTCCAGCTCACAGCACAGGGGCACGATCCGGTCCGGCTCACCGCACAGAGGCCCCATCCGATCCGGTTCGCAGCACAGGGACCCGATCCGGTCCAGCTTGTAGCACAGAGACCTGATCCGGTCCGGTTCACAGCACAGAGGCCCAGTCCTGTCCGGCTCATAGCAAAAAGACACGATCCGGTCCGGCTTGTAGCACAGAGGACTGATCCGGTCCGGCTCACAGCACAGAGGCCCGATCCGGTCCAGCTCACAGCACAGAGACCCGATCCGGTCCGGATCACAGCACAGAGGCCCGATCCGGTCCAGCTCACAGCACAGAGGCCCGATCCGGTCCGGCTCACAGCACAGAGGCCCGATCCGGTCCAGCTCACAGCACAGAGACCCGATCCGGTCCGGATCACAGCACAGAGTCCCGATCCGGTCCAGTTTGTAGCACAGGGGCCTGGTGCAGAACATGGAGGCCCAGCTCAACCTGGCTCACAGCCTGTGGACTGGCCGGCCTCAGAGCGTGCAGATCCTGCCCACTTCCTAGCAGGGACGCCTGGTCCAGCATTGCTCACATCACAGAAGTCCAGCACAGCCTGGCCTGGCCCTCAGTACAGATCCCCAGCCCAGCCCTTTGTGCAGTTTGGAGGCCAGGCCCAGCCAGCACTGGTCCTGCGAGCTGTGAGCCTTTAGTGTGAAAAGCAGAAGATCCCAAACATAATCTTAGTTTAATCTCCTCCTATTGAAGAGAGTGTGATTGTTCATGTCCTGAAGTTTTCCCTCTTGAATCAGTCTTACATTGAATGGGTTTCACAACCCTCACAGTCAGGTCATCGTAAGGATCAGAGCCCAGATAGCAGCAGCTGTCAGAAGCTGCTATCGCACTCCACCGATGTGTTTGTCTTCCAGGAAAAAGACAAGTGAACACAAATGTCCACAACATCCTGCAAGAGAGCGAGGACACAGTTGGAGATTGAAGACTCGGGGGACAGTGACTTGGGGGGAGGGGAGGGGAAGTGTAGGAGTTGGACAGAAACGGTGCACAGTACAGGAGGTTTACAGAGCTTGAAAAATGTAATGTAAATAGTTTAATAAAAGAATGTAAGATTTGAGATTATACTTGTGGAGAGATGTAGAGTAATGGGTTAATGGTTATGTTAATGAGACCATGATGATGATAATGATGTAACTGTGACATCAATAGTCAGATGACCAAGAGGCTCCAAGAGAGCTCGGTGCAGAATAGTCTGTACCCTGAATGCCCGGTACTTACCCTGAGGTCTTTGTAAATGGTTCTTAACAAACTGTTTGAAGTTTAACTACACCGACTATCTCAACTCTGTCATAGGGAAGCAAAGCCTCATCAAGGTACGGTAAGACCAGAAAGTATGGGAACAGTAAAACCTCACTAAAGCTCAGCATTAAGGGCACTGGCATAATCTTCCCATCTTCCCTAGACTCAGGGGAGGTGCCAGGGGACTGGAAAATTGCAAACATTACACCCTTGTTCAAGAAAGGTTGGAAGGATAAGCCCAGTAATTACAGACCAGTCAGTTTAACTTCAGTGGTGGGAAAGATTCTAGAAACAATTATTCGGGATTATATTAGTAGTCACGTGGAAAAATATGGGTTGAGAAGGAACAGCCAGCATCGTTTTCTAAAGGGGGAATCATGTTTAACTAATTTGCTGGAGTTTTCTGGAGAGGTAACAGAAAAGGTCGATGAGGGTAATGATGTTGACTTGGTGTACATGGACTTTCAAAAAGCATTTGACAGAGTGCCACACAACTGACTTGTGAGAAAAGTTACTGCCCATAAAATAAAAGGGGCAGTAGCAACTTGGATTCAAAATTGTTAAAAATTCAATGATTCTGTGAATAACATCAAAACAACTCTCTCTCCTTTGCTGAAGGGACTGACTCCTCAGTTAGAGACTGTTCCACAGTGAGTGCCAGTCTGCTATTCCCCTGTGTGGGGGATCAGATACAAGTCCTTTCTTTTTCCTCACTTGACTGTCACACACCCTCTGTTTCCAGCAGGGATACTGGATAGGGACCAGGAGCAGACAATGTGGCTACTTTCTTTCCTCCGCCCAGACCCCCATCTTCCCAGCAGCCGTGAACCTTCAGGTTTATCCTGGGGAATTTGATACACTGCACTCGCTCAGACTGCATATCCCAAATTCAGCTATCAGCCACAGCACTGGGTAAAACTATCAAATCCAAGCCCAGGCTTTTGGGAAAGGCCGACGCCTTCATGTAAAATCTTTAAAGACATTTCAATAAATGTGTTTCCAGGTATGACAGCTGAATTGCGATGGTGCTGGATTAACAACCCAGAGATTGAGAGTTCAAATCCAACCACGGAAAGTTACATACATAGAATTACAGTGCAGAAACAGGCCATTCGGCCCAATTGGTCCATGTTGGTGTTTGTGCTTCACACAAGTTTCCTCTCACCCCTCTTCATCTCTTCTATCAGCATATCATTCTGTTCCTTTCTCCCTCAAGTGCTTACTTAGTTTCCCCATAAAGGTATCTATGCTATTCACCTCAACCATCCCATGTTGTGTAACTGAATTTAATAAGTTTTGAAACTTCAGTAATGGAATCAAAATAAAAACATGAAAACTTTCAGTTTGTCCCGAAAAACCCAAATATTGTCCTTCAGGGAAGGGAACCTGCTACAACTGCCTGGTCTGGTCTCCAGTCCCACACAATATGGTTAACTCTTAACCGCCCTCTGAATTGCCCTGGTAAACAACGACAAAAAATCACTACAAAGTCCAATAATAAGAGGAAAATCAGATAGATATGGACAATCCTGGCATTATATCAGAATAAGATTGAGGTGACCTTAGCCCAGTGAAATCTGTAAAGTCTCTCTTACCAAGGTCTGAGCACAAGTACCCAAGTGAGGAGAGCTGCCCCACAGACTGGTCAAGTAGCAGTGATACTCACTGAATCGTATCAATCTGGAAACATCCCAGACTCCTCCGTCACCATCCCTGGGTATGTCCCATCCCACTGGCAGGTGGGGAAGTCTCAATATTGACTCCAGGGAGTCTCATGGCTTCAGGTCAAACAGGTTCAAGGAAAACAACCACTCCCCTCCCAACTGATGAATGAGTACTTCACCATATTAATCATCACTAGGGAAGTAGGCTAAGGACAGATCCCAAAACTGGGTATCCATGAGGTGCAGTGAGCCATCAGCAGCAGCAGGATTGTATTCCACCACAATCTCACAGCCCAGCACAAGCCTCATTCCATGGTTATCATCAAGCCAGTAGACAGACATGCCATGAACGTATTTCAGAGGGCTACATGCAGAATGAACACCAAGAGTAGCAGGTAATAAACAGAGCTAAACAGTCCAACAAGCATCAGGTCAGAGCAAAGCTCTGTAGTCTTACCACATCTTGTTGAGAATTTTGGACAACTAGTCAAGTGACAGGAGAAGCAGCTCAATGATCACCTCCATTCTCAATCATGTTGGAGCCCAGTATGAGTGCAAGACACACCCATGGAAAGTTTATGGCACAGAAAGAGGCCACTTGTCCCTTCATGTCTGCACCGGCTAAAAACGAGCCACCAACCTAATCCCACTTTCTAACATTTGGCCCATAATCCTGCAGGTTACAGCACTTGAGGTGCATATCCAGACACCTTTTAAATAAGTTGAGGGTTTCTGCCTCTTCTACCCTTTCACACAGTGAGTTCCAGACCTCCGTTATCCTCTGGGTGAAAAGTTTTCTTCTCCTGTCCCTTCTAATCTTTCTATCAATCACTTTAAATCTATGCCCCCCAGTCACTGACCTCTCTGCGAAAGTAAACAGACCCTTCCCATCCACTCTATCCAGGCCCCTCACGATTTTGTACATCTCAACGAAATCTCCCCTCAGGCTCCTCTGTCCCAAGGAGAACAACACCAGCCATTCCAATCTTTCCTCATAGCTGCAATTTTCCAGTCCTGGCAACATCCTCGTAAATCTTCTCTGTACCCTCCCAGTGCAATTATATCCTTTCTGTAATGCGGTGACCAGAATTGCACACAGTACTCAAGTTGTGGCCTATCTAGCGATCCATACAGTTCCAGCATAACCTCCCTGCTCTTATATCCTATATCTTGACTAATAAATGAAAGGATTCCATACATCTTCTTAGCCACCTTATCGGCCTGTTCTGCTACCTTCAGGAATCTGTAGACATTCACTCCAAGGCCCCTCACCCCCTCTATATCTCGCAGTATTCTCCCATTAATTGTGTATTCCTTTGCCTTGTTTGACCTTCCCAGATGCTTCACCTCATTCTTCTCCGGGTTGAACAGGGTTAAATTCCATTTGCTACTATTCTGCCCACCTGACCAATCCATTGATACCTTCCTGCAGTCTACAGCTATCCTCCTCACTATCAACCACGCAGACAACTTCTGTGTCATCTGCAAACGTCTTGGTCATGTTCCCTAAGCTTAGCCATGTTCAGCACCATTCACGACTCCTCAGATACTGAAACAGTCTATGTCCAAATGCAGCAAGACCTGGACAATATCCAGTCTTGGACTGACAAGTGGCAAGTAACATTCGCACCACACAAGTGTCAGGAAATGACCATCTCCAACAAGAGAGAATCCAGCTATCACCCCTTGACGTTCAATGGCATTACCATCACTGAATCCCCCACTTATCAACATCCTGGGGGTTACCGTTGATCAGAAACTGAACCGGACAAGCCATATAAATACTGTGGCTTCAAGAGCAGGTCAGAGACTAGTAGTCCTGTGACGAGAAACCCACCTCCTGACTCCCCAAAGCCTGTCCACCATCTACAAGGCAAAAGTCAGGAGTGTGATGGAATACCCCCCACTCGGCTGGATGAATGCAGCTCAAGAAGTTGGACACCATCCAGGATAAAGCAGCCTGCTTGATTGGCACCACATCCACAAACATTCACTCCACCACCGATACACAGTAGCAGCATATGTACCACATACAAGATGCACTGCAGGAATTCGCCAAGGCTCCTTAGACAGCACCTTCCAAACCCATGACCACTACCATCGAGATGGACAATGGCAGCAGATAGATGGGAACATCACCACCTGGAATTCCCCTGCAAGCCACTCACCATCCTGACTTGGAAATATATCACATTCCTTCACTGTCGTTGGGTCAAAATCCTGGAACTCTCTGCTTAACAGCACTGTGGGTGTACCTACACCACATGAACTGCAGTGGCTCAAGAAGGCAGCTCATCACCGCCTTCTCAAGGGCAATTAGGGATGGGCAATTAATGCTGGTCCCGCCAGCGATGTCCACATCTTGTAAATGAATTTTTAAAAATGTCAAAATCATTAACATATACCACAAAAAGCACGAGTACAGAGCCTGTGGAACCCCACTGGAAACAGCCTTCCAGTCACTAAAACACCCTTTAACAATGACCCTGTTTCCTGCCACTGAGCCAATTTTGTATCCAGCTTGCTATATTCCCCCTAGATCCCATGGGCTTTTGTGTGGGACCTTGTCTAAAGGTTTGGTTAAATTAGGTTTCAGGGAAGTTGAGCAGGACTGAAATCAATTGCTGGAAAACAAATGTCAAAGTGACTTTTTTTTAGGGCAGTAAGTGTTGGAGCGACAGTTTCTTAGAACAGGATCAATTCCCACGATTGTCCGTTAATTTAACAGTAACATTAACCAACTAATCGCCAGAGCCAAGATGGAGATTTAAAATAAAAACAAAAATAGCTGGAAAAACTCAGCAGGTCTGACAGCATCTGCGGAGAGGAACACAGTGAACGTTTCGAGTCCGTATGACTCTTCATCAGAACTAAGGAAATATAGAAATGAGGTGAAATATAAGCTGGTTGAGGGGGGTGGGACAGGTTGAGCTGGATAGAGGGCCAATGATAGGTGGAAACAAAGAAGAGATTGCCAAAGATGTCATAGACAAAAGGACAAAGGGGTGTTTACGGTGGTGATATTAGCTAAGGAATGTGCTAATGGTGACATTAAGGGTAGAAAGCAGGTCAAGGAAGTGACAGATAGCCCTAGTGGGGGTGGGGGGAAGGGATCGAAATAGGCTAAAAGGTGGAGATAAAATGATAGATCGAAATAAATTTAAAAATATGTGGGAAAAGAAAAGTATATTTTAAAAATTACAAATTATTGGAAAAAGGAGGATCGGAAAGTGAGTGGGGATGGAGGAGAGAGTTCATGATCATAAGAGGAGTGACGATCCCAGGCAGTGGAGGCACTCAGGCCAAAGCCTCCCTGTACATGGACGATGTCGCCTGCTTCTGCTCGGATCCGTTGTCGGTGCACAGACTGATCCACATCTGCGACCAGTTCGAACTGGCCTCGGGAGCCAAGGTAAATCATGGCAAGAGCGAGGCCATGTTCTTTGGGAACTGGGCTGACCGATCCTTTGTCCCCTTCACCGTCAGGGCTGACGGTCTGAAGGTGCTGGGGATATGGTTCGGAGAGTCCAGGGCATGCTTTAGAAACTGGAAGGAGTGAGTGTCTGGTGAAAAGGAAACTGGGCATGTGGGAGTGACGCTCCCTCTCCATTGCGGGTAAGAACCTGGTCATCAGGTGTGAGTCACTCTCGCTGTTGTTGTACATTGTGCAGCTCTGGCCCATTCCTCAATCCTGCGTGGTGGCAATCACCCGAACCATCTTTCGCTTTATCTGGAGGTCAAAAATGGATCATGTTTGCAGGGACACAATGTACAAGCCCCTAGATAAAGGGGGAAAAAAACGTGCCCAACATCGCCCTCATACTGATGGCCACCTTTGTGCACGGCTGCATCAAGCTGTGAGTGGACCCTCGGTACACAAACACCAAGTGTCACTACGTGCTAAGGTTCTACCTGTCTCCGGTGTTGCGAAGGATGGGTCTGGCCACGCTGCCGCGGAACGCTCCAAGTAGTTGGACCGTGCCGTACCAACTGTCCCTCGTGGAAAAATTTATGCAGAGAAACACCTTTGACCACAAGTCCATCAGGCAGTGGTCGGCACATAACGTTCTAGAGGCTCTGCGGGAAAAGGAGAGGGTGGATCCTGTGGGATGGTACCCCGAGCAGACCGTCAAAGTCATTTGGCAGAATGCCTCATCGCCAGAACTTTCCAACAAGCACCAAGACGTAGCTTGGCTGGTGGTGAGAAAGGCCCTCCCCATCAGATCCTTCCTACACGCCAGGAGTCTCACCCTGCACGTTGCCCTCGAGGTGGCTGTGGTGGGTAAGAGACCGTTGTTCACCTCCTTGTGGATTGTGCCTTGGCAAAAAGGTCTGGAGAGAGATGCAGTGGTTTTTGTCGAGTTTCATCCCGAGCAGTTCTGTGACATAGGACTCTGCTCTACGGGCTGTTCCCAGGGACACACACCGAGACAAACATCAACTGCAGCTGGAGGATCATCAACTCGGTGAAAGACGTTCTTTGGTCTGCCTGAAACTTGTTGGTCTTCCAGCGCAAAGAGTTGTCCCCGACCGAGTGTTGCAGACTGGCACATTCCAAGGTCCAGGACTACGTGCTGAGGGACGCACTAAAGCTTGGGGCAGCCGCTGCAAAGGCGCAATGGGGAAAGGTTGCTGTCTAAGACCTTTCTGCTTCAGTGCACTGAGAGGCTGGGAATTGTATAGGCCCCTCGAGCTGTATGACTCACATTGAATATATGCAGTGAAAACTACTTGTGTCACAACTGTATTGAAGCACGTCAGAGTGCAACATGATCTATGTCGTCAATTTGAATATCACTGCACTTTCTGTGATGGCCATTTTGAAAAGTTTTGAAGAAGGGTTATACGGATTCGAAACGTTAATCCTGTTTCTCTCTCTACAGATGCTGCGAGACCTGCTGAGTTTTTCCAGCATTTTCTGTTTTTGTTTCAGATTTCCAGCATCCACAGTATTTTGCTTTTATTATATTGAAATGTTTTGTCGTGTTCTTTCAGATACTTTTCAGGTGTTGATGTGATTCCATGTTGAAAGTGGGAATACAGCTCAGTGTCAATATCTACCTCATTAATGCTCTTGTGAACTGCATTGGGATATCTTCCTACATTGAGATGCTATGTAAATGTCAGTAATTGGCAGCTACAAGGAGCTAAGATAGACATCAGCCAGGATCTTATTGAATGGTGGAACACCTCCAGTTCCTATTGTCACACAGGTAGATTGGGCACGAGTCTCATATTGGAGCAAAACTGTTGAGTGTAGAACTGAACCCAGCCAGAGTTAGTAACTTCTGGGGAGGAGAGGGACGGTAACTAGTGAGTGTAAAACTCAACCCAGCCAGAGTCAGCACCTCCAAGGGAGGAGAGGGACGGTAACTAGTTAGTGTAAAACTCAACCCAGCCAGAGTCAGCACCTCCTGGGGAGGAGAGGGACGGTAACTAGTGAGTGTAAAACTCAACCCAGCCAGAGTCAGCACCTCCAAGGGAGGAGAGGGACGGTAACTAGTGAGTGTAAAACTCAACCCAGCCAGAGTCAGCACCTCCAAGGGAGGAGAGGGACGGTAACTAGTGAGTGTAAAACTCAACCCAGCCAGAGTCAGCACCTCCTGGGGAGGAGAGGGACGGTAACTAGTTAGTGTAAAACTCAACCCAGCCAGAGTCAGCACCTTCTGGGGAGGAGAGGGACGGTAACTAGTGAGTGTAAAACTCAACCCAACCAGAGTCAGCACCTTCTGGGGAGGAGAGGCAGGGTAACCAGTGAGTATAAAACTCAATCCTGCCAGAGTCAGCACGGCCTGGGGAAGGAGAAAAGTCAAGCAAAGGGAAATATTTTGGAAGAAAAACAGAAAATGCATGAAAAACTCAGCAGGTCTGGCAGCATGTATGGAAAGAGGAACAGAGTTAACGTTTCAAGTCCTTATGACTTCTTCAGAGAAGTGAATGTGAGCAAGAAATATTTTGGCGATGCTGCGAAGGGTTTGGATTTCAGCACAGGGAGGAGGGAGTGTGTGTGGGATGGGGATTTACAGCATTGGGTATACAAGAGAGGAATGAATGTTCCAGAAAAAACTAAAATTGTCTGTTCTGATCTTATCCTGCACTTTGTAGTAAAAATCATGTTTAATAATTAGTTTGTAACCCAGTTATGTTGATAATTAAGTAATGAAATTATATTAATCTATTAATCTAATATTGTATTCCATTTCATTGCAATCAATGTCGCACACTGTTCCCATGTGACTGCATCTTTGTCTGTGAAACTCTTTCAAGTTATCAGCAGTCACAGATTGCAACTCTTTCAAGTACAATCACAGTTCTTGGTTTCCCGGAGCGGGACATGAACCCACAACTCTCTGATTCAAAGGCGAGGGTGCTATGAACTGAGCCACAGATGTAACTCTTTCAGGTTACAACTAATTAAACCAAATTAACAAAATCAGGGACAAAGTAAAAGGCAGCCCCTTAAAGGAGAACTGCAAAAACAAAAGACAAAATTCAAAGGAAACTTACAATCATTAACTGTGAAGATGTAGCTGCATTCCTATCTGACAGGTGTAACAAACACCTGTCAGGCCCATGTGTAAAAACTAAGGCTCTGTGGTTCAATTACAGAATTATTTTTGTGAAGATAGTCAAGGTTGAATAGTCCGGAGCTGGGACCGGACACAAACTCCCTGGCTGTTTAAACTGGCCATTAAAGCTGCTTTGTGACATCATTCCTGGCCGCTGCGTGATTGGCCTCTGGCTCCTTTGTGATGTCACCTGGGGACAGGTTTCAGCCCCTGGTTATGCCCCATCAGTGCGATGTCACTCTGGGAGTTTGGATTTCAGTGTCGATGTGATGCCAGGTACGTAGGCTGTACATCCCAGCGACTGGCTGATCACATCAAACAACATGCTCCTCAGCAGTTCGTAATAAGCAGACTGGATTCAACAAGGCTTACAAATCCAAAAGAAAATGTCCACCGTTAAATGCCATTCTGTGATTGGACATCACTTGCTGAACAATCCTGAGTGTGCTAACAGCCACTGTCATGTAAGACATGGCACACTCATAATTTAAAGTATGGACCTTATTCAATATGAACATTGGACAAAGAAGATGTTCAGATATTGGGTTAGGAAGAAAGTTCCTCTAGCCACAAAATGTCCGCTAACCATCAGGTGACACTGCTGTGTGGATTCCAGAACCCAGTCAGGGAACTGACTCACTGTCTCACAAAGAGAAAGGATTGTGACTGTCGACAGCAGCAGCCCATCTGAAGCAGCAGCTTCTAGAACAATCTGAGCAGAATCAGTGTCAGTTTTTTAAAAATTAAATTGCCATTCTGACCGCAGTTCCTGAAGCCACAGGACACAGCAAGAAGGAGCCACACGTTCTGCAGACAGATCAAGGAGCAGACGTCTGTCTACCTGAACATCAACCCACACAAGAACTGACTGTTCATCAATTGCAGAAATGACCAGAAACCAACTTCATCCCTTCAAGAGGATTCCTTCAAACCACTTCTACCCCGGTGGTTGAAATCCCTTAACTGAACCTTCGATTAAAGAAGACCTCTCATCAGCTCTGTAACTTCAATCATCAGATTACATCAGGAAAGTGATAGATGAACATTTTCTTTCCTATATAAATTTTTATCCCTGTAACTCTTTTAGAGTATGTTAGCCTGAGTGCATGTGTGAGTGAGTAAAGTTACGTTCATTATTAAGCTTTTAATGTTTAAGAATAAACAATAATCTTCCTTTTCTTAAGACAGAATTCCTGAAAATCTGCTGTTGTACAATTTCTTGCTGACACACTCAGAGGGTTAAGACAAACACATACACCATTCCTATTCTTTAAATTCACTGATCACGGGCAGTTTGAAAAAGGGACAGGGGCCGTGACACTACACTAACAGCCAATTGAAGATAATCAGTCCAGCTCTTAATGTGGCTCATTTAAACTTGCTTGAAGTGACAGACATTCATACACAGGGACCCGTTCTCTGCAAACAGAAGGAATATGTTCAAGTCTTGTGCCTATTTTGAATTATCTGGAATGTTGGCGGGCCAATAGATCCCCATGCATTCTCCACGGCAACACCTCAGCCAATCAGAGTCAACTTGCCAACCAGTCAACACACTTTTCACCTATAGTATGAGTTTTTGTGATCATTTGAAATTTGGAATTCTTGCATTTGTCCTGATCAGTTGTAAGATGAAAATCTTCACAACATGCCTCACTTTTCAACAATATTGAAATATTTTCTCTCGTGTTCTTACACACAGGCACTGTATGTGACAGAATGGAGACCTTACAGGTGGGAAGATTACCAGGCTGAGAGTGGGTAGGTGTAGTGAGAGAGAGAGATCGTGTGAGTGAGTCCCAATACTTGGAGCGGGGGGAATTGGTTCATGATTTCTGGAGGTATGGCCAGGGAGGGAAATAGTGTGTGGGGTAGGAGTTGGTCATTGGATGAGAGAAGACTGGTTGTGGTAGTGGGGGAGGTGGAGGGTGTTGAGTGGTGGGTGTATAGTCATACGAAGTAGCTTTTTGGGTCTGGAGCAAACATTCCTTCTCCTCCTGGCCCACAAGCAGTGCTGTAAAGACAATCACCTACCTCATGGATTCAATCCTTCTCATCCCTTGGCCTGGGAAACCTGGACAATCTTTCCCACAGCTGTTGCTGCAGTGCAGATGTGGAAATGCTGGATTTCCCTGTGGAGGGAGATACCGGCAGGTCTGTTGGGGTGCGATGCTGCCGACAGCAATCAGAGGGCATTTCCAGCCGGCCCTGGGAAAGGCTCCAGATGGAGGGAATATGTTAGGGAGCCACTGCGAGGCAAACCCCCAAATTTCCCAGCATCCCCACCTCCAATCCCACTAACACCAGGCCAGTAAGATTCAGCCCAAGGTGTCAGCCTTGTTCCTCCAAGCACCATTGTCCCTTTCTAGCCACAGGTTTCTGGTGTTCTGCTGCTGGATGAAACACGAGAGTGCAGCAAATTTCATTCCTTTTGAGATACAAACAACTTTTATTTCCCAATATTCTCCTGTGATCAGCCTCTGTCCACTCCCATCCTACTTTATCATTTCCTGTGGTTCCAGTTGGAATGTTGTAAATATTGGGATTTCCCACCTTTGACCTCTTCAATTTCTTTTTATTTCAGCTCATCTTTAAACAGCTGGACTGTCCGAAAGATGTTGTGTATTTCCTGACTGCACATTTCCAGGAGTGTACAAGAGACAAGAGAGTGACAGCAGAGGTAGGACTAGTCCAGTCACACTCAGCACCGGCCATCTTGTCCACACCTCTTGCTGTGCTGTTCAGTGGGGAAATGCTGGATTTCTCCTGCAATTGAGATAACGGCAGGTTTGTTGCATCAAAGAATCACTCGGAGCGAGAGATGATGAAGGAAAAGATCAGAAAATGTAAAGCTTTGAGGAACTGGATTCTGAACAAAATGAGGCTCCCCACTCAATCCAGATGAACACACACGAGGCCTGTTCCAAAGGAATTGGAAAGCAAACAGCACAAAGAGAACTAGCACAGAAATATTGAACAACGGGAAGATGTGAATTGTAGACATGAGATGAAATTTGACCCTGCAGGAAGGAAAGAAAGAAATAAGGAAGGAAGGTGTCAATCTGTAAAAACTGGGACATTGAAGCTCGAATGTGCTGAGTCATGGACTGAATAGAATGATCACTCTTCCCACTCTCATATGATCTACTTTCCCACTGCTGTTTATGGAGTTGCTCGGCCCCATTGGATGGGTTTACAGTGAATCTCAGCATTTGCTCCTGAGACTCAATTTGTTGAAATTTAGTTGATGATCACATTCCCTCTCCAGAGGCGGGTGGCACAGAGCCGACCAATGTACGGACACTGGTCAACGCTGAATCACCGAGCTCATCTGTAGAGATCATTTTCTTCCCTTATACCTCACCCAGAACTCGATGGAGACACAAGGGGCAACTCCTGGTCCCTTCAGTCACCATTCCAGTAAATGCTAAGCCTGAAGAGGGAGCCGAGGCCCTGTCCCTCTGAAGTACTTTGATGACATCTCCATAGCCGTGGAAACCTTCATCTGACTGATGGAGAATCCAGTCTCTGGCACTTCATGAGTGGGAGGACAATGCCCTCGAATGGACCAACACTGCCCTTGTGTCTGTTTCTCTCACCAGCAGCAGGACATCCCTTTCCCATCTCCTGGATCAAAAACCAGGCTGAACTTACTGATTCCTGGGATTCCTTTCCTTAGCTTCCAGACTTCCCTACAGTCTGTTGTGAAGCCAGGTGTAGGCTCCAGACCCAGTAGAAGCAGAGTGGGATTGAGAGAGAAGGCAATTTGTTGGGACCAACCTCGGGAACCAAGGAATAAAGTGAATGTGGGGAATTTTGGGAGGTTTATTCAGTAAAATATCCCAGAGAATCTTAGGGTTCTTGAGGAAATGCACATCCGAGAGAGAGTGATCTTAGTCCCATTGCACGAGGGAGGATTTGCTGACAAGCTGTTGGACAGACACTTTCTGCTGTTCACTGAGGTGGTGGGGGAGGGGCAAGGGGGAGGTGCTGGAGGGTGGAAAATGGGGGATTTGAGAGTGGGGGAAGAGGGGGAGAGGGGCAGAAAAGAAGAAGGGGTGGTGAGGGGAGGGGAAGGAGAAGGGGGTCGTGCTGAGTCCCTGTGTTGTGAGCATGGATCCCATGTGGGGCTCTGGACCCACGAATTGTGAGTCTGGCCAGGCCCCTGTCCTGTGAGGTGGGAGCTGTGAACCGTGTCCCCCCGTTCTGCGAACTGGGGCTGGGTCATGGTGCTGGGCTGGGTCTCTGTGCTGAGTTGGGTCTTGGTGCTGGGTTGGGTCTCGGTGCTGGGCTGGGTCTCGGTGCCGGGCTGGGTCTCGGTGCCGGGCTGGGCTTCGGTGCCGAGCTGGGTCTCGGTGCCGTGCTGGGTCTCGGTGCCAGGCTGGGTCTACGTGCGGGCTGGGTCTCAGTGCCAAGCTCAGTCTCGGTGCCGGGCTGGGTCTACGTGCGGGCTGGGTCTCAGTACCGAGCTGGGTCTCGGTGGAGAGCTGGGCCTCGGTGTTGGGCTGGGTCTCGCTTCCGGGCGGGGTCTTTGTGCCAGGGTGGGCCACGGTGCTGGGCTGGTTGTTGAAGCTGGGCTCGGTCTCGGTGCTGGGCCGGGTCTCGGTGCTGGGCTGGGCCTCGGTGCCGGGCTGGGTCTCCATGCTGGACATGGTCTTGGTCCCGGGCTGGGTCTCTGAGCCGGGCTGGGTCTCGGTGCTGGGCTGGGTCACAGTGCTGGGCTGGATCTCGGTGCTGGGCTGGGTCTCGGTGCCTGGGCTGGGACTTGGTGCTGGGCTGGGTGGCAGTGCCAGGCTGGGTCGTGGTGCCGGGCTGGGTCTCGGTGCTGGGATGGATCTCGGTGCCAGGGTGGGTCTCGGTGCTGGGCTGGGTATCATTGCCGGGGTGGTGCCCAGTGCCGGGTTGGGTCCCGGTGCCGGTCTGGTTCTCGGTACTCGGCTGGGTCGTGGTGTTGGGCTGGATTTCGGTGTTCGGTGGGGTATCGGTGCTGCACTGGATCTCTGTGCCGGGCTGGGTTGCGGTGCCGGGCTGGGTCTCAGTGCTGGGCTGGGTCTCGGTGCTGGGTTGTGTCGTGGTGCTGGGCTGGGTCTCGGTGCTGAGTTGGGTATCCGTGCTGTGCGGGGTCTCGGTGCTGGGCTGAGTCTTGGTGCTGGGCTGTGTCTCGGTGCTGGGCTGGGTCTCTGTGCTGGGTATGGCCTCGGTGCCGGGCTGGGTCTCGGTGTCAGGCTGGGTTTCGGTGCTGGGCTGGGTCTCGGTGCCGGGCTGGGTTTCGGTGCTGGGCTGGGTCTCGGTGCCGGGCTGGGTCGTGGCACTGGGCTGGGTCTCCGTGCCGGGATGGGTCTCGGTGCTGGGCTGGGTCTCCATGCTGGGCTGGGTCTCCGTGCCGAGCTGAGTCTCGGTGCTGGACTGTGTCCTGGTGCTGGGCTGGGTCTCCGTGCCTGGATGGGTCTCGGTGTTGGGCTGAGTCTCGGTGCCGGACTGGGTCCCAGTGCTGGGCTGGGTCTCCGTGCCGGGATGGGTCTCGGTGCTGGGCGGGGTCTCCATGCCGGGATGGGTCTCGGTGCTGGGCTGGGTCTCCGTTCTGGGCTGGGTCTCCATGCCTAGCTGGGTCTCAGTGCTGGTCTTGGTCTCGAGGCTGAGCTGGGTCTCGGTGCTGGCTTGGGTCTCGGTCCCTGACTGGGTCCCGGTGTCGTGCTGGGACTCCGTGACAGGCCGAGTCTCGGTGCCAGACTGGGTCTCGGTGTTGGGCTGGGACTCCGTGCTAGGCCGAGTCTCGGTGCTGGACTGGTTCTCCGTGCCGGGCTGGGTCTCAGTGCTGGGTTGGGACTCGATGCTGGGTTGGGTCTCGGTGCTGAGCTGGGTCTCCATACCGGGATGAGTCTTGGTGCTTGGCTGGGTCTCTGTGCTGGTTTGGTTCTCAGTGCCCGGCTGGGCTGGGTCTCGGTGTTGGGCTGGGTCTCGATGCTGGGCTGGGTCTCAGTGCCAGGCTGGATTTCGGTGCTCAGCTGGGTCTCGGTGCTCGGCTGGATCTCGGTTCTTGGCTGGGTCTCCGTGCTGGGCTGGGTCTCGGTATTGGGATGAATTTCGGTGTTTGGCTAGGTCTCAGTGCCGGGCAGGTTCTCAGTGTCGAGCTGGGCCTTGGTGCCGGTCTGGGACTCGGTGCCGCGCTGGTTCTCTGTGCCGGGTTGAATCCCGGTGCTGAGATGGGTATCACTGCCGGGCGGGGTCTCTGTGCCGGTGTGGGGCACGGTTCTGGGCTGTGTGTTGGAGCTGGGCTGGGTCTCCCTGCTGGGCTGGGACTTGGTGCTGGGCTGGGTCTTGGTGCTGGGCAGGAACTCTGTTCTGGTCTCTGTGCTGTGCTGGCTTTCGGTGCCAGGGGGGGTCTTCGTGCGGGGTTGGGCTTCCGTGCCGGGATGGGTCGCGGTGCAGGGCTGGGTTGGGGTGCTGGGCTGGGTTGGGGTGCTGGGCTGGATCTCGGTGCTGGGCTGGGTCTTGGTGCCTGGGCTGGGACTCGGTGCCTGGGCTGGGTGTCGGTGCTGGGCTGGATCTCGGTGCCTGGGCTGGGTCTCGGTGCCTGGGCTGGGTCTCGGTGCCTGGGCTGGGACTCGGTGCCTGGGCTGGGTCTTGGTGCTGGGCTGGATCTCCATGCTGAGTGGGTCCTTGGTGCTGGGCTGGGTCTTGGGCTTCAGTGCCGGGCTGGGTCTCGGTGCTTGGCTGGGTCTCCGTGCCGGGCTGGGTCTCAGTGCTCGGCTGGGTCTCGATGCTCGGCTGGGTCTTGGTGCTGGGCTGGGTCTCCGTGCTGGGCTGGGTCTCGGTGCTGGGCTGGGTCTTGATGCTGGGTTCAGAGTCGGTGCTGGGCTGGGTCTTTGTGCCTGGCTGTGTCTCGGTGCTGAACTGGGTCTGGGTGCCGGGCTGGGTCTCGGTGCCGGGTTGGGTCTCGGTGCCGGGCTGGGCCTCGGTGCCGGGCTGGGTCTCGGTGCCAGGCTGGGTCTCACTGCCGGGATTGGTCCAGTTGCTGGGCTGGGTCTCGCTGCCGGGCGGGGTCTCTGTGCTTGGGTGGGCTACGGTGCTGGGTTGGGTGTTGGAGTTGGGCTGGGTGCCAAGCTGGGCTGGGGTTCGGTGCTGGGCTGGGTGTCGCTGCTGGGCAGGAACTCAGTTCTGGGTTGGGTCTCTGTGATGTGCTGGATCACGGTGCCGGACGGGGTCTCCGTGCAGGGTTGGGCCTCGGTGCCAGGCTGGGTCTCCATGCTGGACATGGTCTTGGTGCCGGGCTGGGTCTCGGAGCCAGGCTGGATCTCGGTGCTGGGCTGGGTCTCCATACGGGGCAGGGACGCAGTGCTGGGCTGAATTTCGGTGCTGGGCTGGGTCTCCATGCTGGGCTGGGTCTCAGTGCCGGGCTGGGTCTTGATGCTGGGTTCAGACTCGGTGCTGGGCTGGGTCTCTGTGCTGGGCTGGGTCTCGGTGCTGGGCTGGGTCTCGGTGCTGGGCTGGGTCTCGGTGCCGGGCTGGGTCTTGATGCTGGGTTCAGACTCAGTGCTGGGCTGGGTCTCTGTACCGGGATTGGTCTCGGTGCTGGGCTAGGTCTCGGTGCTGGGCTGGGTCTCCATGCCGAGCTGGGTCTCAGTGCTGGGCTTGGTCTCGATGCTGACCTGGGTCTCGGTGCCGGCTTGGGTCCCGGTGCCCGGCTGGGTCTCGGTGTCAGGCTGGGACTCTGTGCTAGGCTGAGTCTCAGTGCTGGGCTGGGCCTCCGTGCCGGGCTGGGGCTCGGTGCCGGGCTGGGACTCGATGCTGGGTTGGGTCTCGGTGCCGGGCTGGGACTCGATGCTGAGCGGGGCCTTGGTACTGGGCTGGGTCTCTGCGCTGGGCATGGCCTCGGTGCCGTTCTGGGTCTCGGTGTCGGGCTGGGTTTTGGTGCTGGCTCGGTCTCAGTGCCGGGCTGGGTCTCGGTACTGGGCTGGGTTGCGGTGCTGGGCTGGATTTTGGTGTTCGGCTGGTTATCGGTGCTGCGCTGGGTCTCTGTGCTGGGCCGGGTTTCGGTGCCGGGCTGGGTCTTGGTGCCGGGCTGGGACTCAGTGCTGGGCTGGATCTCGGTGCTGGGTTGTGTCGTGGTGCTGGGCTGGATTTTGGTGCTGGGCTGGGTCTCTGTGCTGAGCGGCGTCTCAATGCTGGGCTGAGTCTTGGTGCTGGGCTGGGTCTCGGTGCTGGGCTGGATCTTTGTGCTGTGCATGGTCTCGGTGCCGGGCTGGGTCTCTTTGCTGGGAATGGCCTCAGTGCTGGTTTGGGTCTCGGTGTCGGGCTGGTTTTCGGTGCTGGGCTGGGTCTCGGTGCCGGGCTGGGTCTCGGTGCTGGGCTGGGTCTCTTTGCTGGGAATGGCCTCAGTGCCGGTTTGGGTCTCGGTGTCGGGCTGGGTTTCAGTGCTGGTCTGGGTCTCGGTGCCGGGCTGGGTCTCGGCGCTGGGCTGGGTCGTGGTGCTGGGTTTGGTCTCCAAGCTGGATAGTGTCGCGGTACTGGGCTGGATTTCGGTGCTGGGTTGGGTCTCCGTGCTGAATGGGGTCTTGGTGCTGGACTGTGTCTCATGCCAGGATGGGCCTCGGTGCTGGGCTGGGTATCTGTGCTGGGTTGGGTCTTGGTGCTGGGCTGGGTCTCCGTGCTGGGCTGGTTCTCGGTGCCGGGCTGGGTCTCGATGCTGGGTTCAGTCTCGGTGCTGGGCTGGGTCTCTGTACTGGGATGGGTCTCGATGCTAGGCTAGATCTCGGTGTTGGGCTGGGTCTCCGTGCCGAGCTGGGTCTCAGTGCTTGGCTTGGTCTCGATGCTGAGCTGGGTGTCGGTGCTGGCTTGGGTCTCGGTGCCCGACTGGGTCCCGGTGTTGGGCTGGGATTCCGTGCTAGGCCGACTCTCGGTGCTGGGCTGGATCTCCGTGGCGGGCTGGGGTCGGTGCTGGGCTGGGACTCGATGCTGGGTTGGGTCTCGGTGCTGGGCTGGGTCTCCATACCGGGATGAGTCTCGGTGCTCGGCTGGATCTCTGTGCTGGTTTGGGACTCGGTGCTCGACTGGGTCTCAGTGCTGGGCTGGGTCTCGGTGCCGGGCTGGGTCTCGATGCTGGGTTCAGTCTCGGTGCTGGGCTGGGTCTCTGTACTGGGATGGGTCTCGGTGCTGGGCTAGGTCTCGGTGCTGGCTTGGGTCTCAGTGCCCGACTGGGTCCCGGTGTTGGCTGGAACTCCGTGCTAGGCCGAGTCTCGGTGCTGGGCTGGATCTCCGTGCCGGGCTTGGGCTTGGTGCTGGGCTGGGACACGATGCTGGGTTGGGTCTCGGTGCTGGGCTGGGTCTCGATGCTGGGCTGGGTCTCAGTACCAGGCTGGATTTCGGTGCTGGGCTGGGCCTCGGTGCTCGGCTGGGTCTCGGTGCATAGCTGGGTCTCCGTGCTTGGCTCGTTCTTGGTGCTGGGCTGAATTCCAGTGTTCGGCTAGGTCTCGGTGCTGGGCTGGGTCTCTGTGCCGGGCTGGGTTGTGGCCCGGGCTGGGTCTTGGTGCCGGGCTGGGTCTCGGTGGCGAGCTGGATCTCCGTGCTGGGTGTAGTCTCCGTGCTGGGATGTGTCTTGGTGCCGAATTGTGTCTCGGTGCAGGGCTGGGTCTCAGTGCTGGGCTGATTCTCCGTGCCGGGCTGATTCTCTGTGCCAGGGTGGGTTGTGGCCCGGGCTGTGTCTAGGTGCCGGGCTGGGACTCGGTGGCGAGTTGGATCTCTGTGCCGGGTGGGGTCTCGGTGGCGAGCTGGGTCTCCGTTCCGGGTGGGGTCTCGGTGTCGGAATTGGTCTCAGTGTCGAGCTGGGCCTTGGTGTCGGTCTGGATCTCGGTGCCGGGCTGGCTCTCTGTGCCAGGATGGAGCACGGTTCTGGGCTGTGTGTTGGAGCCGGGCTGCATCTCGGTGCTGGGCTGAGTCTCGGTGCTGTGCAGGAACTCAGTTCTGGGCTGGGTCTCTGTGCTGTGCTGGTTTTCGGTGCTGGGTGGGATCTCCGTGCGGGGTTGGGCTTCAATGCCGGGCTGGGCCACGGTGCAGGGCTGGGTTGCAGATCAGGGCTGGGTCACCGGGCAGGTCTCACTGTCGGTGCTGTGTTGGGTCTTGGTGCCAGGCTGGGTCTCGGTGCCAGGGTGGGTCTTGGTGCTGGTCTGGGTATCGGTGCCAGGGTGGTTACCATGCCAGGCTGGGTCCCGGTTCCGGGCTGGGTCTCGGTGCCGGGCTGGATCTCGGTGCCGGGCTGGGTCTCTTTGCTGGGAATGGCCTCAGATCCGGGTTGGGTCTCGGTGTCGGGTTGGGTTTCAGTGCTGGGCTGGGTCTCGGTGCCGAGCTGGGTGTCGGCGCTGGGCTGGGTCGTGGTGCTGTGTTGGGTCTCCATGCTGGGCAGTGTCACGGTACTGGGCTGGATTTCGGTGCTGGGCTGGGTCTCCGTGCTGAGCGGGGTCTCGGTGCTGGACTGGATCTCGTGCCAGGATGGGCCTCGGTGCTGGGCTGGGTATCTGTGCTGGGTTGGGTCTTGGTGCTGGGCTGGGTCTCCTTGCTGGGCTGGGTCTCGGTGCCGGGCTGGGTTTCGATGCTGTGTTCAGTCTCAGTGCTGGGCTGTGTCTCTGTACTTTGATGCGTCTCGGTGCTGGGCTGGGTCTCCGTGCCGAGCTGGGTCTCAGTGCTGGGCTTGGTGTCGATGCTGAGCTGGGTCTCGGTGCTGGCTTAGGTCTCGGTGCCCGACTGGGTCCCACTGTTGGGCTGGGACTCCATTCTAGGCCGAGTCTCGGTGCTGGTCTGGATCTCCGTGCCGGGCTGGGGCTCGGTGTTGGGCTGGGTCTCGATACTGGGCTGGGTCTCAGTACCAGGTTGGATTTCGGTGCTGGGCTGGGCCTCGGTGCTGGGCTGGGCCTCGGTGCTGGGCTGGGCCTCGGTGCTTGGCTGGGTCTCCGTGCTTGGCTGGGTCTTGGTGCTGGGCTGAATTCCGGTGTTCGGCTAGGTCTCGGTGCCGGGCTGGTTCTCAGTGTTGAACTGGGCCTTGGTGCCGGTCTGGGTCTTGGTGCCGGGCTGGTTCTCTGTACTGGTTTGAATCCGGGTGCTGGGATGTGTATCGCGGCTGGGCGTGGTTGCTGTGCCGGTGTGGGGCACGGTTCAGGGCTCTGTGTTGGAGCCGGGCTGGGTCTCCGTGCTGAGCTGGGTCTTGGTGCTGGGCTAGGTCTTGGTGCTGGGCAGGAACTTCGTTCTGGGCTGGGTCTCTGCGCTGTGCTGGGTTTCGGTGCCGGGTGGTGTCTCAGTGCGGGGTTGGGCTTCAGTGCCAGGCTGGATCGCGGTGCAGGGCTGGGTTGCAGTGCTGGGCTGGGTACCCGGGCTGGGCTCAATGTCGGTGTTGGGTTGGGTCTCGGTGCCAGGCTGGGTCTCTGTGCCGGGCTGGGTTGTGGCCCGGCCTGGGTCTCGGTGCCGGGCTGGGTCTCGGTGGCGAGCTGCATCTCCGAGCCGCGTGGGGTCTCCGTGCCGGGATGTGTCTCGGTGCGGAATTGGGTCTCGGTGCGGGGCTGGGTCTCAGTGCTGGGCTGATTCTCCGTGCCTGGCTGATTCTCCATGCCAGGGTTGGGCACGGTTCTGGGTTGTGTGTTGGATCCGGGCTGGGTCTCCGTGCTGGGCTGTGTCTCTGTACTGTGCTGGGTTTCGGTGCCGGATGGGGTCTCAGTGCGTGGTTAGGACTCGGTGCTGGGCTGTGTCTCGGTGCCGGACTGGGTCTCAGTGCCGGGCTGGGTTGTGGCCCGGGATGTGTCTTGGTGTCAGGCTGGGCCTCGGTGGCGAGTTGGATCTCCGTGCCGGGTGGGGTCTTGGTGCCGGGCTCGGTCTCGGTGGCGAGCTGGGTCTCCGTTCCGGGTGGGGTCTCGGTGCCGGGCTTGGTTTCAGTGTCGAGCTGGGCCTTGGTGTCGGTCTGGATCTCGGTGCCGGGCTGGTTCTCTGTGCCAGGATGGGGCACGATTCTGGGCTGTGTGTTGGAGCCGGGCTGCGTCTCGGTGCTGGGCTGGGTCTCGGTGCTGTGCAGGAACTCAGTTCTGGGCTGGGTCTCTGTGCTGTGCTGGTTTTCGGTGCTGGGTGGGATCTCCGTGCGGGTTTGGGCTTCAATGCCGGGCTGGGCCGCGGTGCAGGGCTGGGTTGCGGTTCGGGGCTGGGTCAAAAGGCTGGGCTCACTGTCGGTGCTGAGTTGGGTCTTGGTGCCAGGCTGGGTCTCGGTGCCAGGGTGGGTCTCGGTGCCGGTCTGGGTATCGGTGCCAGGATGGTTCCCAGTGCCGGGCTGGGTCCCGGTTCCGGGCTGGGTCTCGGTGCCGGGCTGGATCTCGGTGCCGGGCTGGGTCTCGGTGCCGGGCTGGATCTCGGTGCCGGGCTGGGTCTCCGTACTGGGCTGGGTCGCGGTGCTGGGCTGGATTTTGGTGTTCGGCTGATTATCGGTGCTGCACTGGGTCTCTGTGCTGGGCTGGGTTTCGGTGCCGGGCTGGGTCTCAGTGCCGGGCTGGGTCTCAGTGCTGGGCTGGATCTCGGTGCCGGGCTGGGTCTCGGTGCCAGGCTGGGACTCGATGTTCGGTTGGGTCTCGGTGCTGGGCTGGTTCTCCGTACAGGGCTGGGTCGCAGTGCTGGGCTGAATTTCGGTGCTGGGCTGTGTCTCCATGCTGGGCTGGGTCTCCGTACCAAGCTGGGTCATAGTGCTGGGCTTGGTCTCGCTGCTGAGCTGTGTCTCGGTGCAGGCTTGGGTCCCGGTGCCCGGCTGGGTCTCGGTGCTGGGCTGGGTGTCCGTTCCAGGCTGGGGCTCGGTGCCGGGCTGGGACTCGATGCTCGGTTGGGTATCGGTGCTGGGTTGGGTCTCCATACCGGGATGGGTCTCGGTGCTCGGCTGGGTCTCTGTGCTGGATTGTGTCTCGGTGCTCGGCTGGGTCTCCGAGCCGGGCTGGGTCTCGATGCTGGGCTGGTCTCGGTGTGGGCTGGGTCTCCGTACTGGGTTGGGTCGTGGTGCTGGGTTGGATTTCGGTGTTCGGCTAGTTATCGGTGCTGCGCTGGGTCTCTGTGCTGGGCCGTGTTTCGGTGCCGGGCTGGGTCTCAGTGCTGGGCTGGATCTCGGTGCTGGGTTGTGTCGTGGTGCTGGGCTGGATTTTGGTGCTGGGCTGGGTCTCTGTGCTGAGCGGCATCTCAGTGCTGGGCTGAGTCTTGGTGCTGGGCTGGGTCTCGGTGCTGGGCTGGATCTCTGTGCTGGGCATGGTCTCGGTGCCGTGCTGTGTCTCTTTGCTCGCAATGGCCTCAGTGCCGGGTTGGGTCTCGGTATCGGGCTGGGTTTCGATGTTGGGCTGGGTCTCAGTACCGCGCTGGGTCTCGGCGCTGGGCTAGGTCGTGGTGCTGGGTTGGGTCTCCATGCTGGGCAGTGTCGCGGTACTGGGCTGGATTTCGGTGCTGGGCTGGGTCTCCGTGCTGAGCGGTGTCTCGGTGCTGGGCTGAGTCTTGGTGCTGGACTGGGTCTTGTGCCAGGATGGGCCTCGGTGCTGGGCTGGGTATCTGTGCTGGGTTGGGTCTTGGTGCTGGGCTGGGTCTCCGTGCTGGGCTGGGTCTCCGTGCTGGGCTGGGTCTCGGTGCTGGGCTGGGTCTCGATGCTGGGTTCAGTCTCGGTGCTGGGCCGGGTCTCTGTACAGCGATGGGTCTCGGTGCTGGGCTGGGTCTCCGTGCCGAGCTGGGTCTCAGTGCTGGGCTTGGTGTCGATGCTGAGCTGGGTCTCGGTGCTAGCTTGCGTCTCGGTGCCCGACTGGATCCCGGTGTTGGGCTGGGACTCCGTGCTAGGCCGAGTCTCGGTGCTGGGCTCGATCTCCATGCCAGGCTGGGGTCGCTGCTGGGCTGGGACTCGATGCTGGGTTGGGTCTCGGTGCTGGGCTGGGTCTCCATACCGGGATGAGTCTCAGTGCTCAGCTGGGTCTCTGAGCTGGTTTGGGACTCGGTGCTCGACTGGGTCTCCGTTCTGGATTGGGTCTCAGTGTTGGGCTGGGTCTCGATGCTGGGCTGGGTCTTAGTGCCAGGCTGGATTTTGGTGCTGGGCTGGGCCTCGGTGCTCGGCTGGGTCTCGGTGCTTGGCTGGGTCTCCGTGCTGGGCTGGGTCTGGGTGCAGAGCTGAATTCCGGTGTTCGGCTAGGTCTCGATGCCGGGCTGGTTCTCAGTGTTGAGCTGGACCTTGCTGCCGGTCTGGGTCTCAGTGCCGGGCTGGTTCTCTGTACTGGTTTGAATCCCGATGCTGGGATGTGTATCGCGGCTGGGCATGGTTGCTGTGCCGGTGTGGGGCACGGTTCTGGGCTGTGTGTTGGCGCAGGGCTGGGTCTCCATGCTGGGCTGGGTCTTGGTGCTGGGCTGGGTCTTGGTGCTGGACAGGAACTTCTTTCTGGGCTGGGTCTCTGCGCTGTGCTGGGTTTCGGTGCCGAGTGGTGTCTCAGTGTGGGGTTGGGCTTCAGTGCCGGGCTGGATCGCGGTGCACGGCTGGGTTGTGGTGCTGGGCTGGGTCACCGGGCTGGGCTCAATGTCAGTGCTGGGTTGGGTCTCGGTGCCAGGCTGGGTGTCTGTGCCGGGCTGGGTTGTGGCCCGGCCTGGGTCTCGGTGCCGGGCTGGGTCTCGGTGGCGAGGTGGATCTCTGTGCTGGGCGGGATCTCCGTGCCGGGGTGTGTCTCCGTGCTGGGGTGTCTCGGTGCCGAATTGGGCCTCGGTGCGGGGCTGGGTCTCGGTACTCGGCTGTGTCTCAGTGCCGGGCTGGGTCTCGGTGCCGGGCTGGGTTGTGGCCCGGGCTGTGTCTTGGTGCCGGGCTGGGACTCGGTGGCGAGTTGGAGCTCCGTGCCGGGTGGGGTCTCGGTGCTGGGCTCAGTCTCGGTGGCGAGCTGGGTCTCTGTTCCGGGTGGGGTCTCAGTGCCTGGGTGTGTCTCGGTGCCGAACTGGGTCTGGGTGCCGGGCTGGGTCTCGGTGCCTGATTGGGTCTCGGTGCCGGGCTGGGCCTCGGTGCCGGGCTGTGTCTCGGTGCCAGTCTGGTTCTCAGTGCCGGTATTGGTCCAGTTGCTGGGCTGGGTCTCGCTGCCGGGCGGAGTCTCTGTGCTTGGGTGGGCTACGGTGCTGGGTTGGGTGTTGGAGCTGGGCTGGGTCTCCATGCTGGACATGGTCTTGGTGCCGGGCTGGGTCTCGGTGCTGGGCTGGATCACAGTGCTGGGCTGGATCTCAGTGCTGGGCTGGGTCTCGGTGCCTGGGCTGGGACTCGGTGCTGGGCTGAGTGGCGGTTCCAGGCTGGGTCGCGGTGCCGGGCTGGGTCTTGGTGCTGGGATGGCTCTCGGTGCCAGGGTGGATCTCGGTGCCGGGCTGGGTATCGGTGCCGGGGTGGTTCCCAGTGCCGGGCAGAGTCGTGGTGCCAGGCTGGGTCCTCGGTGCCGGCCTGGATTTCGGTGCCGGACTGAGTCTCTGTACAGGGCTGAGTCACAGTGCTGGGCTGAATTTCGGTGCTGGGCTGGGTCTCCATGCTGGGCTGGGTCTCCGTACCAAGCTGGGTCTTAGTGCTGGGCTTGGTCTCGCTGCTGAGCTGGGTCTCGGTGCAGGCTTGGGTCCCGGTGCCCGGCTGGGTCTCGTGCTGGGCTGGGTCTCCGTTCCAGGCTGGGGCTAGGTGCCGGGCTGGGACTCGATGCTCGGTTGGGTCTCGGTGCTGGGCTGGGTCTCCATACCGGGATGGGTCTCGGTGCTTGGCTGGGTCTCTGTGCTGGTTTGTGTCTCGGTGCTCGGCTGGGTCTCCGTGCCGGGCTGGGTATCGATGCTGGGCTGGTCTCGGTTCCGGGCTGGGTCTCCGTACTGGGCTGGGTCGCGGTGCTGGGTTGGATTTTGGTGTTCGGCTGGTTATCGGTGCTGCACTGGGTCTCTGTGCTGGGCCGGGTTTCGGTGCCGGGCTGGGTCTCAGTGCCGGGCTTCGTCTCAGTGCTGGGCTGGATCTCGGTGCTGGGTTGTGTCGTGGTGCTGGGCTGGATTTTGATGCTGGGCTGGGTCTCTGTGCTGAGAGGCGTCTCGGTGCTGGGCTGAGTCTTGGTGCTGGGCTGGGTCTCGGTGCTGGGCTGGATCTCTGTGCTGGGCATGGTCTCGGTGCCAGGCTGTGTCTCTTTGCTGAGAAGGGCCTCAGTGCCGGGTTGGGTCTCGGTGTCGGGCTGGGTTTCGGTGCTGGGCTGGATTTCGGTGCTGGGCTGGGTCTCCGTGCTGAGCGGGGTCTCGGTGCTGGACTGGGTCTCGTGCCTGGATGGGCCTCGGTGCTGGGCTGGGTATTTGTGCTGGGTTGGGTCTTGGTGCTGGGCTGGGTCTCCATGCTGGGCTGGGTCTCAGTGCTGGGCTGGGTCTCGGTGCTGGGCTGGATCTCTGTGCTGGGCATGGTCTCGGTGCCGTGCTGTGTCTCTTTGCTCGCAATGGCCTCAGTGCCGGGTTGGGTCTCGGTATCGGGCTGGGTTTCGATGTTGGGCTGGGTCTCAGTACCGCGCTGGGTCTCGGCGCTGGGCTAGGTCGTGGTGCTGGGTTGGGTCTCCATGCTGGGCAGTGTCGCGGTACTGGGCTGGATTTCGGTGCTGGGCTGGGTCTCCGTGCTGAGCGGTGTCTCGGTGCTGGGCTGAGTCTTGGTGCTGGACTGGGTCTTGTGCCAGGATGGGCCTCGGTGCTGGGCTGGGTATCTGTGCTGGGTTGGGTCTTGGTGCTGGGCTGGGTCTCCGTGCTGGGCTGGGTCTCCGTGCTGGGCTGGGTCTCGGTGCTGGGCTGGGTCTCGATGCTGGGTTCAGTCTCGGTGCTGGGCCGGGTCTCTGTACAGCGATGGGTCTCGGTGCTGGGCTGGGTCTCCGTGCCGAGCTGGGTCTCAGTGCTGGGCTTGGTGTCGATGCTGAGCTGGGTCTCGGTGCTAGCTTGCGTCTCGGTGCCCGACTGGATCCCGGTGTTGGGCTGGGACTCCGTGCTAGGCCGAGTCTCGGTGCTGGGCTCGATCTCCATGCCAGGCTGGGGTCGCTGCTGGGCTGGGACTCGATGCTGGGTTGGGTCTCGGTGCTGGGCTGGGTCTCCATACCGGGATGAGTCTCAGTGCTCAGCTGGGTCTCTGAGCTGGTTTGGGACTCGGTGCTCGACTGGGTCTCCGTTCTGGATTGGGTCTCAGTGTTGGGCTGGGTCTCGATGCTGGGCTGGGTCTTAGTGCCAGGCTGGATTTTGGTGCTGGGCTGGGCCTCGGTGCTCGGCTGGGTCTCGGTGCTTGGCTGGGTCTCCGTGCTGGGCTGGGTCTGGGTGCAGAGCTGAATTCCGGTGTTCGGCTAGGTCTCGATGCCGGGCTGGTTCTCAGTGTTGAGCTGGACCTTGCTGCCGGTCTGGGTCTCAGTGCCGGGCTGGTTCTCTGTACTGGTTTGAATCCCGATGCTGGGATGTGTATCGCGGCTGGGCATGGTTGCTGTGCCGGTGTGGGGCACGGTTCTGGGCTGTGTGTTGGCGCAGGGCTGGGTCTCCATGCTGGGCTGGGTCTTGGTGCTGGGCTGGGTCTTGGTGCTGGACAGGAACTTCTTTCTGGGCTGGGTCTCTGCGCTGTGCTGGGTTTCGGTGCCGAGTGGTGTCTCAGTGTGGGGTTGGGCTTCAGTGCCGGGCTGGATCGCGGTGCACGGCTGGGTTGTGGTGCTGGGCTGGGTCACCGGGCTGGGCTCAATGTCAGTGCTGGGTTGGGTCTCGGTGCCAGGCTGGGTGTCTGTGCCGGGCTGGGTTGTGGCCCGGCCTGGGTCTCGGTGCCGGGCTGGGTCTCGGTGGCGAGGTGGATCTCTGTGCTGGGCGGGATCTCCGTGCCGGGGTGTGTCTCCGTGCTGGGGTGTCTCGGTGCCGAATTGGGCCTCGGTGCGGGGCTGGGTCTCGGTACTCGGCTGTGTCTCAGTGCCGGGCTGGGTCTCGGTGCCGGGCTGGGTTGTGGCCCGGGCTGTGTCTTGGTGCCGGGCTGGGACTCGGTGGCGAGTTGGAGCTCCGTGCCGGGTGGGGTCTCGGTGCTGGGCTCAGTCTCGGTGGCGAGCTGGGTCTCTGTTCCGGGTGGGGTCTCAGTGCCTGGGTGTGTCTCGGTGCCGAACTGGGTCTGGGTGCCGGGCTGGGTCTCGGTGCCTGATTGGGTCTCGGTGCCGGGCTGGGCCTCGGTGCCGGGCTGTGTCTCGGTGCCAGTCTGGTTCTCAGTGCCGGTATTGGTCCAGTTGCTGGGCTGGGTCTCGCTGCCGGGCGGAGTCTCTGTGCTTGGGTGGGCTACGGTGCTGGGTTGGGTGTTGGAGCTGGGCTGGGTCTCCATGCTGGACATGGTCTTGGTGCCGGGCTGGGTCTCGGTGCTGGGCTGGATCACAGTGCTGGGCTGGATCTCAGTGCTGGGCTGGGTCTCGGTGCCTGGGCTGGGACTCGGTGCTGGGCTGAGTGGCGGTTCCAGGCTGGGTCGCGGTGCCGGGCTGGGTCTTGGTGCTGGGATGGCTCTCGGTGCCAGGGTGGATCTCGGTGCCGGGCTGGGTATCGGTGCCGGGGTGGTTCCCAGTGCCGGGCAGAGTCGTGGTGCCAGGCTGGGTCCTCGGTGCCGGCCTGGATTTCGGTGCCGGACTGAGTCTCTGTACAGGGCTGAGTCACAGTGCTGGGCTGAATTTCGGTGCTGGGTTGGGTCTCCATGCTGGGCTGGGTCTCCGTACCAAGCTGGGTCTTAGTGCTGGGCTTGGTCTCGCTGCTGAGCTGGGTCTCGGTGCAGGCTTGGGTCCCGGTGCCCGGCTGGGTCTCGTGCTGGGCTGGGTCTCCGTTCCAGGCTGGGGCTAGGTGCCGGGCTGGGACTCGATGCTCGGTTGGGTCTCGGTGCTGGGCTGGGTCTCCATACCGGGATGGGTCTCGGTGCTTGGCTGGGTCTCTGTGCTGGTTTGTGTCTCGGTGCTCGGCTGGGTCTCCGTGCCGGGCTGGGTATCGATGCTGGGCTGGTCTCGGTTCCGGGCTGGGTCTCCGTACTGGGCTGGGTCGCGGTGCTGGGTTGGATTTTGGTGTTCGGCTGGTTATCGGTGCTGCACTGGGTCTCTGTGCTGGGCCGGGTTTCGGTGCCGGGCTGGGTCTCAGTGCCGGGCTTCGTCTCAGTGCTGGGCTGGATCTCGGTGCTGGGTTGTGTCGTGGTGCTGGGCTGGATTTTGATGCTGGGCTGGGTCTCTGTGCTGAGAGGCGTCTCGGTGCTGGGCTGAGTCTTGGTGCTGGGCTGGGTCTCGGTGCTGGGCTGGATCTCTGTGCTGGGCATGGTCTCGGTGCCAGGCTGTGTCTCTTTGCTGAGAAGGGCCTCAGTGCCGGGTTGGGTCTCGGTGTCGGGCTGGGTTTCGGTGCTGGGCTGGATTTCGGTGCTGGGCTGGGTCTCCGTGCTGAGCGGGGTCTCGGTGCTGGACTGGGTCTCGTGCCTGGATGGGCCTCGGTGCTGGGCTGGGTATTTGTGCTGGGTTGGGTCTTGGTGCTGGGCTGGGTCTCCATGCTGGGCTGGGTCTCAGTGCTGGGCTGGGTCTCGATGCTGGGTTCAGTCTCGGTGCTGGGCTGGGTCTCTGTACTGGGATGGGTCTCGGTGCTGGGCTAGGTCTCGGTGCTGGGCTGGGTCTCCGTGCCGAGCTGGGTCTCAGTGCTGGGCTTGGTCTCGATGCTGAGCTGGGTCTCGGTGCCGGGCTGGGTCTCGGCGCTGTGTTGGGTATCCATGCTGGGCAGTGTCGCGGTACTGGGCTGGATTTCGGTGCTGGGCTGGGTCTCCGTGCTGAGCGGGGTCTCGGTGCTGGGCTGAGTCTTGGTGTTGGACTGGGTCTTGTGCCAGGATGGGCCTCGGTGCTGGGCTGGGTATCTGTGCTGGGTTGGGTCTTGGTGCTGGGCTGGGTCTCAGTGCTGGGCTGGGTCTCAGTGCTGGGCTGGGTCTCAATGCTGGGTTCAGTCTTGGTGCTGGGCTGGGTCTCTGTACTGGGATGGGTCTCCATGCTGGGCTAGGTCTCGGTGCTGGGCTGGGTCTCCGTGCTGAGCTGGGTCTCAGTGCTTGGCTGGGTCTCAGTGCTTGGCTTGGTCTCGATGCTGAGCTGGGTCTCGGTGCTGGCTTGGGTCTCGGTACCCAACTGGGTCCTGGTGTTGGGCTGGGACTCCGTGCTAGGCCGAGTCTCAGTGCTGGGCTCGATCTCTGTGGCGGGCTGGGGTCGGTGCTGGGCTGGGACTCGATGCTGGGTTGGGTCTCGGTGCTGGGCTGAGTCTCCATACCGGATGAGTCTCGGTGCTTGGCTGGATCTTTGTGCTGGTCTGGAACTCGGTGCTTGACTGGGTCTCAGTGCTGGGCTGGGTCTCGGTGCCGGGCTGGGTCTCGATGCTGGGTTCAGTCTCGGTGCTGTGCTGGGTCTCTGTACTAGGATGGGTCTCGGTGCCGGGCTGGGTCTCGGTGGCGAGCGGCATCTCCGTGCCGGGTGGGGTCTCTGTGCCGGGATGTGTCTCGGTGCCGAATTGGGTCTCGGTGCTGGGCTGATTCTCCGTGCCGGGCTGATTCTCCATGCCAGGGTTGGGCACGGTTCTGGGTTGTGTGTTGGAGCCGGACTGGGTCTCCGTGCTGGGCTGTGTCTCTGTACTGTGCTGGGTTTCGGTGCCGGATGGGGTCTCAGTGCGTGGTTAGGACTCGGTGCTGGGCTGTGTCTCGGTGCCGGGCTGGGTTGTGGCTCGGGCTGTGTCTTGGTGTTGGGCTGGGGCTCGGTGGCGAGTTGGATCTCCGTGCCCGGTGGGGTCTCAGTGCCAGGCTCGGTCTCGGTGGCGAGCTGGGTCTCTGTTCCGGGTGGGGTCTCGGTGCCGGGCTTGGTCTCAGTGTCGAGCTGGGCCTTGGTGTCGGTCTGGATCTCGGTGCCGGGATGGTTCTCTGTGCCAGGATGGGGCACGGTTCTGGGCTGTGTGTTGGAGACGGGCTGCATCTCGGTGCTGGGCTGGGTCTCGGTGCCGGGCTGGATCTCGGTGCCGGGCTGGGTCTCGGTGCCGGGCTGGATCTCGGTGCCGGGCTGGGTCTCCGTACTGGGCTGGGTCGCGGTGCTGGGCTGGATTTTGGTGTTCGGCTGATTATCGGTGCTGCGCTGGGTCTCTGTGCTGGGCCGGGCTTCGGTGCCGGGCTGGGTCTCAGTGCCGGGCTGGGTCTCAGTGCTGGGCTGGATCTCGGTGCCGGGCTGGGTCTCGGTGCTGGGCTGGGTCTCAGTGCTGGGCTGGATCTCGGTGCTGGGTAGTGTCGTGGTGCTGGGCTGGATTTTGGTGCTGGGTTGGGTCTCTGTGTTGAGCGGCGTCTTGGTGCTGCGCTGAGTCTTGGTGCTGTGCTGGGTCTCGGTGGTGGGCTGGCTCTCTGTGCTGGGCATGGTCTCGGTGCCGGGCTGGGTCTCCTTGCTGGGAATGATCTCAGTGCCGGGTTGGGTCTTGGTGTCGGGCTGGGTTTCGGTGCTGGGCTGGGACCCTCTGCCGGGCTGGGTCTCGGCGCTGGGCTGGGTCGTGGCACTGGATTGGGTCTCGTGCCAGGATGGGCCTCGGTGCTGGGCTGGCTATCTGTGCTGGGTTTGGTCTTGGTGCTGGGCTGGGTCTCCGTGCTGGGCTGGGTCTCGGTGCCGGGCTGGGTCTCCGTGCTGAGCTGGGTCTCAGTGCTGGGCTTGGTCTCGATGCTGAGCTGGGTCTTGGTGCTGGCTTGGGTCTCAGTGCCCGACTGGGTCCCGGTGTTGGGCTGGGACTCCGTGCTAGGCCGAGTCTCGGTGCTGGGCTGGATCTCCGTGCCGGGTTCGGGTCGGTGCTGGGCTGGGACTCGATGCTGGGTTGGGTCTCGAAGCTGGACTGGGTCTCAGTACCAGGCTGGATTTCGGTGCTGGGCTGGGCCTCGGTGCTCGGCTGGGTCTCGGTGCTTGGCTGGGTCTCCGTGCTTGGCTGGGTCTTGGTGCCGGGCTGAATTCTGGTGTTCGGCTGGGTCTCAGTGCCGGGCTGGTTCTCAGTGTTGAGCTGGGCCTTGGTGCCGGTCTGGGTCTCGGTGCTGGGCTGGTTCTCTGTACTGGTTTGAATCCGGGTGCTGGGATGTGTATCGCGGCTGGGCGTGGTTGCTGTGCCGGTGTGGGGCACGGTTCTGGGCTGTGTGTTGGAGCCAGGCTGGGTCTCCGTGCTGGCTATGTCTTGGTGCTGGGACTGGGTCTTGGTCCTGGCAGGAACTTCGTTCTGGGCTGGGTCTCTGCGCTGTGCTGGGTTTCTGTGCTGGGTGGGGTCTCTGTGCGGGGTTGGGCTTCAGTGCCGGGCTGGATCACGGTGCAGGGCTGGGTCTCTGTGCCGGGCTGGGTTGTGGCCCGGGCTGGGTCTCGGTGGTGAGCTGGGTTGTGGCCCGGGATGTGTCTTTGTGCCGGGCTGTGACTCGGTGGCGAGTTGGATCTCCGAGCTGGGTGGGGTCTCGGTGCCGGGCTCGGTCTCGGTGGCGAGCTGGGTCTCCGTTCCGGGTGGGGTCTCGGTGCTGGGCTTGGTCTCAGTGTCGAGCTGGGCCTTGGTGTCGGTCTGGATCTCGGTGCCGGGCTGGTTCTCTGTGCCAGGATGGCGCACGGTTCTGGGCTGTGTGTTGGAGACGGGCTGCGTCTCGGTGCTGGGCTGGGTCTCGGTGCTGTGCAGGAACTCAGTTCTGGACTGGGTCTCTGTGCTGTGCTGGTTTTCGGTGCTGGGTGGGATCTCCGTGCGGGTTTGGGCTTCAATGCCGAGCTGGGCCGCGTTGCAGGGCTGGGTTGCGGTTCGGGGCTGGGTCACCGGGCTGGGCTCAATGTCGGTGCTGTGTTGGGTCTCGATGCCAGGTTGGGTCTCGGTGCCAGGGTGGGTCTCGGTGCCGGTCTGGGTATCGGTGCCGGCGAGATTCCCAGTGCCGGGCTGGGTCCCGGTTCCGGGCTGTCTCGGTGCCGGGCTGGATCTCGGTGCCGGGCTGGGTCTCGGTGCCGGGCTGGATCTCGGTGCTGGGCTGGGTCTCCGTACAGGGCTGGGTCGCGGTGCTGGGCTGCATTTTGGTGTTCGCCTGGTTATCGGTGCTGCGCTGGGTCTCTGTGCTGGGCCTGGTTTCGGTGCCAGGCTGGGTCTCTGTGCTGGGCTTGATCTCGGTGCTGGGTTGTGTCGTGGTGCTCGGCTGGATTTTGGTGCTGGGCTGGGTCTCTGTGCTGAGCGGCGTCTCGGTGCTGGGCTGAATCTTGGTGCTGGGCTGGGTCTCTGTGCTGGGCTGGCTCTCTGTGCTGGGCATGGTCTCGGTGCTGGGCTGGGTCTCTTTGCTGGGAATGGCCTCAGTGCCGGGTTGGGTCTCGGTGTCGGGCTGGGTTTCGGTGCTGGGCTGGATCTCCGTGCCGGGCTGGGGTCGGTGCTGTGCAGGGACTCGATGCTGGGTTGGGTCTCGGTGCTGGGCTGCGTCTTCATACCGGGATGAGTCTCGGTGCTCGGCTGGGTCTCTGTGCTGGTTTGGGACTCGGTGCTCGACTGGATCTCCGTGCCCGGCTTGGTCTCGGTGTTGGGCTGGGTCTCGATGCTGGGCTGGGTCTCAGTGCCAGGCTGGATTTTGGTGCTGGGCTGGGCCTCGGTGCTCGGCTGGGTCTCGGTGCTTGGCTGGGTCTCCGTGCTGGGCTGGGTCTTGGTTCTGGGCTGAATTCCGGTGTTCGGCTAGGTCTCGGTGCCGGGCTGGTTATCAGTGTTGAGCTGGGCCTTGGTCCAGCTCTGGGTCTCGGTGCCGGGCTGGTTCTCTGTACTGGTTTGAATCCCGGTGCTGGAATGTGTATTGCGGCTGGGCATGGTTGCTGTGCCGGTGTGGGGCACGTTTCTGGGCTGTGTGTTGGAGCCGTGCTGGGTCTCCGTGCTGGGCTGGGTCTTGGTGCTGGGCTGAGTCTTGGTGCCGGGCTGGGTCTCAGCGCTGGGTTGTGTCTCCATGCTGGACTGGGTCTCTGTGCTGGATTGGGTCTCAGTGCTGGGCTGGGTCTCCGTACTGGGCTGGGTCTTGGTGCCGGGCTGCGTCTCGATGCTGGGTTCAGTCTCAGTGCTGGGCTGGGTCTCTGTACTGGGATGGGTCTCGGTGCTTGGCTGGGTCCCCGTGCCGAGCTGGGTCTCAGTACTGGGCTTGGTCATGATGCTGAGCTGGGTCTCGGTGCTGGCTTGGGTCTCGGTGCCCGGCTGGGTCTCGGTGTCGGGCTGGGACTTGGTGCTGGGTTGAGTCTCGGTGCTGGGCTGGGTCTCCATACCGGGATGGGTCTCGGTGCTTGGCTGGGTCTCTGTGCTGGTTTGGGTCTCGGTGCTCGGCTGGGTCTCCGTGCCGGGCTGGGACTCGGTGCTGGGTTGGGTCTCGGTGCTGGGCTGGGTCTCGGTGCTGGACTAGGTCTCGGTTCTGGGCTGGGTCTCCGTGCTGAGCGGGGTCTTGGTGCTGGGCTGGATCTTGGTGCTGGGCTGGGTCTCGATGCTGTGCTGGGTCTCAGTGCTGGGCTGGGTCTCCGTGCTGAGTGGGGTCATGGTGCTTGGCTGGGTCTCAGTCCTGGGCTGCGTCTCGGTGTCGGGCTGGGACTCGGTGCTGGGTTGGGTCTCGGTGCTGGGCTGGGTCTCCATACCGGGATGGGTCTTGGTGCTTGGCTGGGTCTCTGTGCTGGTTTGGGTCTCGGTGCTCGGCTGGGTCTCCGTGCCGGACTGGGTCTCGGTGCTGGGCTGGGTCTCCGTGCCGGGCTGGGTCTCGGTGCTGGGCTGGGTCTCCGTGCTGAGCGGGGTCTTGGTGCTGGGCTGGGTCTCGGTGCTGGGCTGGGTCTCGGTGCTGGGCTGGGTCTCCGTGCTGAGCGGGGTCTTGGTGCTGGGCTGGGTCTCGATGCTGGGCTGGGTCTCGGTGCTGGGCTGGGTCTCTGTGCTGAGCGGGGTCTTGGTGCTGGGCTGGGTCTCGATGCTGGGCTGGGTCTCGGTGCTGGGCTGGGTCTCCGTGCTGAGCGGGGTCTTGGTACTGGGCTGGGTCTTGGTGCTGGGCTGGGTCTCCGTGCTGAGCGGGGTCTTGGTGCTGGGCTGGGTCTCGATGCTGGGCTGGGTCTTGGTGCTGGGCTGGGTCTCTGTGCTGAGCGGGGTCTTGGTGCTTGGCTGGGTCGCGGTGCTGGGCTGGGTCTCAGTGCTGGGCATAGTCTCAGTGCTGGGCTGCGTCTGTGCTGGGCATGTCCTCGGTGCCGGGCTGGGTTACAGTGATGGGCTGGATCTCGGTGCAGGTCTGGGTCTCGGTGCCTGGCCTGGGACTCGGTGCTGGGTTGGGTGGTGGTGCCAGGCTGCGTCGCGGTGCTGGCCTGGGTCGTGGTGCCGGGATGGCTCTCGGTGCCAGGGTGGGTCTCAGTGCCGGGCTGGGTCTCGGTGCTGGGCTGGGTCTCTGTGCTGGATTGGGTCTCGGTGCTGGGCTGGGTCTCCGTGCTGAGCGGGGTCTTGGTGCTGGGCTGGGTCTTGGTGCTGGGCTGGGTCTCCGTGCTGAGCGGGGTCTTGGTGCTGGGCTGGGTCTCGATGCTGGGCTGGGTCTTGGTGCTGGGCTGGGTCTCTGTGCTGAGCGGGGTCTTGGTGCTTGGCTGGGTCGCGGTGCTGGGCTGGGTCTCAGTGCTGGGCATAGTCTCAGTGCTGGGCTGCGTCTGTGCTGGGCATGTCCTCGGTGCCGGGCTGGGTTACAGTGATGGGCTGGATCTCGGTGCAGGTCTGGGTCTCGGTGCCTGGCCTGGGACTCGGTGCTGGGTTGGGTGGTGGTGCCAGGCTGCGTCGCGGTGCTGGCCTGGGTCGTGGTGCCGGGATGGCTCTCGGTGCCAGGGTGGGTCTCAGTGCCGGGCTGGGTCTCGGTGCTGGGCTGGGTCTCTGTGCTGGATTGGGTCTCGGTGCTGGGCTGGGTCTCCGAGCTGGGCTGGGTCTTGGTGCCGGGCTGGGTCTCGATGCTGGGTTCAGTCTCAGTGCTGGGCTGGGTCTCTGTACTGGGATGGGTCTCGGTGCTGGGCTAGGTCTCAGTACTAGGCTGGGTCCCCGTGCCGAGCTGGGTCTCAGTGCTGGGCTTGGTCACGATGCTGAGCTGGGTCTCGGTGCTGGCTTGGGTCTCGGTGCCCGGCTGGGTCTCAGTGTCGGGCTGGGACTCGGTGCTGGGTTGGGTCTCGGTGCTGGGCTGGGTCTCCATACCGGGATGGGTCTCGGTGCTTGGCTGGGTCTCTGTGCTGGTTTGGGTCTCGGTGCTCGGCTGGGTCTCCGTGCCGGACTGGGTCTCGGTGCTGGGCTGGGTCTCGATGCTGAGCTGGGTTTCGGTGCTGGGATGGGTCTCACTGCCGGGCGCGGTCTTCGTTCCGGGGTGGGGCACAGTTCTGGGCTGTGTGTTGGAGCCAGCTTGTGTCTCCATGCCGGCTTGGGTCTCGGTGCCGGGCTGGGTCTCGGTGCTGGCTGGGACTCAGCGCTGGGCTGGGTCTCCATGCTGGGCAGTGTCGCGGTTCTGGGCTGGATTTCGGTGCTGGGTAGGCTCTCCGTGCGGAGCGGGGTCTCGGTGCTGGGCTGAGTCTTGGTGCTGGACTGGTTCTTGGTGCTGGGCTGGGTCTCCGTGCCGGGATGGATCTTGGTGCTGGGCTGGGTCTCTGTGCTGAGTTCAGTCTTGGTGCTGGGCTGGGTGTCGCTACTGAGCTGTGTCTCCGAACTGGGCTGGGTCTCGGTGAGGAGCTGAATTTCGGTGTTCGGCTGGGTCTCGGTATGGTGCTGGGTCTCTGTGCTGGGATGGGTGTCGGTGCTGGGCTGGGTCTCTGTTGTGGATTGGGTCTCAGTGCCGGGATGGGTCTCGTTGCTGGGCTGGGTCTCGGTGCCGGGCTGCGTTTCGATGCTGGGTTCAGTCTCGGTGCTGGGCTGGGTCTCTGTACTGAGATGGTTCTCAGTGCTGGGCTAGGTCTTGGTGCTGGGCTGGGTCTCCGTGCCGAGCTGGGACACAGTGCTGGGCTTGGTCTCGATGCTGAGCTGGGTCTCGGTGCTGGCTTGGGTCTCTGTGCCCGGCTGGGTCTTGGTGTCGGGCTGGGACACCATGCTAGGCCGAGTCTCGGTGCTGGGCTGGGTCTCCATGCCGGGCTGGGGCTCGGTGCTGGGCTGGGACTCGATGCTGGGTTGGGTCTCGGTGCTGGGCTGGGTCTCCATACCGGGATGGGTCTCGGTGCTCGGCTGGGTCTTCATGCTGAGTGGGGTCTTGGTGCTGGGCTGTGTCTCGGTGCTCAGCTGGGTCTCTGTGCTGGTTTGGGTCTCGATGCTGGGCTGGGTCTCGGTGCTGGGCTGGGTCTTCATGCTGAGTGGGGTCTTGGTGCTGGGCTGTGTCTCGGTGCTCAGCTGGGTCTCTGTGCTGGTTTGGGTCTTGGTGCTGGGCTGGGTCTCGGTGCTGGGCTGGGTCTCGGTGCTGGGCTGGGTCTCGGTGCTGGGCTGGGTCTGCATGCTGAGTAGGTTCTTGGTGCTGGGCTGGGTCTCTGTGCTGGGCTGGGTCTCGGTGCCCGGCTGGGTCTCGGTGTCGGGCTGGGACTCGGTGCTGGGTTGGGTCTCGGTGCTGGGCTGGGTCTCTGTGCTGGGCTGGGTCTCGGTGCCCGGCTGGGTCTCGGTGTCGGGCTGGGACTCAGTGCTGGGTTGGGTCTCGGTGCTGGGCTGGGTCTCCATACCGGGATGGGTCTCGGTGCTTGGCTGGGTCTCTGTGCTGGTTTGGGTCTCGGTGCTCGGCTGGGTCTCCGTGCCGGACTGGGTCTCGGTGCTGGGCTGGGTCTCAATGCTGGGCTGGGTCTCGATGCTTGTTTAGGTCTCGGTTCTGGGCTGGGTCTCCGTGCTGAGCGGGGTCTTGGTGCTGGGCTGGGTCTTGGTGCTGGGCTGGGTCTCGATGCTGTGCTGGGTCTCAGTGCTGGGCTGGGTCTCCATGCTGAGCGGGGTCATGGTGCTTGGCTGGGTCTTGGTCCTGGGCTGGGTCTCGGTGTCGGGCTGGGACTCGGTGCTGGGTTGGGTCTCGGTGCTGGACTGGGTCTCCATACCGGGATGGGTCTCGGTGCTTGGCTGGGTCTCTGTGCTGGTTTGGGTCTCGGTGCTTGGCTGGGTCTCCGTGCTGGACTGGGTCTCGGTGTTGGGCTGTGACTCGATGCTGGGCTGGGTCTCGGTGTTGGGCTGTGACTCGATGCTGGGCTGGGTCTCGGTTCTGGGCTTGGTCTCTGTGCTGAGCGGGGTCTTGGTGCTGGGCTGGGTCTCGGTGCTGGGCTGGGTCTCTGTGCTGGGCATGGTCTCGGTGCCGGGCTGCATCTGTGCTGGGCATGTCCTCGGTGCCGGGCTGGATCTCGGTGCAGGGCTGGGTCTCGGTGCCTGGCCTGGGACTCGGTGCTGGGCTGGGTGGTGGTGCCAGGCTGGATCTTGGTGCTGGGCTGGGCCTCTGTGCCGGACTGGGTCTATGTGCTAGGTTGAGTCTTGGTGCTGGGCTGGGTCTCGGTGGCGGGCTGGGTCTCCATGCCATGCTGGGTCTCGGTGCTGCGCTGGGTGTTGATGCTGGACTGGGCATCGGTGCCATATTGGGTCTCTGTGCTGGGCTGGAATTTGGTGCTGGGCTGGGTCCCAATCCTGGGATGGGTCTCAGTGCCACGCTGGGTCTCTGTGCTGGGTCTGGCCTCCGTGCCGGGCTGGGTCTCGATGCAGGGCTGGGGCTCGGTGCTGGACTGAGTCACGGTGCTGGGCTGTATTTGGGTGTTCGGCTGGGCCTCAGTGCGGTGCTGGGACTCTGTGCTGGGATGGGTCTCCGTGCTAGGTTGAGTCTTGGTGCTGGGCTGGGTCTTGGTGGCGGGCTGGGTCTCCATGCCATGCTGGGTCTCGGTGCTGTGCTGGGTGTTGATGCTGGGCCGTGCCTCGGTGCCATACTGGGTCTCTGTGCTGGGCTGGAATTTGGTGCTGGGCTGGGTCCTAATGCTGGGCTGGGTCTCAGTGCTGCGCCGGGTCTCTGTGCTGGGCCTGGCCTCCGTGCCGGGCTGGGTCTCGATGCAGGGCTGGGGCTCGGTGCTGGACTGAGTCACGGTGCTGGGCTGTATTTGGGTGTTCGGCTGGGCCTCAGTGCGGTGCTGGGACTCTGTGCTGGGATGCGTGTCGGTGCCGGGCTTAGATTTGATGCCAGGCCGGGTCTTGGTGCTGGGCAATGTCATGGTGCTGGGCTGGATTTCGGTGCTGGGCTGGGTCTCGGTGCCGAGCTGGGTCTCGGTGCCGAGTTGGGTCTCAGTGGCGAGCTGGATCTCCGTGCCGGGCGGGGTCTCCATGCTGGGGTGTGTCTCGATGCCGAATTGGGTCTCGGTGCCGGGCTGGTTCTTTGTGCCGGGTTGAATCCTGGTGCTGGGATGGGTCTCGCTGCTGGGCGGGGTCTCCGTGCCGGGGTGCGGCACAGTTCTGGGCCTATGTGTTGGAGCCGGGTTGGGTCTCTGTGCCAGCTTGGGTCTCGGTGCCGGGCTGGGTCTCGGTGCTGGCTGGGACTCAGCGCTGGGCTGAGTCTCCATGCTGGGCAGTGTCGCGGTGCTGGGCTGGATTTCGGTGCTGGGATGGGTCTCCGTGCAGAGTGGGGTCTCGGGGCTGGGCTGAGTCTTGGTGCTGGACTGGTTCTTGGTGCTGGGCTGGGTCTCCGTACCGGGATGAATCTCGGTGCTGGGCTGGGTCTCGGTTCGGTGCTGGGTCTCTGTGCTGGATTGGGTCTCCGTGACAGGCTGGGTCTCGGTGCTGGGCTGGGTCTCCGTGCTGGGCTGGGTCTTGGTGCCGGGCTGCGTCTCGATGCTGGGTTCAGTCTCGGTGCTGGGCTGGATCTCTGTACTGGGATGGGTCTCGGTGCTGGGCTAGGCCTTGGTGCTGGGCTGGGTCTCCGTGCCGAGCTGGGTCTCACTGCTGGGCTTGGTCTCGATGCTGAGCTGGGTTACGGTGCCCGGCTGGGTCTCGGTGCCTGGCTGGGTCTCGGTGTCGGGCTGGGACTCCGTGCTAGGCCGAGTCTCGGTGCTGGGCTGGGTCTCTGTGCCGGGCTGGGGTCGGTGCTGGGCTGGGACTCGATGCTGGGCTGGGTCTCGGTGTTGGGCTGGGTCTCGATGCTGGGCTGGGTCTCGGTGCTGGGCTGGGTCTCGGTGCTGGGCATGGTCTCGGTGCCGGGCTGCGTCTCTGTGCTGGGCATACCCTCCGTGCCGGGCTGGGTTACAGTGCTAGGCTGGATCTTGGTGCAGGGCTGGGTGTCGGTGCCTGGGCTGGGACTCGGTGCTGGGCTGGGTGGCGGTGCCAGGCTGGGTCACGGTGCTGGCCTGGGTCGTGGTGCCAGGATGGCTCTCGGTGCCAGGGTGGGTCTCGGTGCTGGTCTGGGTATCGTTGCCGGGGTGGTTCCCAGTGCCGGGTTCGGTCTTGGTGCCATGCTGGGTCTCAGTGCCGGGCTGGATCTCGGTGCCAGGCTCGTTCTTCGTACTGTGCTGGGTCATGGTGCTGGGTTGGATTTCGGTGTTCAGCTGGGTATCGGTGCTGTGCTTGGTCCCTGTGCTGTGCTGGGTGCTGGTGCTGGGCTGGGTTTTGGTGCTGGGCAGGAACTCCGTTCTGGGCTGGGTCTCTGTTCCGGGCTGGGTCTCGGTGGCGAGCTGGATCTCCATGCCGGGCGGGGTCCTCGTGCCGGGTTGTGTCTCGGTGCCGAATTTGGTCTCGGTGTGGGGCTGGTTCTCAGTGCCGGGCTGTTTCTCGGTGCTGGGTTTGTATTGGATGCTGATCTGGGTCTCGCTGCTGGGTCTCGGTGCCTGGCTGGGTCTCGGTGTCGTGTTGGGACTCCGCGCTAGGCCGTGTCTTCGTGCTGGGCTGGGTCTCCGTGCCGGGCTGGGACTCGATACTGGGCTGGGTCTCGGTGCTGGGCTGGGTCTCCATACCGCGATGGGTATTGGTGCTCGGCTGAGGCTCTGTACTGGTTTGGGTCTCGGTGCTCGTCTGGGTCTCCGTGCCGGGCTGGGTCCCCGTGCCGGGCTGAGTCTCGATGCTGGGCTGGGTCTCGGTGCCAGGCTGTATTTCGGTGCTGGGCTGAGTCTCGGTGCTCGACTGCATCTCAGTGCTTGGCTGGGTCTCCGTGCTGGGCTGGGTCTCGGCGCTGGGCTGTATTTTGGTGTTCGGCTAGGTTTCGGTGCCGGGTGGTTCTCAGTGTCAAGCTGGGCCTTAGTGCCAGTCTAGGTCTCGGTGCTGGGTTGATTCTCTGTGCCGGGTTGAATCCCTGTGCAGGGATGTGTCTTGCTGCTGGATGGTGTCTCTGTGCCGGGTTGGGGCATGGTTCTGGGCTGCGTGTTGGAGCCAGGCTGGGTCTCCGTGCTGTGCTGGGTCTCGGTGCTGGGCTGGGTCTTGGTTCTGGGCAGGAACTCCGTTCTGGGCTAGGTCTCTGTGCTGTGGTGGGTTTCGGTGCCGGGTGGGATCTCCGTGCGGGGTTGGGCCTCAGTGCCGGGCTGGGTCATGGTGCCGGGCTGAGTTGCGGTGCTGGGCTGGGTCACCAGGCTGGGCTCAATGTCGCTACTGGGTTGGGTCTCCCTGCCGGGCTGTGTCTCTGTGCTGGGCTGGGTCTCGGTGCCTGGCTGGGTTGCAGCCCGGGCTGTGTCTCGGTGCCGGGCTGGGTCTTGGTGGTGAGCTGGGTCTACGTGCTGTGCTGGGTCTCGGTGCTGGGCTGGGTCTGGGTTCTGGGCAGGAATTTCGTTCTGGGCTGGGTCTCTGTGCTGTGCTGGGTTTCGGTGAAGGGCTAGTTCTCAGTCTCCGTGCGGGGTTGGGCCTCAGTGCCGGGCTGGGTCGTGGTGCCGGGCTGGGTTGTGGTGCTGGGCTAGGTTACCGGGCTGGGCTCAATGTCGGTGCTGGGTTGGGTCTCAGTAGAGGGCTGGGTCTCGGTGCCGGGCTCGGTCTCTGTGCTGGGCTGGGTCTCAGTGCTGTGCTGAATTTCGGTGTTCGGCTGGGTCTCGGTGCGGTGCTCTGTCCCTGTGCTGGGATGGGTGTCGGTACTGGGCTTAGACCTGGTGCTGGGCTGGGTCTCCAGGCTGGGCAGTGTCGCGGTGCTGGGCTGGATTTCGGTGCTGGGCTGGGTCTCAGTGCCGGGCTGGGCCTTGGTGTTGGGCTGGGTCTCCATGCTGGACTTGGTCTGCGTGCTAGGCTGAGTCTCGGTGCTGTGCTGAATTTCGGTGTTCGGCTGGTTCTCGGTGCGGAGCTGGGTCTCTGTGTTGGGAAGGGTGTTGGGCTTGGACTTGGTGCAGGGCTGGGTCTCCATGCTGGGCAGTGTCGCGGTGCTGGGCTGGATTTTGGTGCTGGGCTGGGCCTCGGTGCCGGGCTGGGTCTCGGTGGCACATTGGGTCTCTCTGCTGCATTGGGTCTCAATGCAGGGCTGGGTCTTGGTGCTGGACTGAGTCTCGGTGCTGGGCTGAATTTCGGTGTTCGGCTGGGCCTCAGTGTGGAGCTGGGTCTCTGTGCTGGGATGGGTGTCGGTTCCTGGGCTTGGACTTGGTGCCGGGCTGGGTCTCCGTGCTGGGCAGTGTCACGGTGCTGGGCTGGATTTCTGTGCTGGCCTGGGACTCTGTGCCGGGCTGGGTCTCGGTGCCGGACTGGATGTCGTTACTGAGCTGGGTCTCCGTGCTTGGCTGGGTCTCAGTGATGGACTGAATTTCGGTGTTCGGCCAGGTCTCAGTGCGGTGCTGGGTCTCTGTGCTGGGATGGGTGTCGGTGCCGGGCTTGGACTTGGTGCCATGCTGGGTCTCCGTGCTCGGCAGTGTTGCAGTGCTGGGCTAGATTTCGGTGCTGGGTTGGTCTCGGTGCTGGGCTGGGTCTCGGTGCTGGGCTGAGTCTTGGTGCTGGGCTGTGTCTCGGTGCTGGGCTGGGCCTCTGTGCCATACTGGGTCTCCGTGCTAGGCTGAGTCTTGGTGCGGGGCTGGGTCTCGGTGGCTGGCTGGGTCTCGGTGCCGCATTGGGTCTCTATGCTGCGTTGGGTCTCGGTGCAGGGCTGGGTCTCGGTGCTGGACTGAGTCTCGGAGCTGATCTGGGCCTCCGTGCCGGGCTGGGTCTCAGTGCTGGGCTGGGTCTCGGTGCCGCATTGGGTCTCTCCGCTGCGTTGGGTCTCGATGCAGGGCTAGGTCTTGGTGCTGGACTGAGTCTCGGTGCTGGGCTGAATTTCGGTGTTCGGCTGGGCCTCAGTGCGGTGCTGGGTCTCTGTGCTGGGATGGGTGTCGGTGCCGGGCTTGGACTTGGTGCCGGGCTGGGTCTCCGTGCTGGGCAGTGTCGTGGTGCTGGGCTGGATTTTGGTGCTGGGCTGGGTCTCGGTGCTGAGCTGGGTCTCAATGCCGGGTGGGGTCTCGGTGGCGAGCTGGGTCTCCGTGCCTGGCGGGTTCTCCATGCCGGCCTGTGTCTCAGTCCCGAAATGCGCCTTGGTGCCCGGCTGGGTCTCAGTGTCGGGCTGGGACTCCGTGCCGGGCTGGGTCTCGGTGCCGGGCTGGGACTCGATGCTGGGTTGGGTCTCAGTGCTGGGCTGGGTCTCTGTGCTGGTGTGGATTACGGTGCTGAGCTGGATGTTGGAGCCAGGCTGGGCCTCCGTGCTGGCCTGGGTCTTGGTGCTGGGCTGGGTCTCTGTGCTGTGCTGGGTGTTGATGCCGGGCAGGGTCTCCGTGCGGGGTTGGGCTTTGGTTCCGGGCTGGGTTGCGTTGCCGGGCTGGGTTGCGGTGCTGGGCTGGGTCACCGGGCTGGGTTCAATGTCGGTGCTGGGTTGGGTCTCCGTGCCTGGCGGGGTCTCCGTGCCGGGTTGTGTCTCACTCCTGAACTGGGCCTTGGTGCTGGGTTGGGTCTCGGTGCCGCACTGGGATTCGACGCCAGGCTGGGTCTCAGTGTCGGGCTGGGCCTCGGTGCCGGGTTGGGTCTCCGTGCTGGGCTGGGTCTCCGCGCCGGTGTGGACCATGGTGCTGGGCTGGATGTTGGAGCCGGGCTGGGCCTCCGTGCTGGCCTGGGTCTCGGTGCTGTGCTGGGTCTCTGTGCTGTGCTGGGTGTTGGTTCCGGGCGGGGTCTCCATGCAGGGTTGGGCCTCGGTGCCGGGCTGGGACGCATTGCCGGGCTAGGTTACGGTGCTGGGCTGGGTCACCGGGTTGGGCTCAATGTCGGTGCTGGGTTGGGTCTTGGTGCCAGGATGGGTCTCGGTGCCGGACTGGGTCTCGGTGCTGGACTTGGACTTGGTGCCGGGCTGGGTCTTGTGCTGGGCAGTGTCGTGGTGCTGTGCTGGATTTCGGTGCTGGGCTGGCCTCGGTGCTAGGCTGGGCCTCCGTGCCAGACTGGGTCTCCATGCTAGGCTGAGTCTCGGTGCTGCGCTGGGCCTCGGTGGTGGACTGGGTCTCCATGCCGGGCTGGGTCTCGGTGCTGGGCTGGATTTCGGTGCTGGGCTGGGTCTCGATGCTGGGCTGGTTCTCGGTGCCGGGCTGGGTCTCGGTGCTGGGCTGGGTGTCGCTACTGGGCTGGGTCTCCGTGCTGGCTGAGTTTCGGTGTTCAGGTGGGTCTTGGTGTGGTGCTGGGTTTCTGTGCTGGGATGGGTGTCGGTGCTGGGCTGGAATTCGGTGCTGGGCTGGGTCCCAATGCTGGGCTGGATCTCAGTGCCGCGCCGGGTCTCTGTGCTTAGCAGTGTCGTGGTACTGGGCTGGATTTCTGTGCTGGGCTGGTGTCGGTGCTGGGCAGGGTCTCGGTGCTGGGCTGGGTCTCCGTGCTAGGCTGAGTCTTGGTGCTGGGCTGGGTCTTAGTGGCGGGCTGGGTCTCCATGCCGTGCTGGGACTCGGTGCTGCGCTGGGTGTGGATGCTGGGCTGGGCCTCGCTGCCATACTGGGTCTATGTGCTGGGTTGGAATTCGGAGCTGGGCTGGCTCCCAATGCTGGGCTGGGTCTCAGTGCCACGCCGGTTCTCTGTGCTGGGCTGGGCTTCCGTGCCGGGCAGGGTCTCAGTGCTGGGCTGGGTCTCGGTGCCGCATTGGGTCTCTCTGCTGCGCTGGGTCTCGATGCAGGGCTGGGGCTCGGTGCTGGACTGAGTTTCGGTGCTGAGCTGAATTTCAGTGTTCGGCTGGGCCTCAGAGTGGTGCTGGGTCTCTGTGCTGGGATGGGTGTTGGTGCCGGGATTGGACTTGGTGCCGGGCTGGGCCTTGGTGCTGGGCAGTGTCGCGGTGCTGGGCTGGATTTCTGTGCTGGGCTGGGTCTCGGTGCCGAGCTGGGTCTCCGTGCCTGGCGGGGTCTCCGTGCCGGGCTGTGTCTCGGTCCTGAACTGGGCCTTGGTGCCGGTTTGGGTCTTGGTGCCGGACTGGGTCTTGGTGCCGGGCTGGACCTCGGTGCTGGGCTGGTTCTCCATGCTGGACTGGGTCTCCGTGCTGGGCTGAGTCTCGGTGGCGGGCTGGGTCTCCATGGCAGGCTAGGACAGGGTGCTGCGCTGGTGTCGATGCTGGGCTAGGCTTCGGTGTCGGGCTGGGTCTCGGTGCTAGGCTTAGTCTCAGTTCTGGGCTGGATTTCGTTGTTGGCTTCGGTCTCGATGCTGAGTTGGACCTGTGTGCCGGGCTGGGTCTTGGTGCTGGTCTGAGTTTCCGTGCCGGACTGGGTCTCCGTGCTAGGCGGGGTCTCCATGCCGGGCTGGGTCTCATTTCTGGGCAGGACCTGCGTTCTGGGCTGGGTCTCTGGGCTTGGCTGGGTGTTGGTGCCCGGCTGGGACTCGCTGCCAGGCTAGGTCTCGGTGCTGGGTGGTGTCGCGGTGCTGTTCTGGATTTCGGTGCTTGGCTGGGTCTCCGTGCTGAGATGGGTCTCCGTGATAGGCTGAGTCTTGGTGCTGGGCTTGGTGTCAGTGGTGGGCTGGGTCTCAGTCCCACGCTTGGTCTATGTGCTGGGTTGGGTCTCGGTGCTGGTCTGGAATTCGGAGCTGGTCTGGGTCTCACTGCTGGGCTGTGTCTCCATTCTGGGTGGTGTCGTGGTGCTGTGCTGGATTTCGGTGCTGGGCTGGGTCTTGGTGCTGGGCTGTGTATCGGTGCTGGGCTGGATCTCGGTGCTGGGCTGGGCCTCCGTGCAAGACTGTGTCTCCGTGCTAGGCTGAGTCTCGGTGCTGGGCTGGGTCTCGGTGGCGGGCTGGATCTCCATGCTGTGCTGGGTCTCAGTGCTGCGCAGGGTGTCGATGCTGGGCTGGTCCTCGGTGCCGCGTTGGGTCTATGTGCTGGGTTGTGTCTCGGTGCTGGGCTGGATTTTGGTGCTGGGCTGGGTGTCAATGCTGGACGGGGTCTCGATGATGTGCTGGGTGTCGATGCTGGGCTGGGTCTCGGTACCGCGGTTGGCCTATGTGCTGGGTTGGGTCTCGGTTCTGGTCTGGAATTTGGAGCTGGTCTGCGTTTCGATGTTGGGCTGGTTCTCACTGCTGGGCTGGGTCTCGGTGCTGGGCTGGGTCTCCGTGCTCGGCTGGGTCTCAGTGCCGGGCTGGGTCTCGGTGCTGCGCTGGGTCTTGGTCCCACGCTGGATCTCGGTGCTGGGCTGGGTCTCAGTTCTAGGTTGCGTCCCGGTGGGTTCTCCGTGCCAGGGTGTGTCACGGTACGGGGCTGGGTGTTGGAGCCGTGCTAGTTTTCAGTGCTTGGCTGGGAGTTGGTACCGGGCAGGGATTCAGTGCCGGGCTGGGTCTCCGTGCTGGGCAATGCTACGGTGCTGTGCTTGATTTCAGTGCTAGGCTGGGTCTCCGTGCTGAGATGGGTCTCGGTGCTCGGCTGAGTCTCGGTGCTGGGATGGGTCTCGGTGACACGCTTGGTCTATGTGCTGGGTTGGGTCTCGGTGCTGGGCTGGAATTCGGTGATGGTCTAGGTCTCGATGCTGGGCTGGGTCTCGGTGCTGGATTGGGTCTCTGTGCCGGACTGTGTCTCTGTGCTAGGCTGAGTCTCGGTGCTGGGCTGCGTGTCGGTAGCGGGCTGGGTTTCCATGCCGGGCTGGGTCGCGGTGATGAGCTGTGTGTCAATGATGGGCTGGGTCTCAGTGCTGGGCTGGGTCTCGAAGCTGTGCTGGGTCTCGGTGCTGTGCTGCGTCTCGGTGCTGGGCTGGGTCCCGGTGCTGGGCGGGGTCTCCATGCCGGACTTGGTCTCCATGCAAGGCTGAGTCTCGGTGCTGGGCTGGGTCTCCGTGCCGGACTGGGTCTCTGTGCTAGGCTGAGTCTCGGTGCTGGACTGTGTGCCGGTGCTGGGCGGGGTCTCCGTGCCGGTCTTGGTCTCCGTGCAAGGCTGAGTCTCGGTGCTGGGCTGGGTCTCCGTGCCGGACTGAGTCTCCATGCTAGGCTGAGTCTCGGTGCCGGGCTGGGTCTTGGTGCTGCGCTGGGTCTCGGTCCCGCGCTCGGTCTTGGTACTGGGCTGGGTCTCAGTTCTAGGCCGGGTCCCGGTGCTGGGCTGGGTCTCGATGCTCGGTTGGACCTGTGTGCTGGGCTGGGTCTCGGTGCCGGGCTAGGTCTCGGTGCTGGGTTGTGTCTCCGTGCCGGACTGGCTCTCCGTGCTAGGCTGAGTCTTGGTGCTGGGCCTGGTGTCGGTGGCGGGCTGGGTCTCGGTGATGTGCTGGGTGTCTGTGATGCGCTGGGTGTCGGTGCTGGGCTGGGTCTCGGTAGCGCGCTTGGTCTATGTGCTGGGTTGGGTCTCGGTGCTGGGCTGGAATTCGGAGCTGGTCTGGGTCTTGGTGCTGTGTTGGGACTCCCTGCCGGGCTGGGTCTCGGTTCTGGGCAGGACCTGCATTCTGGGCTGGGTCTCTGTGCTTGGCTGGGTGCTGGTGCCCGGCTGGGACTCGGTGCTGGGCTAGGTCTCGGTGTTTGGCAGTGTCGCGGTGCTGTGCTGGATTTCGGTGCTTGGCTGGGTCTCCATGCTGAGATGGGTGTCGGTGCTGGGCTGGGAATCGGTGCTGGGCTGGGTGTCGATGCTGGGCTGGGCCTTGGTGCCGCGCTGGGTCTATGTGCTGGGTTGTGTCTCGGTGCTGGGCTGGATTCCGGTGCTGGGCTGTGTCTCCATGCCGGGCTAGGTCTCGGTGCTGGGCTGGGTCTCGGTGCTGGGCTGTGTCTCCGTGCTAAGATGTGTCTCAGTGCTGGGCTGGGTCTCATTCTGAGCTCTGTCTTGGTGCTGGGTTGGGTCTCGGTGCTGGGCCGGGTCTCGGTGATGGTCAGGAACTCCGCTCTGCGCTCGGTGCCTTTTCTTGGTTGGGTGTCCATGCCGGGTTGGGAATTGATGCCGGGCTGGTTCTCGCTGCCGGGTAGGGTCTCCATGCTGGGGTGGCTCATGGGGCTGAGCTGGGTGTTAGAGCCCGGCTGGGTCTCCGTACAGGGCTGGGTTTCAGTGCTGGGCTGGGTCTCAGTGCTGGGCATGAACGCCGTTCTGGGCTGGGTGTCTGTGCTTGTCTGCGTGTCGGTGCCGTGCTGAGTCTTGGTGCTGGGCTGTGTGTCGGTGGCGGGCTGGGTCTCCATGCCGGGCTGGGTGTCGGTACTGCGCTGTGTGTCGATGCTAGGCTGGGTCTCGGTACCGCGCTTGGTCTATGTGCTGGTTTGGGTCTCGGTGCTGGGCTGGAATTCGGAGCTGGTCTGGGTCTCGATTCTGGGCTGGGTCTTGGTGCTGGCTGGGTCTCGGTGCTGGGCTAGGTCTCCTTGCCAGACTGGGTCTCCGTGCTCGGCTGAGACTTGGTGCTGGGCTGGGCCTCGGTGCTGGGCTGGGTCTTGGTCCTGGGCTGGGTCTCCTTGCCAGACTGGGTCTCCGTGCTCAGCTGAGTCTTGGTGCTAGGCTGGGCCTCGGTGCTGGGCTGGGCTTCCATGCCAGACTGGATCTCCGTGCAATGCTGAGTCTTGGTGCTGGGCTAGGTGTCTGTGGCGGGCTGGGTCTCCATGCCAGGCTGGGTGTCGGTGATGCGCTTTGTGTCAATGCTGGGCTGGGGTTCGGAGCTGTGCAGGGTCTATGTGCTGGGTTCGGTCTCGGTGCTGGGCTGGATTTCATTGCTGGGTTGGGTCTCGTTGCTGGGCTGGATCTCAGTGCTGAGCTGGGTCTCGGTGCTGAGCTGGGTCTCGATGCTGGGCTGGGTCTTGGTGGCTGGCTGGATCTCGGTGCTGGGCTGGGTCTCGGTGCCGGGCTGGGTCTAGGTGCTGGGCTGGGTCTCCATGCCATGCTAGGTCTCGGTGCTGCGCTGGGCCTTGGTGCCGCGTTGGGTCTATGTGCTGGGTTGGGTCTCGGTGCTGGGCTGGATTTTGGTGCTGGGCTAGGTCCCAATGCTGGGCTGGGTCTCGAAGCTGTGCTGGGTTTCAGTGTCGTGCTGGGTTTTGGTGCTGGGCTGGGTCTCGGTGCTGGGCTGGGTCTCGGTGCCGGGCTGGGTCTCGGTGCCGGGCTGGGTCTATGTGCCAGACTTGGTCTCCGTGCTAGGCTGAGTCTCGGTTCTGGGCTGGAATTCGGAGCTGGTCTGTGTTTCGATGCTGGGCTGGGTCTCGGTGCTGGGCTGAGTCTCGATGGTGGGCTGGGTCTCCATGCCGGGCTGGGTCTATGTGCCAGACTGGGTCTCCGTGCTAGGCTGAGTCTCGGTGCTGGGCTGGGTCTCGGTGGTGGGCTGGGTTTCCATGCCGGGCTGGGTCTCGGTTCTAGGCTGGGTCCCGGTGCTGGACTGGGTCTCCGTGCCGGACTGGGTCTATGTACTAGGCTGAGTCTCGGTGCTGGGCTGGGCCTTGGTGCCATGCTGGGTCTATGTGCTGGGCTCGGTCTCGGTGCTGTGCTGGATTTCATTGCTGGGTTGGGTCTCGATGCTCGGTTGGACCTGTGTGCCGGGCTGGGTCTTGGTGCTGGGCAGCGTCTCGGTGCGAGGCTGAGTATCGGTGCTGGGCTGGGGCTTGGTGGCAAGTTGGGTCTCCATGCCGGGCTGGGTCTCGGTGCAAGGCTGAGTCTCGGTGCTGGCTGGGTCTTGGTGGCAAGTTGGGTCTCCATGCCGGGCTGGGTCTCGGTTCTGGGCAGGACCTGCGTTCTGGGCTGGGTCTCTGTGCTTGGCTAGGTGCTGGTGCCCGGCAGAGACTCGGTGCTGAGCTAGGTCTCAGTGCTGGGTGGTGTCGCGGTGCTGTGCTGGATTTCGGTGCTTGGCTGGGTCTCCGTGCTGAGATGGGTGTCGGTGCTGGGCTGGGTCTCGGTGCTGGGCTGTGTCTCGGTGCTGGGCTGGGTCTCAGTGCTCGGCTGGGTCTCGGTGCTGGGCTGAGCCTCGGTGCTGGGCTGGGTCTCCGTACTGGGTGGTGTCGCGGTGCTGTGCTGGATTTCGGTGCTGGGCTGTGTCTCGGTGCTGGGCTGGGCCTCGGTGCTGGGCTGGGCTTCCGTGCCAGACTGGATCTCCATGCAATGCTGAGTCTTGGTGCTGGGCTAGGTGTCGGTGGCGGGCTGGGTCTCCATGCCAGGCTGGATGTCGGTGATGCGCTGTGTCTCAATGCTGGGCTGGGCCTTGGTGCCGTGCTGGGTCCATGTGCTGGGTTCGGTCTCGGTGCTGGGCTGGATTTCATTGCTGGGTTGGGTCTCGTTGCTGGGCTGGGTCTCGGTGCTGAGCTGGGTCTCGGTGCTGAGCTGGGCCCCGATGCTGGGCTTTGTCTGGGTGCTGGGCTGGGTCTCGGTGGCTGGCTGGATCTCCATGTTGTGCTGGGTCTCAGTGCTGCGCTGGGTGTCGATGCTTGGCTGTGCCTTGGTGCCGCATAGGGTCTATGTGCTGGGTTGGGTCTCGGTGCTGGGCTGGATTTCGGTGCTGGGCTAGGTCCCAATGCTGGGCTGGGTCTCGAAGCTGTGCTGGGTTTCAGTGTCGTGCTGGGTCTTGGTGCTGGGCTGGGTCTCAGTGCTGCGCTGGGTGTCGATGCTGGGCTGGGCCTTGGCGCCGCGTTGGGTCTATGTGCTGGGTTGGGTCTCGGTGCTGGGCTGGATTTCGGTGCTGGGCTAGGTCCCAATGCTGGGCTGGGTCTCGAAGCTGTGCTGGGTTTCAGTGTCGTGCTGGGTCTTGGTGCTGGGCTGGGTCTCGGTGCTGGGCTGGGTCTCGGTGCCGGGCTGGGTCTCGGTGCTGGGCTGTGTCTCCATGCCAGGCTAGGTCTCGGTGCTGCGCAGGGTCTCGAAGCTGGGCTGGGTATCGGTGCTGGGCTGGGTCTCGGTGCTGGGCTGGGTCTCGGTGCTGGGCTGGGTCTCGGTGCTCGGCTGTGTCTCCGTGCTGAGATGTGTCTCAGTGCTGGGCTGGGTCTCGTTCAGACCTCTGTCTCGGTGCTGGGTTGGGTCTCGGTGCTGGGCAGGACCTGCGTTCTAGGCTGGGTCTCTGTGCTTGGCTGGGTGCTGGTGCCCGGCTGGGACTCGGTGCCGGGCTAGGTCTCTGTGCAGGGCAGTGTCGCGGTGCTGTGCAGGATTTCGGAGCTTGGCTGGGTCTCCGTGCTGAGATGGGTGTCGGTGCTGGGCTGGAAATCGGTGCTGGGCTGGGTCTCGGTGCTGGGCTGGGCCTCAGTGCTGGGCTGGGCCTCCATGCCAGACTGGGTCTCCGTGCTAGGCTGAGTCTTGGTGCTGGGCCTCGTGTCGGTGGCGGGCTGGGTCTAGGTGCTGAGCTGGGTCTCGGTGCTGGGCTGGGTCTCGGTGCCGGGCTGGGTCTAGGTGCTGGGCTGGGTCTTGGTTCTGGGCTGGAATTCGGAGCTGGTCTGTGTTTCGATGCTGGGCTGGGTCTCGGTGTTGGGCTGAGTCTCGGTGTTGGGCTGGGTCTCCATGCCGGGCTGGGTCTATGTGCCAGACTGGGTCTCCGTGCTAGGCTGAGTCTCGATGCTGGGCTGGGTCTTGGTGGTGGGCTGGGTTTCCATGCCGGGCTGGGTCTCGGTGCTGGGCTGGGTCCCGGTGGTGGACTGAGTCTCCATGCCGGACTGGGTCTATGTACTAGGCTGAGTCTCGGTGCTGGGCTGGGCCTTGGTGCCATGCTGGGTCTATGTGCTGGGCTCGGTCTCGGTGCTGTGCTGGATTTCATTGCTGGGTTGGGTCTCGATGCTCGGTTGGACTTGTGTGCCGGGCTGGGTCTCGGTGCTGGGCTGCGTCTCGGTGCGAGGCTGAGTATCGGTGCTGGGCTGGGGCTTGGTGGCAAGTTGGGTCTCCATGCCGGGCTGGGTCACGGTGCAAGGCTGAGTCTCGGTGCTCGGTTGGACCTGTGTGCTGGGCTGGGTGTCGGTGCTGGGCTGGGTCTCCGTGCCGTACTGCATCTCGGTGCTTGGATGAGTCTCGGTGCTGGGCAGGGGCTTGGAGGCAAGTTGGGCCTCTATGCCGGGCTGGGTCTCAGTGCTGGGCAGGACCTGCGTTCTGGGCTGTGTCTCTGTACTTGGCTGCGTGCTGGTGCCCGGCTGGGACTCGGTGCCGGGCTAGGTCTCGGTGTAGGGCATGTTGCGGTGCTGTGCTGGATTTCAGAGCTTGGCTGGGTCTCCGTGCTGAGATGGATGTCGGTGCTGGGCTGGAAATCGGTGCTGGGCTGGGTCTTGGTGGCAAGTTGGGCCTCCATGCCAGGCTGGGTCTCAGTGCTTGGCTGGGTGCTGGTGACCGGCTGGGACTCGGTGCCGGGCTAGGTCTTGGTGCTGGGCGGTGTCGCGGTGCTGTGCTGGATTTCGGAGCTTGGCTGGGTCTCTGTGCTGAGGTGGGTGTCGGTGCTGGGCTGGAAATTGGTGCTGGGCTGGGTCTTGGTGCTGGGTTGGGTCTCGGTGCTGGGCTGGGTCTCGGTGCTGGGCTGGGCCTCGGTGCTGGGCTGGGCCTCGGTGCTGGGCTGGGCCTCGATGCTGGGCTGGGCCTCCGTGCCAGACTGGGTCTCCGTGCTAGGCTGAGTCTCGGTGCTGGGCCTGGTGTCGGTGGTGGGCTGGGTCTCCATGCCAGGCTGGGTGTTGGTGATGCGCTGGGTCTCGATGCTGGGCTGGGTCTCCGTGCTGGGCTGGGTCTCGGTGCTGGGCTGTGTCTCCGTGCTGGGCAGGTTCTCTGTGCTGGGTGGTGTCGCGGGGCTGGGCTGGGTCTCAGTGCTGGGCTATGTCTCCATGCTAAGCTCGGTCCCGATGCTGGGCTAGGTCTCTGTGCGAGACTGGGTCTATGTGCTGGGTTCGGTCTCGGTGCTGAGCTGGTTCTTGATGCTCGTTGGGACCTGTGTGCCAGGCTGGGTCTCGGTGCTGGGGTGAGTCACCGTGCCGGACTGCGTCTCGGTGCTAGGCTGAGTCTCGCTGCTGGGCTGGGTCTTGGTGGCAAGTTGGGTCTCGATGCCGGGCTCGGCCTCGGTGCTGGGCTGGGCCTCCATGCCCGGCAGGGTCTCCGTGCTAGGCTGAGTCTTGGTGCTGGTCTGGGTGTCTGTGGCGGGCTGGGTCTCCATGCCAGGCTGGGTGTAGGTGATGCGCTGGGTGTCGATGCTGGGCTGGGTCTCGGTACCGCGCATGATCAATGTGCTGGGTTGGTTCTCGGTGCTGGGCTGGAATTCGGAGCTGGTCTGGGTCTCGATGCTGGGCTGGGTCTCGGTGCTGGGCTGAGTCTCGGTACTGAGCTGGGTCTCCGTGCCGGACTGGGTCTCCATGCCGGGCTAGGTCTCAGTGCTTTGCTGGTTTTCGATGCTGGGCTGGGTCTCGTTGCTCGGTTGGACCTGTGTCCTGGGCTGGGTGTCGGTGCTGGGCTGGGTCTCCATGCCGTACTGTGTCTCAGTGCTTGGCTGAGTCTCGGTGCTGGGCTTGGGCTTGGTGGCAAGTTGGGCCTCCATGCCGGGCTGGGTCTCGGTGCTGGGCAGGACCTGCGTTCTGTGCTGTGCCTCTGTACTTGGCTGGGTGCTGGTGCCCGGCTGGGACTTGGTGCCGGGCTAGGTCTCGGTGTAGGGCGTGTTGCGGTGCTGTGCTGGATTTCAGAGCTTGGCTGGGTCTCCGTGCTGAGATGGATGTCGGTGCTGGGCTGGAAATCGGTGCTGGGCTGGGTCTTGGTGCTGGCTGGGTCTCGGTGCTGGGTTGGGTCTCGGTGCTGGGCTGGGTCTCCATGCCAGGCTGGGCCTCGGTGCTGGGCTGGGTGTCGGTGACGGGCTGGGTCTCCATGCCAGGCTGGGTGTCAGTGATGTGCTGGGTGTCGGTGATGCGCTGGGTCTCGGTACCGCGCTTGGTCTATGTGCTGGTTTGGGTCTCCGTGCTGGACTGGAATTGGGAGCTGGTCTGGGTCTCGATGCTGGGCAGGGTCTCTGTGCTGGGCGGTGTTGCGGTGCTGTGGTGGATTTCGTTGCTGGGCTGGGTCTCGGTGTCGAACTGGGTCTCGGTGCTGGGCTGTGTCTCGGTACTGAGCTGGGTCTAGGTGCTGGGCTGCGTCTCAGTGCCGAACTGGGTCTCGGTGCTGGGCAGGGTCTCGGTGCTAGGCTGTGTCTTGGTGGCAAGTTGGGTCTCCGTGCCGGGCTGGGACTTGGTTCTAGGCAGGACCTGCGTTCTGGGCTGGGTCTCTGTGCTTGGCTGGGTGTTGGTGCCTGGCTGGGACTCAGTGCCGGGCTAGGTCTCGGTGCTGGGCTGGATTTCCGTGCTTGACTGGGTCCCGGTGCTGGGCTGGGTCTCCATGCCAGACTGGGTCTCCGTGCTAGGCTGAGTCTCGGTGCCAGGCTGGGCCTCAGTGCTGTGCTGGGTCTATGTGCTGGGTTCGGTGTCGTTGCTGGGCTGGATTTCATTGCTGGGCTGGGTCTTGTTGCTCGGTTGGACCTGTGTGCTGGGCTGGGTTTCGGTGCTGGGCTGAGTCTCCGTACCGTACTGTGTCTCGGTGCTTGGCTGAGTCTCGGTGCTGGGCTCGGGCTTGGTGGCAAGTTTGGTCTCCATGCCGTTCTGGGTCTCGGTGCTGGGCAGGACCGGCGTTCTGGGATGTGTCTCTGTGCTTGGCTGGGTGCTGGTGCCTGGCTGGGACTCGGTGCCGGGATAGGTCTCGGTGCAGGGCAGTGTCGCGGTGCTGTGCTGGATTTCGGAGCTTGGCTGGGTCTCCGTGCTGAGATGGGTGTCCGTGCTGGGCTGGAAATCGGTGCTGGGCTGGGTGTCGGTACTGGGCTGGGTGTCGGTGTTGGGCTGAGTCTCGGTGCTGGGCTGGGCCTCGGTGCTGGGCTGGGCCTCGATGCTGGGCTGGGCCTCCGTGCCAGACTGGGTCTCCGTGCTAGTCTGAATCTCGGTGCTGGGCCTGGTGTCGGTGGCGGGCTGGGTCTCCATGCCAGGCTGGGTGTCGGTGATGCGCTGCGTGTCGATGCTGGGCTGGGTCTCCGTACTGCACTTGGTCTATGTGCTGGGTTGGGTCTCAGTGCTGGGCAGTAATATGGAGCTGGTCTGTGTCTCGATGCTGGGCTGGGACTCGGTGCTGGGCTGGGTATCGGTGCTCAGCTGGTTCTCCTTGCTTGGTGGTGTCGCGGTGCAGTGTTGGGTCTCGTGCTGGGCTGGGTCTCGGTGCCGAGCTGGGTTTCGGTGCTGGGCTGTGTCTCAGTGCTGAGCTGGGTCTCGGTTTTGGGCTGGGTCTAGGTGCCGAGCTGGGTCTCGGTGCTAGGCTGTGTCTTGGTGGCAAGTTGGGTCTCCATGCCGGGCTGAGTCTCGGTGCCAGGCTGGGCCTTGGTGCTGTGCTGGGTCTATTTGCTGGGTTCGGTCTCGGTGCTGGGCTGGATTTCATTGATGGGCTGGGTCTCGTTGCATGGTTGGACCTGTGTGCTGGGCCGGCTGTCGGTGCTGGGCTGAATCTCGGTGCCGTACTGCGTCTCGGTGCTTGGCTGAGTCTCGGTGCTGGGCTGAGTCTCCGTGCCGGACTGCGTCTCGGTGCTAGGCTGGGTGTTGGTGTTGGGGTGGGTCTCGGTGCTGGGCTGGGCCTCAGTGCTGGGCTGTGTCTCGGTGCTGAGCTGGGTCTCCGTGCTGGGCTGAGTCTCCGTGCTGGGCGGTGTCGCAGTGCTGTGCTGGATTTCCGTGCTGGACTGGTTCTCGGTGCTTGGCTGAGTCTCGGTGCTGGACTGGGTCTCGGTGCTAGCCTGAGTTTCGGTGCTGGGCTGGGTCTTGGTGGCAAGTTGAGTCTCCATGCCGGGCTGGGTCTCGGTTCTGGGCAGGAGCTGCATTCTGGGCTGGGTAGCTGTGCTTGGCTGGGTGTTGGTTCCCGGCTGTGACTCGGTGCCGGGCTAGGTCTTGGTCCTGGGCGGTGTCGTGGTGCTGTGCTGGATTTTGGTGCTTAGCTGGGTCTCCGTGCTGCGCTGGGGGTCGATGCTTGGCTGGGCCTCGGTGCCGCACTTGGTCTAGGTGTTGGGTTGGTTCTCGGTGCTGGGCTGGAATTCGGAGCTGGTCTGGGTTTCGATGCTGGGTTGGTTCTCGGTGTTGGGCTGAGTCTCAGTGCTGAGCTGGGTCTCGGTGCTGGGCTGTGTCTCGGTGACGGACTGGGTCCCGCTGCTGGGCTGGATTTCGGTGCTGGGTTGGGTCCCAATGCTGGGCAGGGTCTTGATGAGGGGCTGCGTGTCAATGCTGGGCTGGGTCTCGTTACCGCGCTTGATCTATGTGCTGTGTTGGGTCTCGGTGCTGGGCTGGAATTTGGAGCTGGTCTGGTTCTCGATGCTGGTCTGGCACTCGGTGCTGGGCTGGGTCTCCATGCTGGGTGGTGTCGCGGTGCTGTTTTGGGTCTCGGTGCTGGGCTGGGTCTCAGTGCTGAGTTGGGTCTCGGTACTGGGCTGTGTCTCGGTGCTGAGCTGGGTCTCGGTGCTGGGCTGGGTCTCGTTGCGCGGTTGGACCTGTGTGCTGGGCTGGGTGTCGGTGCTGGGCTGAGTCTCCATGCCGTACTGCGTCTCGGTGCTTGGCTGAGTCTCGGTGCTGGGCTGAGTCTCCGTGCCGTACTGCGTCTCGGTGCTTGGCTGAGTCTCGGTGCTGGGCTCGGGCTTGGTGGCAAGTTGGCCCTCCATGCCTGGCTGGGTCTCGGTGCTGGGCAGGACCTGCGTTCTGGGCTGGGTCTCTGTGCTTGGCTGGGTGCTGGTGCCCGGCTTGGACTCGGTGCCGGGCTAGGTCTCGGTGCAGGGCGGTGTCGCAGTGCTGTGCTGGATTTCGGAGCTTGGCTGGGTCTCCGTGCTGAGATGGGTGTCGGTGCTGGGCTGGAAATCGGTGCTGGGCTGGATCTCGGTGCCGGACTGGGTCTCGCTGCTGGGCTGGATTTCGGTGCTGGGTTGGGTCCCAATGCTGGGCAGGGTCTTGATGAGGGGCTGCGTGTCAATGCTGGGCTGGGTCTCATTACCGCGCTTGATCTATGTGCTGTGTTGGGTCTCGGTGCTGGGCTGGAATTTGGAGCTGGTCTGGTTCTCGATGCTGGTCTGGCACTCGGTGCTGGGCTGGGTTTCCGTGCTGGGTGGTGTCGCGGTGCTGTTTTGGGTCTCGGTGCTGGGCTGGGTCTCGGTGCTGAGCTGGGTCTCGGTACTGGGCTGTGTCTCGGTGCTGAGCTGGGTCTCGGTGCTGGGCTGGGTCTCGTTGCTGGGCTGAGTCTCCATGCCGTACTGCGTCTCGGTGCTTGGCTGAGTCTCGGTGCTGGGCTGCGTCTCCGTGTCGTACTGCGTCTTGGTGCTTGGCTGAGTCACGGTGCTGGGCTCGGGCTTGGTGGCAAGTTGGGCCTCCATGCCTGGCTGGGTCTCGGTGCTGGGCAGGACCTGCGTTCTGGGCTGGGTCTCTGTGCTTGGCTGGGTGCTGGTGCCCGGCTTGGACTCGGTGCCGGGCTAGGTCTCGGTGCAGGCCGGTGTCGCGGTGCTGTGCTGGATTTCGGAGCTTGGCTGGGTCTCCGTGCTGAGATGGGTGTCGGTGCTGGGCTGGAAATCGGTGCTGGGCTGGATCTCGTTACTGGGCTGGGTGTTGGTGTTGGCTGGGTCTCGGTGCTGGGCTGGGCCTCGGTGCTGGACTGGGCCTCGATGCTGGGCTGTGTCTCGGTGCTGGGCTGGGTCTCTGTGCTGGGTGGTGTTGCGGTGCTGGGCTGAGTCTCGGTGCTGGGCTGGGTCTCCGTGCCGGGCTGGGTCTATGTGCTGGGTTCGGTCTCGGTGCTGGGCTGTATTTCATTGCTGGGCTGGTTCTCGATGCTCGTTGGGACCTGTGTGCCAAGCTGAGTCTCCGTGCTGGACTGCGTCTCGGTGCTAGGCTGAGTGTCGGTGCTGGTCTGGGTGTCTGTGGCGGGCTGGGTCTCCATGCCAGGCTGGGAGTAGGTGATGCGCTGGGTGTCGATGCTGGGCTGGGTCTCAGTACCGCGCTTGATCGATGTACTGGGTTGGTTCTCAGTGCTACGCTGTGTCTTGGGGGCAAGTTGGGTCTCCATTCCGGTTTGGGTCTCGGTTCTGGGCAGGACCTGCGTTCTGGGCAGGGTATCTGAGCATGGCTGGGTGTTGGTGCCCGGCTGGGACTCGGTGCCTGGCTATGTCTCGGTGCTGGGCCGTGTCACGGTGCTGTGCTGGATTTCGGTGCTTGGCTGCGTCTCCGTGCTCAGATGGGGTGTCGGTCCTGGGCAGGGTGTTGGTGCTGGGCTGGGTCTCGGTGCTGGGCTGGGCCTCGGTGCTGGGCTGGGCCTCCATGCCCAACAGGGTCTCCGTGCTAGGCTGAGTCTTGGTGCTGGTCTGGGTGTCTGTGGCGGGCTGGTTCTCCATGCCAGGCTGGGTGTAGGTGATGCGCTGGGTGTCGATGCTGGGCTGGGTCTCGGTACCGCGCTTGATCGATGTGCTGGGTTGGTTCTTGGTGCTGGGCTGGAATTCGAAGCTTGTCTGGGTCTCGATGCTGGGCTGGGTCTTGGTGCTGGGCTGAGTCTCGGTACTGAGCTGGGTCTCCGTGCCGGACTGGGTCTCGATGCCGGGCTAGGTCTCAGTGCTTTGCTGTGTCGATGCTGGGCTGGGTCTCGCTGCTCGGTTGGACCTGTGTGCTGGGCTGGGTGTCGCTGCTGGGCTGAGTCTCCGTGCCGTACTGCGTCTCGGTGCTTGGCTGAGTCTCGGTGCTGGGCTCGGGCTTGGTGGCAAGTTGGGCCTCCATGCCGGGCTGGGTCTCGGTGCTGGGCAGAACCTGCATTCTGGGCTGTGTCTCTGTGCTTGGCTGTGTGCTGGTGCCCGGCTGGGACTCGGTGCCGGGCTAGGTCTCGGTGCAGGGCGGTGTCGCGGTGCTGTGCTGGATTTCGGAGCTTGGCTGGGTCTCCGTGCTGAGGTGGGTGTCGGTGCTGGGCTGTGTCTCGGTACTGGGCTGGGTGTTGGTGTTGGGCTGGGTCTCGGTGCTGGGCTGTGCCTCAGTGCTGGGACTCAGTGCCAGGCTGGGTCTCCATGCTAGGCTGAGTCTCGGTGCTCGGCCTGGTGTCGGTGGTGGGCTGGGTCTCCTTTCGGTGATGCACTCCGTGTCGATGTTGGGCTGGTGCTCAGTACCGCGCTTGGTCCATGTGCTGGTTTGGTTCTCGGAGCTGGTCTGGCTCTCGATGCTGGGCTTGGTTTTGGTGCTGGTTGGGTCTCGGTGCTGGGCTGTGTCTCCTTGCCAGACTGGGTCTCCGTGCTCGGCTGAGTCTCGGTGCTGGGCTGAGTCTCGGTGCTGGGCTGAGTCTCCGTGCTAGGCTGAGTCTCGGTGCTGGGCTGTGTGTCGGTAGCGGGCTGGGTCTCGGTGCCGGGCTGGCTCTTGGTGGCAAGTTGAGTCTCCATTCCGGGCTGGGTCTCGGTTCTGGGCAGGACCTGCATTCTGGGCTGGGTCGCTGTGCTTGGCTGGGTGTCGGTTCCCGGCTGTGACTCGGTGCCGGGCTAGGTATTGGTGCTGGGCGGTGTCGCGATGCTGTGCTGGATTTCACTGCTTAGCTGGGTCTCCGTGCTGAGATGGGTGTCGGTGCTGGGCTAGGGCTCTGTGCTGAGCTCGGTCTCGGTCCTGGGCGGTGTCGCGGTGCTGTGCTGGCTTTCGGTGCTTAGCTGGGTCTCCGTGCTGAGATGGCTGTCGGTGCTGGGCTGGGTTTCGGTGCTGGGCTGGGTTTCGGTGCTGGGCTGGGCCTCTGTGCTGGGCTGGGCCCCCATGCCCGACAGGGTCTCCGTGCTAGGCTGAGTCTTGGTGCTGGTCTGGGTGTCTGTTGCGGGCTGGGTCTCCATGCCAGGCTGGGTGTAGGTGATGGGCTGGGTGTCGATGCTGGGCTGGGTCTCGGTACCGCGCTTGATCGATGTGCTGGGTTGGTTCTCGGTGCTGGGCTGGAATTCGGAGCTGGTCTGGGTCTCGATGCTGGGCTGGGTCTTGGTGCTGGGCTGAGTCTCAGTACTGAGCTGGTTCTCTGTGCCGGACTGAGTCTCCATGCCGGGCTAGGTCTCAGTGCTTTGCTGCGTGTCGATGCTCGGCTGGATCTCGCTGCTCGGTTGGACCTGTGTGCTGGGCTGGGTGTCGGTGCTGGGATGAGTCTCCGTGCCATAATGCATCTCGATGCTTGGCTGAGTCTCGGTGCTCGCCTCGGGCTTGGTGGCAAGTTGGGCCTCCATGCCGGGCTGGGTCCTGGTGCAGGGCAGGACCTGCGTTCTGGGCTGTGTCCCTGTGCTTGGCTGGGTGCTGGTGTCCGGCTGCGACTCGGTGCCGGGCTAGGTCTCGGTGCAGGGTGGTGTCGCGGTGCTGTGCTGGATTTCAGAGCTTGGCTGGGTCTCCGTGCTGAGATGGTTGTCGGTGCTGAGCAGGAAATCGGTGATGGGCTGGGTGTTGGTGTTGGGCTGGGTCTCGGTGTTGGGCTGGGTCTCGGTGCTGGGCTGGGCCTCAGTGCTGGGCTGCGTCTCGGTGCTGGGCTGGGTCTCCGTGCTGGGCGGTGTCGCAGTGCTGTGCTGTATTTCCGTGCTGGACTGGGTCTCGGTGCTGGGCTCGGTCTCGGTGCTGGGCTGTATTTCATTGCTGCGTTGGTTCTCGATGCTCGTTGGGACCTGTGTACCAGGCTGTGTCTCGGTGCTGGGCTGAGTCTCGGTGCCGAGCTGGGTCTCGGTGCAGGGCTGTGTCTGGGTGCTGAGCTGAGTCTCCGTGCCGGACTGCGTCTCGGTGCTAGGCTGAGTGTTGGTGCTGGGCTGGGTCTTGGTTGCAAGTTGGGTCTCCATGCCGGGCTGGGTCTCGGTGCTGGGCTGGGTCTCGGTGCTGGGCTGGGTCTTTGTGCTGGGCTGGGCCTCGGTGCTGGGCTGGGCCTCGATGCTGGGCTGGGCCTCCGTGCCAGACTGGGTCTCAGTGCTGGGCTGGGTCTCCATGCCGTGCTAGGTCTCGGTGCTGCGCTAGGTGTCGATGCTGGGCTGGGCCTTGGTGCTGCGTTGGGTCTATTTGCTGGGTTGGGTCTCGGTGCTGGGCTGGATTTTGGTGCTGGGCTAGGTCCCAATGCTGGGCTGGGTCTCGAAGCTGTGCTGGGTTTCAGTGTCGTGCTGGGTTTTGGTGCTGGGCTGGGTCTCGGTGCTGGGCTGGGTCTCGGTGCCGGGCTGGGTCTTGGTGCTGGTCTGGGTCTCCATGCCGGGCTAGGTCTTAGTGCTGCGCAGGGTGTCAATGCTGGGCTGGGCATCGGTGCCGCATTGGGTCTATGTGCTGGGTTGTGTCTCGGTGCTGGGCTGGATTTCGGTGCTGGGCTCGGTCCCAATGCTGGGCTGGGTGTCGATGATGCGCTGGATGTCGATGCGGGGCTGGGTCTCGGTACCGCAGTTGGTCTATGTGCTGGGTTGGGTCTCGGTTCTGGGCTGGAATTCGGAGCTGGTCTGTGTTTCGATGCTGGGCTGGGTCTCGGTGCTGGGCTGAGTCTCGGTGGTGGGCTGGGTCTCCATGCCGGGCTGGGTCTATGTGCCAGACTGGGTCTCCGTGCTAGGCTGAGTCTCAGTGCTGGGCTGGGTCTCGGTGGTGGGCTGGGTTTCCATGCCGGGCTGGGTCTCGGTGCTGGGCTGGGTCTCGGTGGTGGACTGATTCTCCATGCTGGGCTGGGTCTCAGTGCTGGGCTGGGTCTCGGTTCTAGGCTGGGTCCCGGTGCTGGACTGGGTCTCCGTGCCGGACTGGGTCTATGTACTAGGCTGAGTCTCGGTGCTGGGCTGGGCCTTGGTGCCATGCTGGGTCTATGTGCTGGGCTCAGTCTCGGTGCTGGGCTGGATTTCATTGCTGGGTTGGGTCTCGATGCTCGGTTGGACCTGTGTGCCGGGCTGGGTCTCGGTGCTGGGCTGCGTCTCGGTGCGAGGCTGAGTATCGGTGCTGGGCTGGGGCTTGGTGGCAAGTTGGGTCTCCATGCCGGGATGGGTCTCGGTGCTGGGCAGAACCTGCGTTCTGGGCTGTGTCTCTGTGCTTGGCTGTGTGCTGGTGCCCGGCTGGGACTCAGTGCCGGGCTAGGTCTCGGAGCAGGGCGGTGTCGCGGTGCTGTGCTGGATATCAGTGCTTGGCTGGGTCTCCGTGCTGAGATGGGTGTCGGTGCTGGGCAGGAAATCGGTGCTGGGCTGGGTCTCGGTGCTGGGCTGGGTGTCTGTTGCGGGCTGGGTCTCCATGCCAGGATGGGTGTAGGTGAGGCGCTGGGTGTCGATGCTGGGCTGGGTCTCGGTACAGCGCTTAATCGATATGCTGGGTTGATTCTCGGTGCTGGGCTGGAATTCGGAGCTGGTCTGGGTCTCGATGTTGGGCTGGGTCTCGGTGCTAGGCTGAGTCTCGGTACTGAGCTGGTTCTCCGTGCTGGACTGGGTCTCCATGCCCTGCTAGGTCTTAGTGCTTTGCTGGGTGTCGATGCTGGGCTTGGTCTCGCTGCTCGGTTGGATCTGTGTGCTGGGCTGGGTGTCGCTGCTGGGCTGAGTCTCCGTGCCGTACTGCGTCTCGGTGCTTATCTGAGTCTCGGTGCTGGGCTCGGGCTTGGTGGCAAGTTGGGCCTCCATGCCGGGCTGGGTCTTGGTGCAGGGCAGGACCTGCGTTCTGGGCTGTGTCTCTGTGCTTGGCTGGGTGCTGGTGCCCGGCTGGGACTCGGTGCCAGGCTAGGTCTCGGTGCAGGGCGGTGTCGGGGTGCTGTGCTGGATTTCGGAGCTTGGCTGGGTCTCCGTGCTGAGATGGGTGTCGGTGCTGGGCTGGAAATCGGTGCTGGGTTGGGTGTTGGTGTTGGGCTGGGTCTCGGTGCTGGGCTGTGCCTCAGTGCTGGGCTGGGCCTCGATGCTCTGCTGGGACCCAGTGCCAGACTGGGTCTCCATGCTAGGCTGAGTCTCGGTGCTCGGCCTGGTGTCGGTGGCGCGCTGGGTCTCCATGCCAGGCTTGGTGTCGGTAATACGCTGCGTGTCAATGCTGCGCTGGGTCTCGGTACCGCGCTTGGTCCATGTGCTGGTTTGGGTCTCGGAGCTGGTCTGGGTCTCGATGCTGGGCTGGGTCTTGGTACTGGCTGGGTCTCGGTGCTGGGCTGGGTCTTCTTGCCAGACTGGGTCTCCGTGCTCTGCTGACTCTCGGTGCTGGGCTGTGTCTCGGTGCTGGGCTGAGTTTCCGTGCTAGGCTGAGTCTCGGTGCTGGGCTGGGTGTCGGTAGCGGACTGGGTCTCGGTGCTGAGCTGTGTCTCGGTGCTGAGCTGTGTCTCGGTGCTGAGCTGGGTCTCGGTGCTGGGCTGGGTCTCGGTGCTAGGCTGTGTCTCGGTGCTGAGCTGGGTCTCGGTGCTGGGCTGGGTCTCGGTGCTGAGCTGGGTCTCGGTGCTGGGCTGTGTCTCGGTGCTGAGCTGGGTCTCGGTGCTGGGCTGGGTCTCGGTGCTAGGCTGTGTCTTGGTGGCAAGTTGGGTCTCCATGTCGGGCTGAGTCTCGGTGCCAGGCTGGGCCTCGGTGCTGTGCTGGGTCTATGTGCTGGGTTCGGTCTCGGTGCTGGGCTGGATTTCATTGATGGGCTGGGTCTCGTTGCTCGGTTGGACATGTGTGCTGGGCTGGCTGTCGGTGCTGGGCTGAGTCTCCGTGCCGTACTGTGTCTCGGTGTTTGGCTGAGTGTCGGTGCTGGGCTGAGTCTCCGTGCCGGACTGCATCTCGGTGCTAGGCTGAGTCTCGGTGCTGGGCTGGGTCTTGGTGGCAAGTTGGGTCTCCATGCCGGGCTGGGTCTCGGTGCTGGGCTGGGTCTCCGTGATGGGTGGTGTCGCGGTGCTGTGTTGGGTCTCGGTTCTGGGCTGAGTCTCGGCGCCGAGCTGGGTCTCGGTGCTGGGATGTGTCTCGGTGCTGAGCTGGGTCTCGGTGCTGGGCTGGGTCTCGCTGCTAGGCTGTGTCTTGGGGGCAAGTTGGGTCTCCGTGCCGGTCTGGGTCTCGGTTCTGGGCAGGACCTGCGTTCTGGGCAGGGTCTCTGTGTTTTGCTGGGTGTTGGTGCCCGGCTTGAACTCGGTGCCTGGCTATGTCTCGGTGCTGGGCCGTGTCACGGTGCTGTGCTGGATTTCGGTGCTTGGCTGCGTCTCCGTGCTCAGATGGGGTGTCGGTCCTGGGCAGGGTGTCGGTGCTGGGCTGGGTCTCAGCACTTGGCTGGGTCTCGGTGCTGGGCTGGGTCTCGGTGCTGGGCTGGGCCTCGGTGCTGGGCTGGGCCTCCATGCCCGACAGGGTCTCCGTGCTAGGCTGAGTCTTGGTGCTGGTCTGGGTGTCTGTGGCGGGCTGGGTCTCCATGCCAGGCTGGGTGTAGGTGATGCGCTGGGTGTCGATGCTGGGCTGGGTCTCAGAACCGCGCTTGATCGATGTGCTGGGTTGGTTCTCGGTGCTGGGCTGGAATTCGTAGCTGGTCTGGGTCTTGATGCTGGGCTGGGTCTTGGTGCTGGGCTGAGTCTCGGTACTGAGCTGGGTCTCCGTGCCGGACTGGGTCTCCATGCCGGGCTAGGTCTCAGTACTTTGCTTTGTCAATGCTGGGCTTGGTCTCGCTGCTCGGTTGGACCTGTGTGCTGGGCTGGATGTCGGTGCTGGGCTGAGTCTCCGTGCCGTACTGCGTCTCGGTTCTTGGCTGAGTCTCGGTGCTGGGCTCGGGCTTGGTGGCAAGTTGGGCCTCCATGCCGGGCTGGGTCTCGGTGCTGGGCAGAACCTGCATTCTGGGCTGTGTCTCTGTACTTGGCTGTGTGCTGGTGCCCGGCTGGGACTCGGTGCCGGGCTAGGTCTCGGTGCAGGACGGTGTCGCGGTGCTGTGCTGGATTTCGGAGCTTGGCTGGGTCTCCGTGCTAAGATGGGTGTCGGTGCTGGGCAGGAAATCAATGCTGGGGTGGGTCTCGGTGCTGGGCTGGGTGTTGGTGTTGGGCTGGGTCTCGGTGCTGTGCTGGGTCTCCGTGCTGGGTGGTGTCGCAGTGCTGTGCTGGATTTCCGTGCTGGACTGGGTCTCGGTGCTGGGCTCGGTCTCGGTGCAGGGCTGTATTCTTTGCTGCGTTTGTTCTCGATGCTCGTTGGGACCTGTGTGCCAGGCTGAGTCTCCGTGCCGGACTGCGTCTCGGTGCTAGGCTGAGTGTCGGTGCTGGGCTGGGTCTTGGTTGCAAGTTGGGTCTCCATGCCGTGCTGGGTCTCAGTGCTGGGCTGGGTCTCCGTGCTGGGTGGTGTCACGGTGCTGGGCTGGGTCTCGGTGCTGGGCTGGGTCTCCGTGCTGGGTGGTGTCACGGTGCTGGGCTGGGTCTCGGTGCTGGGCTGGGTCTCCGTGCTGAGATGGGTATCAGTGCTGTGTTGGGTCTCAGTTCTGGGCTGAGTCTCGGTGCCGAGCTGGGTCTCGGTGCTGGGCTGGGTCTCGGTGCTAGGCTGTGTCTTGGTGGCAAGTTGGGTCTCCATGCCGGTCTGGGTCTCGGTTCTGGGCAGGACCTGCGTTCTGGGCTGTGTCTCTGTGTTTGGCTGGGTGTTGGTGCCCGGCTGGGACTCGGTGCCGGGCTAGGTCTCGGTGCTGGGCGGTGTCACGGTGCTGTGCTGGATTTCGGTGGTTGGCTGGGTCTCCGTGCTGAGATTGGTGTCGAACCTGGGCAGGGTGTGGGTGCTGGGTTGAGTCTCGGTGCTGGTCTGGGTGTCTGTTGCGGGCTGGGTCTCCATGCCAGGCTGGGTGTAAGTGATGCGCTGGGTGTTGATGCTGGGCTGGGTCTCGGTACCGCACTTGATCGATGTGCTGGGTTGGTTCTCGGTGCTGGGCTGGAATTTGGAGCTGGTCTGGGTCTCGATGCTGGGCTGGGTCTCGGTGCTAGGCTGAGTCTCAGTACTGAGCTGGTTCTCCGTGCCGGACTGGGTCTCCATGCCGGGCTAGGTCTCAGTGCTTTGCTGGGTGTCGATGCTTGGCTTGGTCTCGCTGCTTGGTTGGACCTGTGTGCTGGGCTGGGTGTCGGTGCTGGGCTGAGTCTCCGTGCCGTACTGCATCTCGATGCTTGGCTGAGTCTCGGTGCTCGGCTCGGGCTTGGTGGCTAGTTGGGCCTTCATGCCGGGCTGGGTCTTGGTGCAGGGCAGGACCTGCGTTCTGGGCTGTGTCTCTGTGCTTGGCTGGGTGCTGGTGTCCGGCTGGGACTCGGTGCCGGGCTAGGTCTCGTTGCAGGGCGGTGTCGCGGTGCTGTGCTGGATATCGGAGCTTGGCTGGGTCTCCGTGTTGAGATGGGTGTCGGTGCTGGGCTGGAAATCGGTGCTGGGTTGGGTGTTGGTGTTGGGCTGGGTCTCGGTGCTGGGCTGTGCCTCAGTGCTGGGCTGGGCCTCGATGCTCTGCTGGGACTCAGTGCCAGACTGGGTCTCCATGCTAGGCTGAGTCTCGGTGCTCGGCCTGGTGTTGGTGGTGGGCTGGGTCTCCATGCCAGGCTTGGTGTCGGTAATGCGCTGCGTGTCGATGCTGGGCTGGGTCTCGGTACCGCGCTTGGTCCATGTGCTGGTTTGGGTCTCGGAGCTGGTCTGGGTCTCGCTGCTGGGCTGGGTCTTGGTGCTGGCTGGGTCTCGGTGCTGGGCTGGGTCTTCTTGCCAGACTGGGTCTCCGTGCTCGGCTGAGTCTCGGTGCTGTGCTGGGTCTCGGTTCTGGGCTGAGTCTCCGTGCTAGGCTGAGTCTCGGTGCTGGGCTGGGTGTCGGTAGCGGGCTGGGTGTCGGTAGCGGGCTGGGTCTCGGTGCTGGGCTGTGTCTCGGTGCTGAGCTGGGTCTCGGTGCTGGGCTGGGTCTCGGTGCCGAGCTGGGTCTCGGTGCTGGGCTGTGTCTTGGTGCTGAGCTGGGTCTTGGTGCTGGGCTGGGTCTCGGTGCTGGGCTGGGTCTCGGTGCTAGGCTGTGTCTTGGTGGCAAGTTGGGTCTCCATGTCGGGCTGAGTCTCGGTGCCAGGCTGGGCCTCGGTGCTGTGCTGGGTCTATGTGCTGGGTTCGGTCTCGGTGCTGGGCTGGATTTCATTGATGGGCTGGGTCTCGTTGCTCAGTTGGACCTGTGTGCTGGGCTGGCTGTCGGTGCTGGGCTGAGTCTCCGTGCCGGACTGAATCTCGGTGCTAGGCTGAGTCTCGGTGCTGGGCTGGGTCTTGGTGGCAAGTTGGGTCTCCATGCCGGGCAGGGTCTCGGTGCTGGGCTGGGTCTCCGTGATGGGTGGTGTCACGGTGCTGGGCTGGGTCTCGGTGCTGGGCTGGGTCTCCGTGCTGAGGTCGGTATCGGTGCTGTGTTGGGTCTTGGTTCTGGGCTGAGTCTCGCTGCTAGGCTGTGTCTTGGGGGCAAGTTGGGTCTCCGTGCCGGTCTGGGTCTGGGTTCTGTGCAGGACCTGCGTTCTGGGCTGGGTCTCTGTGCTTGGCTGGGTGTTGGTTCCCGGCTGGGACTCAGTGCCTGGCTATGTCTCGGTGCTGGGCCGTGTCACGGTGCTGTGCTGGATTTCGGTGCTTGGCTGCGTCTCCGTGCTCAGATGCGGTGTCGGTCCTGGGCAGGGTGTCGGTGCTGGGCTGGGTCTCATCACTGGGCTGGGTCTCGGTGCTGGGCTGGGCCTCGGTGCTGGGCTGGGCCTCCATGCCCGACAGAGTCTCCGTGCTAGGCTGAGTCTTGGTGCTGGTCTGGGTGTCTGTGGCGGGCTGGTTCTCCATGCCAGGCTGGGTGTAGGTGATGCGCTGGGTGTCGATGCTGGGCTGGGTCTGGGAACCGCGCTTGATCGATGTGCTAGGTTCGTTCTTGGTGCTGGGCTGGAATTCGGAGCTGGTCTGGGTCTCGATGCTGGGCTGGGTCTTGGTGCTGGGCTGAGTCTCGGTACTGAGCTGGGTCTCCGTGCCGGACTGGGTCTCCATGCCGGGCTAGGTCTCAGTGCTTTGCTGTGTCGATGCTGGGCTTGGTCTCGCTGCTCGGTTGGACCTGTGTGCTGGGCTGGATGTCGGTGCTGGGCTGAGTCTCCGTGCCGTACTGCGTCTCGGTGCTTGGCTGAGTCTCGGTGCTGGGCTGGGCCTCGGTGCTGGGCTGGGCCTCGATGCTGGGCTGGGCCTCCGTGCCAGACTGGGTCTCCGTGCTAGGCTGAGTCTCGGTGCTCGGCCTGGTGTCGGTGGCGGGCTGGGTCTCCTTTCGGTGATGCGCTGCGTGTCGATGTTGGGCTGGGTCTCGGTACCGCGCTTGGTCCATGTGCTGGTCTGGTTCTCGGAGCTGGTCTGGCTCTCGATGCTTGGCTTGGTCTTGGTGCTGGCTGGGTCTCGGTGCTGGGCTGGGTGTCGGTAGCGGGCTGGGTCTCGGTGCTGGGCTGTGTCTCGGTGCTGGGCTGGCTCTTGGTGGCAAGTTGAGTCTCCATTCCGGGCTGGGTCTCAGTTCTGGGCAGGACCTGCATTCTGGGCTGGGTCGCTGTGCTTGGCTGGCTGTCGGTTCCCGGCTGTGACTCGGTGCCGGGCTAGGTCTTGGTGCTGGGCGGTGTCGCGATGCTGTGCTGGATTTCACTGCTTAGCTGGGTCTCCGTGCTGAGATGGGTGTCGGTGCAGGGCTAGGGCTCTGTGCTGAGCTCAGTCTCGGTCCTGGGCGGTGTCGCGGTGCTGTGCTGGATTTCGGTGCTTAGCTGGGTCTCCGTGCTGAGATGGCTGTCGGTGCTGGGCTGGGTCTCGGTGCTTGGCTGGGTCTCGGTGCTGGGCTGGGCCTCGGTTCTGGGCTGGGCCTCTGTGCTGGGCCTCTGTGCTGGGCTGGGCCTCCATGCCAGACTGGGTGTCTGTAATAGGCTGAGTCTCCATGTTGGGCTTGGTTTTGGTGCTGCGCTGGGGGTCGATGCTTGGCTGGGCCTTGGTGCCGCACTTGGTCTAGGTGCTTGGTTGGTTCTCGGTGCTGGGCTGGAATTCGGAGCTGGTCTGGGTTTCGATGCTGGGCTGGTTCTCGGTGTTGGTCTGAATCTCAGTGCTGAGCTGCGTCTCGGTGCCGGACTGGGTGTCGCTGCTGGGCTGGATTTCGGTGCTGGGTTGGGTCCCAATGCTGGGCAGGGTCTCGATGAGGGGCTGCGTGTCGATGCTGGGCTGGGTCTCGTTACCGTGCTTGATCTATGTGCTGTGTTGGGTCTCGGTGCTGGGCTGGAATTCGGAGCTGGTCCGGTTCTTGATGCTGGGCTGGGTCTCGGTGCTGGGCTGTGTCTCGGTGCCGAGCTGGGTCTCGGTGCTGGGCTGTGTCTCGGTGCTGAGCTGGGTCTCGGTGCTGGGCTGGGTCTCGGTGCTAGGCTGTGTCTTTGTGGCAAGTTGGGTCTCCATGCCGGGCTGAGTCTCGGTGCCAGGCTGGGCCTCGGTGCTGTGCTGGGTCTATGTGCAGGGTTCGGTCTCGGTGCTGGGCTGGATGTCATTGCTGGGCTGGGTCTCGTTGCTCGGTTGGACCTGTGTGCTGGGCTGGGTGTCGGTACAGGGCTGAGTCTCCGTGCCGTACTGCGTCTCGGTGCTTGGCTGAGTCTCGGTGCTGGGCTCGGGCCTGGTGGCAAGTTGGGCCTCCATGCCGGGCTGGGTCTCAGTGCTGGGCAGGACCTGCGTTCTGGGCTGGGTCTCTGTGCTTGGCTGTGTGCTGGTGCCCGGCTGGGACTCGGTGCCGGCTAGGTCTCGGTGCAGGGCGGTGTCGCGGTGCTGTGCTGGATTTCAGAGCTTGGCTGGGTCTCCGTGCTGAGATGGGTGTCGGTGCTGGGCTGGAAATCGGTGCTGGGATGGGCTTCGGGGCTGGGCTGGGCCTCGATGCTGGGCTGGGCCTCCGTGCCAGACTGGGTCTCCGTGCTAGGCTGTGTCTCGGTGCTGGACCTGGTGTCGGTGGTGGGCTGGGTCTCCATGCCAGGCTGGGTGTCGGTGATACGCTGGGTCTCGATGCTGGGCGGGGTCTCGGTGCTGGGCTCGGGCCTGGTGGCAAGTTGGGCCTCCATGCCGGGTTGGGTCTCGGTGCTGGGCAGGACCTGCGTTCTGGGCTGGGTCTCTGTGCTTGACTGTGTGCTGGTGCCCGGCTGGGACTCGGTGCCGGCTAGGTCTCGTTGCAGGGCGGTGTCGCGGTGCTGTGCTGGATTTCAGAGCTTGGCTGGGTCTCCGTGCTGAGATGGGTGTCGGTGCTGGGCTGGAAATCGATGCTGGGATGGGCCTCGGGGCTGGGCTGGGCCTCGATGCTGGGCTGGGCCTTCGTGCCAGACTGGGTCTCCATGTTAGGCTGAGTCTCTGTGCTGTGATGGGTGTCGGTGGCGGGCTGGGTCTCCATGCCAGGCTGGGTGTCGGTGATGCGCTGGGTCTCGATGCTGGGCGGGGTCTTGGTGCCGGGCTCGGGCCTGGTGGCAAGTTGGGCCTCCATGCCGGGCTGGGTCTCGGTGCTGGGCAGGACCTGCGTTCTGGGCTGGGTCTCTGTGCTTGGCTGTGTGCTGGTGCCCGGCTGGGACTCGGTGCAGGGCGGTGTCGCGGTGCTGTGCTGGATTTCAGAGCTTGGCTGGGTCTCCGTGCTGAGATGGGTGTCGGTGCTGGGCTGGAAACCGGTGCTGGGATGGGCCTCGGGGCTGGGCTGGGCCTCGATGCTGGGCTGGGCCTTCGTGCCAGACTGGGTCTCCGTGCTAGGCTGAGTCTCGGTGCTGTGCTGGGTGTCGGTGGCGGGCTGGGTCTCCATGCCAGGCTGGGTGTCGGTGATGCGCTGCGTGTCGATGCTGGGCTGGGTCTCGGTACCGCGCTTGGTCTATGTGCTGGGTTGGGTCTCGGTGCTGGGCTGGAATATGTAGCTGGTCTGGGTATCGATGCTGAGCTGGGACTCGGTGCTGGGCTGCGTATCGGTGCTGGGCTGGGTCTCCGTGCTGGGTGGTGTTGCGGTGCTGTGCTGGGTCTCGGTGCCGAGCTGGGTCTCGGTGCTGGGCTGTGTCTCGGTGCTGAGCTGGGTCTCGGTGCTGAGCTGGGTCTTGGTGCTGGGCTGGGTATCAGTGCTAGGCTGTGTCTTGGTGGCAAGTTTGGTCTCCATGCCGGGCTGAGTCTCAGTGCCAGGCTGGGCCTCGGTGCTGTGCTGGGTCTGTGTGCTGGGTTCGGTATCGGTGCTGGGCTTGATTTCATTGCTGGGCTGGGTCTCGGTACCGCGCTTGATCGATGTGCTGGGTTGGTTCTCGGTGCTGGGCTGGAATTCGGAGCAGGTCTGGGTCTTGATGCTGGGCTGGGTCTTGGTGCTGGGCTGAGTCTCGGTGCTGGGCTGGGCCTCCGTGCTAGACTGGGTCTCCGTGCTAGGCTGTGTCTCGGTGCTGGACCTGGTGTCGGTGGCGGGCTGGGTCTCCATGCCAGGCTGGGTGTCGGTGATGCGCTGGGTCTCGATGCTGGGCGGGGTCTCGGTGGTGGGCTGGGTCTCGGTGTCGGGCTGGGTCTCCATGCTGGGTGGTGTCATGGTGCTGGGCTGGGTCTTGGTGCTGGGCTCGGTCTCCGTGCTAAGCTGGGTCCCGATGCTGGGCTAGGTCTCCATGCCGGACTGGGTCTATGTGCTGGGTTCAGTCTCGGTGCTGGGCTGTATTTCATTGCTGGGTTGGTTCTCGATGCTCGTTGGGACCTGTGTACCAGGCTGTGTCTCGGTGCTGGGCTGAGTCTCGGTGCCGAGCTGGGTCTCGGTGCTGGGCTGTGTCTGGGTGCTGAGCTGGGTCTCGGTGCTGGGCTGGGTCTCGGCGCTAGGCTGTGTCTTGGTGGCAAGTTGAGTCTCCATGCCGGGCTGGGTCTCGGTTCTGAGCAGGTCCTGCGTTCTGGGCTGGGTCTCTGTGTTTGGCTGGGTGTTGGTGCCGGGCTGGGACTCGGTGCTGGGCGGTGTCACGGTGCTGTGCTGGATTTCGGTGCTTGGCTGGGTCCCCATGCTGAGATGGGTGTCGGTCCTGGGCAGGGTGTCGGTGCTGGGCTGGATCTCGGTGCTGGGCTGGGTCTCGGTGCTGGGCTGGGTGTTGGTGTTGGGCTGGGTGTCAAAGCTGGGCTCGGTCTCGGTGCTGGACTGAGTCTTGGTGCTGGGCTGAATTTGGTTGTTCGGCTGGGTCTTGGTGCAATGCTGGGTCTCTGTGCTGGAATGGGTGTCGGTGCCCGGCTGGGACTCGGTGCCGGGCTGGGTCTCCGTGCTGGGCGGGGTCACGGTGCTGTACTGGATTTCGGTGCTGGGCCTTGGTGCCGAGCTGGGTCTCCATGCCGGATGGGGTCTCGGTGCCGGGTTGTGTCTCGGTGCTGGGCTGGAATTCGGAGCTGGTCTGGGTTTCGATGCTGGGTTGGTTCTCGGTGCTGGGCTGGAATTCGGAGCTGGTCTGGGTTTCGATGCTGGGCTGGTTCTCGGTGTTGGGCTGAATCTCAGTGCTGAGCTGGGTCTCGGTGCCGGACTGGGTCTCGCTGCTGGGCTGGATTTCGGTGCTGGGTTGGGTCCCAATGCTGGGCAGGGTCTCGATGAGGGGCTGCGTGTCGATGCTGGGCTGGGTCTCGTTACCGCGCTTGATCTATGTGCTGTGTTGGGTCTCGGTGCTGGGCTGGAATTCGGAGCTGGTCTGGTTCTCGATGCTGGGCTGGGTCTCGGTGCTGGGCCCTCTCTCGGTGCTGGGCTGTCTCTCGATGCTGGGCTGGAATATGGAGCTGGTCTGTGTCTCGATGCTGGGCTCATACTCGGTGCTGGGCTGGGTATCGGTGCTGGGCTGGGTCTCCGTGCTGGGTGGTGTCGCGGTGCTGTGTTGGGTCTCGGTGCTGGGCTGAGTCTCGGTGCCGAGCTGGGTCTTGGTGCTGGGCTGAGTCTCGGTACTGAGCTGGGTCTCCGTGCCGGACTGGGTCTCCATGGCGGTCTAAGTTTCAGTGCTTTGCTGGGTGTCGATTCTGGGCTGGGTCTCGTTGCTCGGTTGGACTTGTGTGCTGGGCTGGGTGTCGGTGCTGGGCTGAGTCTCCGTGCCGTACTGCGTCTTGGTGCTTGGCTGAGTCTCGGTGCTGGGCTCGGGTTTGGTGGCAAGTTGGGCCTCCATGCCGGGCTGTGTCTTGGTGCTGGGCAGGACCTGCGTTCTGGGTTGGGTCTCTGTGCTTGGCTGGGTGCTGGTGGCCGGCTGGGTCTCGGTGCCGGGATAGGTCTCGGTGCAGGGCAGTGTCGCGGTGCTGTGCTGGATTTCAGAGCTTGGCTGGGTCTCCGTGCTGAGATGGGTGTCGTTGCTTGGCTGGAAATCGGTGCTGGGCTGCGTGTCGATGCTGGGCTGTGTCCTGGTACCGCGCTTGGTCCATGTGCTGGTCTGGGTCTCGATGCTGGGCTGGATCTTGATGTTGGCTGGGTCTCGGTGCTGGGTTGGGTCTCCTTGCCAAACTGGGTGTCCGTGCTCGGTTGAGTCTCGGTGATGGGCTGAGTCTCGGTGCTGGGCTGAGTCTCCGTGCTAGGCCTAGTCTCGGTGCTGGGCTGGGTGTCGGTGGCGGGCTGGGTCTCCATGCCAGGCTGGGTGTCAGTGATGCACTGGGTGTCGATGCTGGGCTGGGTCTCGGTACCGCGCTTGGTCTATGTACTGGTTTGGGTCTCCGAGCTGGGCTGGAATTCGGAGCTGGTCTGGGTCTCGATGCTGGGCAGGGTCTCTGTGCTGGGCCGTGTCGCGGTGCGGTGGTGGATTTCGTTGCTGGGCTGGGTCTCGGTGTCGAACTGGGTCTCGGTGCTGGGCTGTGTCTCTGTGCTGGTCAGGATCTCTGTGCTGGGCTGTGTCGTGGTGCTGTGGTGGATTTCGTTGCTGGGCTGGGTCTCGGTGACGAACTGGGTCTCAGTGCTGGGCTGGGTCTCGGAGCTAGGCTGTGTCTTGGTGGCAAGTTGGGTCTCCATGCCGGGCTGGGACTCGGTTCTAGGCAGGACCTGCGTTCTGGGCTGGGTCTCTGTGCTTCGCTGGGTGTTGGTGCCTGGCTGGGACTCGGTGCCGGGCTAGGTCTCGGTGCTGGGCTGGGTTTCCGTGCCAGACTGGGTCTCTGTGCTAGGCTGAGCCTCGGTGCAAGGCTGGGCCTCGGTGCTGTGCTGGGTCTATGTGCTGGGTTCGGTCTCGGTGCTGGGCTGGATTTCATTGCTGGGCTGGGTCTCGTTGCTCGGTTGGACCTGTGTGCTGGGCTGACTGTCGGTGCTGGGCTGAATCTCCGTGCCGTACTGCATCTCGGTTCTTGGCTGAGTCTCGGTGCTGGGCTCGGGCTTGGTGGCTTGTTGGGCCTCCATGCCGGGCTGGGTCTCGGTGCTGGGCAGGACCTGTGTTGTGGGCTGGGTCTCTGTGCTTGGCTGGGTGCTGGTGCCCGGCTGGGACTCGGTGCCGGGCTAGGTCTCGGTGCAGGGCGGTGTCGCGGTGCTGTGCAGGATTTCGGAGCTTGGCTGGGTCTCCGTGCTGAGATGGGTGTCGGTGCTGGGCTGGAAATCGGTGCTGGGCTGGGTCTCGGTGCTGGGCTGGGTGTTGGTGTTGGGCTGGGTGTCAAAGCTGGGCTCGGTCTCGGTGCTGGACTGAGTCTTGGTGCAGGGCTGAATTTGGGTGTTCGGCTGGGTCTTGGTGCAATGCTGGGTCTCTGTGCTGGAATGGGTGTCGGTGCCCAACTGGGACTCGGTGCCGGGCTGGGTCTCCGTGCTGGGCGGTGTCACGGTGCTGGGCTAGGTTTCAGTGCCACGCATGGTCTCAGTGCTGGGCTGTGTGTCAAAGCTGGGCTAGGTCTCGGTGCTGGCCTGAGTCTTGGTGCTGGGCTGAATTTGGGTGTTCGGTTGGGTCCCGGTGCAATGCAATGCTGGGTCTCTGTGCTGGAATGGGTGTCGGTGCCCGGCTGGGACTCGGTGCCGGGCTGGGTCTCCGTGCTGGGCCTTGGTGCTGAGCTGGGTCTCCATGCCAGATGGGGTCTCGGTGCCGGGTTGGGTCTCGGTGCTGGGCACGAACTCCGTCCTTGGCTGGGTCTCTGTACTTGTCTGGGTGTCGGTGCCGTGCTGGGACTCGGTGCCGGAGGGGTTCTCACTGCCAAGTGGGTTCTCCATGCCAGGGCATGTCACGGTACTGGGCTGGGTGTTGGAGCCGCGCTGGGTTTCAGTGCTTGGCTGGGTGTCGGTACCGGGCTGGGATTCGGTGCCGGGCTGGGTCTCCGTGCTGGGCGGTGTCGTGCTGCTGTGCTTGATTTTGGTGCTTGGTTGGGACTCCGTGCTGAGATGGGTCTCGGTGCTGGGCTGAGTCTCGGTGCTGGAATGGGTCTCGGTGCCGCGTTTGGTCTATGTGATGGGTTGGGTCTCAGTGCTGGGCTGGTATTCGGTGCTGGTCTGGGTCTCGATGCTGGGCTGTGCCTCGATAATGGGTTGGGTCCCGGTGCTGGGCGGGGTCTTTGTGCCAGACTGGGTTTCCATGCTAGGCTGAGTCTCGGTGCTGGGCTGCGTGTCAGTGGCGGGCTGGGTCTCTATGCCGGGCTGGGTTGCGGTGACCAGCTGGGTGTCAATGATGGGCTGGCTCTCAGTTCTGGGCTGGGTCTCGAAGCTGTGTTGGGTCTCGGTGCCGCCCTACATCTCGGTGCTGGACTGGGTCTCGGTGCTGGGCTAGGTCCCAGTGCTGGGCGCGGACTCCGTGCCAGACTGGGTCTCCATGCTAGGCTTAGTCTCGGTGGTGGGCTGGTTCCCGGTGGTGGGCTGGTTCTCCATGCCGGGCTAGGTCTCGGTGCTGCGCTGGGCCTCGGTGCCACACTGGGTCTCGATGCTAGGCTGGGTCCCGGTGCTGGGCTGGGTCTCCGTGCCGGTGTGTGTCTCCGTGCTAGCCTGATTCTCGTTGCTGGGCTGGGTCTCAGAGCCGTGCTGGATAGATGTGCTGGGTTTGGCCGCGGTGATGGGCTGGATTTCGTTGCTGGGCTGGGTCTCGATGCTGGGTTGGACCTGTGTGCCGTGCTGGGTCTCCATGCTGGGCTGAGTCTTGGAGCTGGCTGGGTCTTGCTGCCAAGTTGGCTCTCCATGCCGGGTTCAGTCTCGGTTCTGGGCAGGACCTGCGTTCCGGGCTGGGTCTCTGTGTTTGGCTGGGTGTTGGTGCCCGGCTGGGACTCCGTGCCAGGCTAGGTCTCGGTGCTGGGCGGTGTCGCAGTTCTGTGCTGGAATTTGGTGCTTAGCTGGGTCTCCGTGCTGACATGGGTGTCGGTGCTGGGCTGGGTCTCAGTGCTGGGTGGTGTCGCGGTGCTGTGCTGGATTTCGGTGCTTAGCTGGGTCTCTGTGCTGAGATGGGTGTCGTTGCTGGGCTGGGTCTCGGTGCTGGGCGGTGTCGCGGTGCTGTGCTGGATTTCGGTGCTTAGCTGGGTCTCTGTGCTGAGATGGGTGTCGGTGCTGGGCTGGGTCTCGATGCTGGGCGGTGTCGCGGTGCTGTGCTGGATTTCGGTACTGGGCCTCATTGCCGAGCTTGGTCTCCATGCCAGATGGGGTCTCGATGCCGGGTTGAGTCTTGGTACTGCGCAGGAACTCCTTCCTTGGCTGGGTCTCTGTACTTGTCTCGGTGTTGGTGCCGGGCTGGGTCTCGGTGCCAGGGTGGTTTTCGCTGCTGGGTGGGGTCTCCGTGCCGGGGTGGCTCACGGGGCTCGGCTGGGTGTTAGAGTCGGGCTGGGTCTCCGTACAGGGCTGGGTCTCAGTGCTGGGCTGGGTCTCGGTGCTGGGCAGGAATGCCGTTCTGGGCTTGGTGTCTGCTTGGCTGTGTGTCGGTGCCGTGCTGGGACTTGGTGCTGGGATGGGTCTCCTTGGTGGGTTGTGTCGCGGTGCTGTGCTGGATTTCAGTGCAGGGCTGTGTCTCCGTGCTGTGTTGGGTCTCGGTGCTGGGCTGGGTTTCAGTGCTGCGCTGGGTCTCAGTGCTGGGCTGGGTGTCAAAGCTGGGCTAGGTCTTGGTGCTGGAGTGAGTCTTGGTGCTGGGCTGAATTTCGGTGTTCGGCTGGGTCTCAGTGCAATGCTGGGTCTCTGTGCTGGGATGGGTGTCGGTGCTGGGCTGGGACTCGGTGCCGGGCTGGGTCTCCATGCTGGGCTGTGTCACGGTGCTGTGCTGGATTTCGGTGCTTGGCCTTGGACTCGAGCTGGGTCTCCATGCCAGGGCACATCACGGTACTGGGCTGGGTGTTGGAGCCGTGCTGGGTTTCAGTGCTTGGCTGGGTGTCGGTACCGGGCTGGGCCTCATTGCCGAGCTGGGTCTCCTTGCCAGATGGGGTCTCGCTGCCGGGTTAAGTCTTGGTGCTGGGCAGGAACTCCTTCCTTGGCTGGGTCTCTGTACTTGTCTCGGTGTCGCTGCCGGGCCGGGACTCGGTCCCAGGGTGGTTCTCACTGCCGGGTGGGTTCTCAGTGCTAGGGCGTGTCACGGTACTGGGCTGGGTGTTGGAACCGTGCTGGGTGTCCGTGCTTGGCTGGGTGTCAGTACCGGGCTGGGACTCGGTGCCAGGATAGGTCTCGGTGCTGGGCGGTGTCGCGGTGATGTGCTGGATTTCGGTGCTTGGCTGGGTCTCGGTGCTGTGTTGGGTCTCGGTGCTGGGCTGGGTCTCGGTGCTGGGCTTGGTCTCGGTGCTGGGCTGGGTCTCGGTGCTGGGCTGGGTCTCGGTGCTGGGCTGGGACTCGGTGCCGGGCTAGGTCTCGGTGCTGGGCTGAGTCTTGGTGCTGGGCTGGGTCTCAGTGCTTTGCTGGGGCTCCATGCCAGACTGGGTCCCTGTGCTAGGCTGAGTCTCTGTGCTGGGATGGGTCTCGGTGCTGGGCTGGGTCTCAGTGCTCTGCTGGGTCCCAGTGCTGCGCTGGGTGTCCATGCTGGGCTGGGCCTCGGTGCTGGGTGGTGTCGCAGTGCTGTGCTGGATTTCGGTGCTGGGCCTCATTGCCGAGCTGGGTCTCCATGCCAGATGGGGTCTCGGTGCCGGGTTGAGTCTTGGTACTGCGCAGGAACTCCTTCCTTGGCTGGGTCTCTGTACTTGTCTTGGTGTTGGTGCCGGGCTGGGACTCAGTGCCAGGGTGGTTCTCGCTGCTGGGCTGGGTCTCTGTGACGGGGTGGCTCACGGGGCTGGGCTGGGTGTTAGAGTCGGGCTGGGTCTCCGTACAGGGCTGGGTCTCAGTGCTGGGCTGGGTCTCGGTGCTGGGCAGGAACGCCGTTCTGGGCTGGGTGTCTGTGCTTGGCTGCGTGTCGGTGCCGTGCTGGGACTTGGTGCCGGGATGGGTCTCCTTGGTGGGTGATGTCGCGGTGCTGTGCTGGATTTCAGTGCAGGGCTGTGTCTCCGTGCTGTGTTGGGTCTCGGTGCTGGGCTGGTTTTCAGTGCTGCGCTGGGTCTCAGTGCTCGGCTGGGTGTCAAAGCTGGGCTAGGTCTCGGTGCTGGACTGAATCTTGGTGCTGGGCTGAATTTCGGTGTTCGGCTGGGTCTCGGTGCAATGCTGGGTCTCTGTGCTGGGATGGGTGTTGGTGCTGGGCTGGGACTCGGTGCAGGGCTGGGTCTCCGTGCTGGGCTGTGTCGCGGTGCTGTGCTGGATTTTGGTGCTGGGCCTTGGTGTTGAGCTGGGTTCACCATGCCAGGGCACGTCACGGTACTGGGCTGGGTGTTGGAGCCGTGCTGGGTTTCAGTGCTTGGCTGGGTGTCGGTACCGGGCTGGGCCTCATTGCCGAGCTGGGTCTCCATGCCAGATGGGGTCTCGGTGCCGGGTTGAGGCTTGGTGCTGGGCAGGAACTCCTTCCTTGGCTGGGTCTCTGTACTTGTCTCGGAGTCGGTGCCAGGCTGGGACTCGGTCCCAGGGTGGTTCTCACTGCTGGGTGGGTTCCCCGTGCCGGGGCATGTCACGGTACTGGGCTGGGTGTTGGAGCCGTGCAGGGTTTCCGTGCTTGGCTGGGTGTCGGTACCGGGCTGGGACTCGGTGCCGGGTTATGTCTCAGTGCTGGGCGGTGTCGCGGTGCTGTGCTGGATTTCGGTGCTGAGCTGGGTCCCAATGCTGGGCTGGGTCTCGATGATGGGCTGGGTCTCAGTGCCGCGCTGGGTATCAGTGCTGGGCTGGGTCTCGAAGCTTTGCTGGGTTTCAGTGCCGCGCTGTGTCTCGGTGCTGGACCGGGTCATGGTGCTGGGCTGGTTCTCGGTGCCGGGCTGGGTCTCCATACCAGGCTGAGTCTCGGTGCTGGGCTGGGTCTCGGTGGTGGGCTGGGTCTCCATGCCGGGCTAGGTCTCGGGGCTGCGCTGGGTGTCAATAGTGGGCTGGGCCTCGTTGCCATGTTGGGTATATGTGCTGGGTTGGGTCTCGGTGCTGGGCTGGATTTCGGTGCTGGGCTGGGTCCCGATGCTGGGTTGGGCCTCTGTGCCGGGTTGGGTCTCGGTGATGCACTGGGTGTCGATGCTGGGCTGGGTCTCGGTGCCGTGCTTGGTTTATGTGCTGGATTGTGTGTCGGTGCCTGCCTGGGACTCAGTGCTGGGCTGGGTGTCAGTGCTGGGCTGGAATTTGGTGCTGGGCCTTGGTGCCGAGCTGGGTCCCCATGCCAGGTGGGGTCTCGGTGCCGGGTTGGGACTCGGTGCTGGTTAGGTACACCGTCCTTGGCTGGGTCGCTGTACTTGTCTGGGTGTCTCTGTCTGGCTGAGACTCGGTGCCGGGATGGTTCTCACTGCCGGGTGGGTACTCCATTCCAGGGCATGTCACGGTACTGGGCTGGGTGTTGGACCCATGCTGGGTTTCTGTGCTTGGCTGGATGTCGCTACCGGGCTGGGATTCGGTGCCGGGCTGGGTCTTGGTGCTAGGCTGAGTCTTGGTGCTGTCTGGGTCTTGGTGGCAAGTTGGGTCTCCATGCCGTGCTGGGTCTCGGTTCTGGGCAGAACCTGCGTTCTGGGCTGGGTATCTGTGCTTGGCTGGGTGTTGGTGTCCGGCTGGGACCCGGTGCCGGGCTAGGTCTCGGTGCTGGGTGCTGTCGCTGTTCTGTGCTGGATTTCAGTGCTTAGCTGGGTCTCTGTGCTGAGATGGGTGTCGGTGCTGGGCTGGGTGTCGATGCTGGGCTGGGTCTCGGTGCTGGGCTGGGTCTCGGTACTGGGCTGGGTCTCGGTGATGGGCTGGGTCTATGTGCTGGGTTGGGTCTCGGTTCTGGGCTGGAATTCGGAGCTGGTCTGGGTGTCGATGCTGGGCTGGGTCTCGGTGCTGTGCTGGGTCGCGGTGCTGGGCTGGGTCTCGGTGATGGGCTGTGTCTCGTTGCTGGGCTGTGTCTCGGTGCTGGGCTAGGCCTCCATGCCAGACTTGGTCTCCGTGCTAGGCTGAGTCTCGGTGCTGGGCTGGGTCCATGTGCTGGGTTGGGTCTCGGTGCTGGGCTGGAATTTGGTGCTGGTCTGGGTCTCGATGCTGGGCTGGGTCTCCGTGCTGGGCTGGGTCTCCATGTTGAGATGGGTGTCGGTGCTGTGTTGGGTCTCGGTGCTGGGCTGGGCCTCGGTGCTAGGCTGGGCCTCCATGCCCGACAGGGTCTCCGTGCTAGGCTGAGTCTTGGTGCTGGTCTGGGTGTCTGTGGCGGGCTGGGTCTCCATGCCAGGCTGGGTGTAGGTGATGCGCTGGGTGTCGATGCTGGGCTGGATCTCAGTACCGCGCATGATCGATGTGCTGGGTTGGTTCTCGGTGCTGGGTTGGAATTCGGAGCTGGTCTGGCTCTCGATGCTGGGCTGGGTCTCGGTGCTGGGCTGAGTCTCGGTACTGAGCTGGGTCTCCATGCCGGACTGGGTCTCGATGCCGGGCTAGGTCTCAGTGCTTTGCTGGATGTCGATGCTGGGCTGGGTCTCGTTGCTCGGTTGGACCTGTGTGCTGGGCTGGCTGTCGGTGCTGGGCTGAGTCTCCGTGCCATACTGCATCTCGGTGCTTGGCTGAGTCACGGTGCTGGGCTCGGGCTTGGTGGCAAGTTGGGCCTCCATGCCGGGCTGGGTCTTGGTGCTGGGCAGGACCTGCGTTCTGGGCTGGGTCTCTGTGCTTGGCTGGGTGCTGGTGCCCGGCTGGGACTCGATGCCGGGCTAGGTCTCGGTGCAGGGCGGTGTCGCGGTGCTGTGCTGGATTTCGGAGCTTGGCTGGGTCTCCGTGCTGAGATGGGTGTCGGTGCTGGGCTGGAAATCGGTACTGGGTTGGGTGTTGGTGTTGGGCTGGGTCTCTGTGCTGGGCTGGGCCTCAGTGCTGGGCTGTGCCTCGGTGCTCTGCTGTGCCTCCGTGCCAGACTGGGTCTCTGTGCTAGGCTGGGTCTCCGTGCTCAGCCTGGTGTCGATGGCGGGCTGTGTCTCCATGCCAGGCTGGGTGTCGGTGATGCGCTGCGTTTCGATTCTGGGCTGGGTCTCGGTACCGCGCTTGGTCCATGTGCTGGTTTGGGTCTCCGTGCTGGGCTGGAATTCGGAGCTGGTCTGGGTCTCGATGCTCGGCTGAGTCTCGGTGCTGGGCTGGGTCTCGGTGCTGGGCTGAGTCTCCGTGCTAGGCTGAGTCTCGGTGCTGGGCTGGGTGTCGGTGGCGGGCTGGGTCTCCATGCCAGGCTGGGTGTTGGTGATGCGCAGGGTGTCGATGCTGGGCTGGGTCTCGGTACCGCGCTTGGTCCATGTGCTGGTTTGGGTCTCCGTGCTGGGGTGGAATTCGGAGCGGGTCTGGGTCTCGATGCTGGGCCGGGTCTCTGTGCTGGGCGGTGTCGCGGTGCTGTGGTGCATTTTGTTGCTGGACTGGGTCTCGGTGTTGAGCTGGGTCTCGGTGCTGGGCTGGGTCTCTGTGCTGGGCAGGGTCTCTGTGCTGGGCGGTGTCGCGGTGCTGTGGTGGATTTCGTTGCTGGGCTGGGTCTCGGTGTCGAACTGGGTCTCGGTGCTGGGCTGTGTCTCGGTCATGAGCTGGATCTCGGTGCTGGGCTGGGTCTCGGTGCCGAACTGGGTCTCGGTGCTGGGCTAGGTGTCGGTGCTGGGCTGGGTCTCGGTGCTAGGCTGTGTCTTGGTGGCAAGTTGGGTCTCCATGCCGGGCTGGGACTCGGTTCTAGGCAGGACCTGCGTTCTGGGCTGGGTCTCTGTGCTTGGCTGGGTGTTGGTGCCTGGCTGGGACTCGGTGCCGGGCTACGGCTCGATGCTGGTCTAGGTTTCCATGCTCGGCTGGGTCCCGGTGCTGGGCTGGGTCTCCGTGCCAGACTGGGTCTCTGTGCTAGGCTGAGTCTCGGTGCCAGGCTGGGCCTCGGTGCTGTGCAGGGTCTATGTGCTGGGTTCGGTCTCGGTGCTGGACTCGATTTCATTGCTGGGCTGGGTCTCGTTGCTCGGTTGGACCTGTGTGCTGGGCTGGGTGTTGGTGCTGGGCTGAGTCTCTGTGCTGTACTGCGTCTCGGTGCTTGGCTGAGTCTCGGTGGTAGGCTCGGGCTTGGTGGCATGTTCGGCCTCCATGCCGGGCTGGGACTCGGTGCCGGGCTAGGTCTCGCTGCTGGGCAGTGTCACGGTGCTGGGCTGGGTCTCGGTGCTGGGCTGGGTCTCGGTGCCGGGCTGGGCCTCGGTGCCGGGCTGGGCCTCCATGCCCGACAGGGTCTCCGTGCTAGGTTGAGTCTTGGTGCTGGTCTGGTCTCCATGCCAGGCTGGGTGTCGGTGATGCGCTGCGTTTCGATTCTGGGCTGGGTCTCGGTACCGCGCTTGGTCCATGTGCTGGTTTGGGTCTCGGAGCTGGTCTAGGTCTCGATGCTGGACTGGGTCTTGGTGCTGGCTGGGTCTCGGTGCTGGGCTGGGTCTCCTTGCCAGACTGGGTCTCGGTGCTGGGCTGAGTCTCCGTGCTGGGCTGAGTCTCCGTGCTAGGCTGAGTCTCGGTGCTGGGCTGGGTGTCGGTGGCGGGCTGGGTCTCCATGCCAGGCTGGGTTTCGGTGATGCGCTGGGTGTCGATGCTGGGCTGGGTCTCGGTACCGCGCTTGGTCTATGTGCTGGTTTGGGTCTCCGTGCTGGGCTTGAATTCGGAGCTGGTCTGGGTCTCGATGCTGGGCATGGTCTCTGTGCTGGGCGGTGTCGCGGTGCTCTGGTGGATTTCATTGCTGGGCTGGGTCTCGGTGTCGAACTGGGTCTCAGTGCTGGGCTGGGTCTCTTTGCTGGTCAGCGTCTCTGTGCTGGGCGGTGTCGCGGTGCTGTGGTGGATTTCGTTGCTGGGCTGGGTCTCGGTGCCGAACTGCGTCTCGGTGCTGGGCTGGGTCTCGGTGCTAGGCTGTGTCTTGGTTGCAAGTTGGGTCTCCATGCCGGGCTGGGACTCGGTTCTAGGCAGGACCTGCGTTCTGGGCTGGGTTTCTGTGCTTGGCTGGGTGTTGGTGCCTAGCTGGGACTCGGTGCTGGGCTAGGTCTCGGTGCTGGGCAGGGTCTCTGTGCTGGGCGGTGTCGCGGTGCTGTGGTGGATTTCGTTGCTGGGCTGGGTCTCGGTGTCGAACTGGGTCTCGGTGCTGGGCTATGTCTCGGTGCTGAGCTGAGTCTCGGTGCTGGGCTGGGTCTCGGTGCCGAACTGGGTCTCGGTGCTGGGCTGGGTCTTGGTGCTAGGCTGTGTCTTGCTGGCAAGTTGGGTCTCCATGTCGGGCTGGGACTCGGTTCTAGGCAGGACCTGCGTTCTGGGCTGGGTCTCTGTGCTTGGCTGGGTGTTGGTGCCTGGCTGGGACTTGGTTCCGGGCTAGGTCTCAGTGCTGGGCTGGGTTTCCGTGCTAGGCTGGGTCCAGGTGCTGGGCTGGGTCTCCGTGCCAGACTGGGTCTCCGTGCTAGGCTGAGTCTCGGTGCCAGGCTGGGCCTCGGTGCTGTGCTGGGTCTATGTGCTGGGTTCGGTCTTGGTGCTGGGCTGGATTTCATTGCTGGGCTGCGTCTCGTTGCTTGGTTGGACCTGTGTGCTGGGCTGGGTGTTGGTGCTGGGCTGAGTCTCGGTGCTTGGCTGAGTCTCGGTGGTGGGCTCGGGCTTGGTGGCAAGTTGGGCCTCCATGCCGGGCTGGGTCTCGGTCCTGGGCAGGACCTGCGTTCTGGGCTGGGTCTCTGTGGTTGGCTGGGTGCTGGTGCCCAGCTGGGACTCGGTACCGGGCTAGGTCTCGGTGCAGGGCGGTGTCGCGGTGCTGTGCTGGATTTCGGAGTTTAGCTGGGTCTCCCTGCTGAGATGGGTGTCGTTGTTGGGCTGGAAATCGCTGCTGGGCTGGGTCTCGGTGCTGGGCTGGGTGTTGGTTTTGGGCTGGGTCTCGGTGCTGGGCTGGGCCTCGGTGCTGGGCTGGGCCACGATGCTGTGCTGGGCCTCCGTGCCAGACTGTGTCTCCGTGCGAGGCTGAGTCTCGGTGCTGGGCCTGGTGTCGGTGACGGGCTGGGTCTCCATGCCAGGCTGGGTGTCGGTGATGCGCTGTGTGTCGATGCTGGGCTTGGTCTCGGTACTGCGCTTGGTCTATATTGTGGGTTGGGTCTCGGTGCTGGGCTGGAATATGGAGCTGGTCTGGGTCTCGATGCTGGGCTGGGACTCGGTGCTGGGCTGGGTATCGGTCCTGGGCTGGATCTCCGTGCTGTGTGGTGTCGCAGTGCTGTGTTGGGTCTCGGTGCTGGGCTGGGTCTCGGTGCCGAGCAGGGTCTCGGTGCTGGGCTGTGTCTTGGTGGCAAGTTGGGTCTCCATGCCGGGCTGAGCCTCGGAGCCAGGCTGGGCCTCGGTGCTGTGCGGGGTCTATGTGCTGGGTTCGGTCTCGGTTCTGGGCTAGATTTCATTGATGGGCTGGGTCTCGTTGCTCGGTTGGACCTGTGTGCTGGGCTGGCTGTCGGTGCTGGGCTGAGTCTCCGTGCCGTACTGCGTCTCGGTGATTGGCTGAGTGTCGGTGCTGGGCTGAGTCTCCGTGCCGGACTGTGTCTCGGTGCTAGGCTGGGTCTTGGTGCTGAGCTGGGTCTCCGTGCTGGGTGGTGTCGCGGTGCTGGGCTGGTTCTCGGTGCTAGGCTGTGTCTTGGTGGCAAGTTGGGTCTCCATGCCAGGCTGGGTCTCGGTTCTGGGCAGGACCTGCGTTCTGGGCTGGGTCTCTGTGCTTGGCTGGGTGCTGGTGCCCGGCTGGGACTCGGTACCGGGCTAGGTCTCGGTGCAGGGCGGTGTCGCGGTGCTGTGCTGGATTTCGGAGTTTGGCTGCGTCTCCGTGCTGAGATGGGTGTCGGTGTTGGGCTGGAAATCGCTGCTGGGCTGGGTCTCGGTGCTGGGCTGGGTGTTGGTTTTGGGCTGGGTCTCGGTGCTGGGCTGGGCCTCGGTGCTGGGCTGGGCCACGATGCTGGGCTGGGCCTCCGTGCCAGACTGTGTCTCCGTGCTAGGCTGAGTCTCAGTGCTGGGCCTGGTGTCGGTGGCGGGCTGGGTCTCCATGCCAGGCTGGGTGTCGGTGATGCGCTGTGTGTCAATGCTGGGCTTGGTCTCGGTACTGCGCTTGGTCTATATTGTGGGTTGGGTCTCGGTGCTGGGCTGGAATATGGAGCTGGTCTGGGTCTCGATGCTGGGCTGGGACTCGGTGCTGGGCTGGGTATTGGTCCTGGGCTGGATCTCCGTGCTGTGTGGTGTCGCAGTGCTGTGTTGGGTCTCGGTGCCGAGCAGGGTCTCGGTGCTGGGCTGTGTCTTGGTGGCAAGTTGGGTCTCCATGCCGGGCTGAGCCTCGGAGCCAGGCTGGGCCTCGGTGCTGTGCGGGGTCTATGTGCTGGGTTCGGTCTCGGTGCTGGGCTGGATTTCATTGATGGGCTGGGTCTCGTTGCTCGGTTGGACCTGTGTGCTGGGCTGGCTGTCAGTGCTGGGCTGAGTCTCCATGCCGTACTGCGTCTCGGTGATTGGCTGAGTGTCGGTGCTGGGCTGAGTCTCCGTGCCGGACTGTGTCTCGGTGCTAGGCTGAGTCTTGGTGCTGGGCTGGGTCTCCGTGCTGGGTGGTGTTGCGGTGCTGGGCTGGGTCTCAGTGCTGGGCCGGGTCTCCGTGCTGAGATGGGTATCGGTGCTGTGTTGGTTCTCGGTTCTGGGCTGGGTCTCGGTGCCGAGCTGGGTCTCGGTGCTGGGCTGTGTCTCGGTGCTGGGCTGTGTCTCGGTGCTGAGCTGGGTCTCAGTGCTGGGCTGGTTCTCGGTGCTAGGCTGTGTCTTGGTGGCAAGTTGGGTCTCCATGCCAGGCTGGGTCTCGATTCTGGGCAGGACCTGCGTTCTGGGCTGGGTCTCTGTGCTTGGTTGGGTTTTGGTGCCCAGCTGGGACTCGGTGCCGGACTGGGTCTCGGTGCTGGGCGGTGTCACGGTGCTGTGCTGGATTTCGGTGCTTGGCTGGGTCTCCGTGCTGAGATGGGTGTCGGTCCTGGGCAGGGTGTCTCGGTGCTGGGCTGGGTCTCGGTGCTGGGCTGGGTCTCGGTGCTGGGCTGGGTCTCGTTGCTGGGCTGGGCCTCGGTGATGAGCTGGGCCTCCATGCCCGACAAGGTCTCCGTGCTAGGCTGAGTCTTGGTGCTGGTCTGCGTGTCTGTGGCGGGCTGGGTCTCCATGCCAGGCTGGGTCTCCATGCCAGGCTTGGTGTAGGTGATGCGCTGGGTGTCGATGCTGGGCTGGGTCTCAGTACCACGCTTGATCGATGTGCTGTCTTGGTTCTCGGTACTGGGCTGGAATTCGGAGCTGGTCTGGGTCTCGATGCTGGGCTGGGTCTCGGTGCTAGGCTGAGTCTTGGTGCTGGTCTGTGTGTCTGTGGCGGGCTGGGTCTCCATGCCAGGCTAGGTCTCAGTGCTTTGCTGGGTGTCGATGCTGGGCTGGGTCTCGATGCTCGGTTGGACCTGTGTGCTGGGCTGGATGTCGGTGCTGGGCTGAGTCTCCGTGCCATACTGCATCTCGGTGCTTGGCTGAGTCTTGGTGCTGGGCTCGGGCTTGGTGGCAAGTTGGGCCTCCATGCCGTGCTGGGTCTCAGTGCTGGGCAGGACCTGCGTTCTGGGCTGGGTCTCTGTGCTTGGCTGGGTGCTGGTGCCCGGCTGGGACTCGATGCCGGGCTAGGTCTCGGTGCAGGGCGGTGTCGCGGTGCTGTGCTGGATTTCGGAGCTTGGCTGTGTCTCCGTGCTGAGATGGGAGTCGGTGCTGGGCTGGAAATCGGTGCTGGGCTGGGTCTCGGTGCTGGGCTGGGTGTTGGTGTTGGGCTGGGTCTCGGTGCTGGGCTGGGCCTCAGTGCTGGGCTGGGCCTCAGTGCTGGGCTGGGTCACGGTGCTGGGCTGGGTCTCCGTGCTGGGCTCGGTCTCCGTGCTGGGCGTTGTCGCAGTGCTGTGCTGAATTTCGGTGCTGGACTGGGTCTCGGTGCTGGGCTGAGTCTCGGTGCCGGACTGGGTCTCGGTGCTAGGCTGAATTTCGGTGCTGGGCTGGGTCTTGGTGGCAAGTTGAGTCTCCATGCCGGGCTGGGTCTCGGTTCTGGGCAGGACCTGCATTCTGGGCTGGGTCACTGTGCTTGGCTGGGTGTTGGTTCACGGCTGTGACTCGGTGCCGGGCTAGGTCTTGGTGCTGGGCGGTGTCGTGATGCTGTGCTGGATTTCACTGCTTAGCTGTGTCTCCGTGCTGAGATGGGTGTCGGTGCTGGGCTAGGGCTCTGTGCTGATCTCGGTCTCGGTCCTGGGCGGTGACGCGGTGCTGTGCTGGATTTCGGTGCTTAGCTGGGTCTCCGTGCTGAGATGGGTCTCGGTGCTGGGCTGGGTCTTGGTGCTGGGCTGGGCCTCGGTTCCTGGCTGGGCCTTGGTGCTGGGCTGGGCCTCTGTGCCAGACTGGGTGTCCGTACCAGGCTGAGTCTCTGTGCTGGGCTTGGTCTCGGTGCTGCGCTGGGGGTCGATGCTTGGCTGGGCCTCGGTGCCGCGCTTGGTCTAGGTGCTGGGTTGGTTCTCTGTGCTGGGTTGGAATTTGGAGCTGGTCAGGGTTTCGATGCTGGGCTGCTTCTCGGTGTTGGGCTGAATCTCAGTGCTGAGCTGGGTCTCGGTGCTGGGCTGTCGCTCGGTGCCGGACTGGGTCTCGCTGCTGGGCTGGATTTCAGTGCTGGGTTGGGTCCCAATGCTGGGCAGGGTCTCGATGAGGGGCTGCATGTCGATGCTTGGCTGGCTCTCGCTACCGCACTTGATCTATGTGCAGTGTTGGGTCTCGGTGCTGGGCTGGAATTCGGAGCTGGTCTGGTTCTCGATGCTGGGCTGGGTCTCGGCGCTGGGCTGGGTCTTGGTGCTGGGCTGCGTCTCGGTGCTGGGCCGGGTCTCGCTGATGTGCTGTGTCCCGTTCTGAGATGTGTCTCAGTGCAGGGTTGGGTCTCGGTGATGGGCGGGAACTCCGTTCTGGGCTCGATATCTGTGCTTGGTTGGGTGTCCATGCCGGGTTGGGACTTGGTGCCGGGATGGTTCTCGCTGCCGGGCGGGCTCTCTGTGCCGGAGTGGCTCACGGGGCTGGGCTGGGTGTTAGAGCCGGGCTGGGTCTCCGTACAGGGCTGGGTCTCAGTGTTGGGCTGGGTCTCGGTGCTGGGCAGGAACGCCGTTCTGGGCTGGGTGTCTGTGCTTGGCTGTGTGTCGGTGCCGTGCTGGGACTCGGTGCTGGGCTGGGTCTCCTTGCTGGGTGGTGTCGCGGTGCTGTGCTGGATTTTGGTGCAGGGCTGTGTCTCCGTGCTGTGTTGGGTCTCGGTGCTGAGCTGGGTTTCAGTGCCGCGCTGGGTCTCTGCTAGGCTGGGTGTCAAAGCTGGGCTAGGTCTCAGTGCTGGACTGAGTCTTGGTGCTGGGCTGAATTTGGGTGGTCGGCTGGGTCTCGGTGCAATGCTGGGTCCCTGTGCTGGAATGGGTGTCGGTGCCCGGCTGGGACTCGGTGCCGGGCTGGGTCTCCGTGCTGGGTGGTGTCGCGGTGCTGTGCTGGATTTCGGTGCTGGGCCTTGGTGCCGAGCTGAGTCTCCATGCCGGATGGGGTCTCGGTGCCGGGTTGGGTCTCGTTGCTGGGCAGGAACTCTGTACTTGGCTGGGTCTCTGTCCTTGCCTGGGTGTCGGTGCCGGGCTGGGACTCGGTGCCGGAGGGGTTCTCACTGCCGGGTGGGTTCTCCATGCCAGGGCACGTCACAGTACTGGGCTGGGTGTGGGAGCCATGCTGGGTTTCAGTGCTTGGCTGGGTGTCGGTACCGGGCTGGGCCTCATTGCCGAGCTGGGTCTCCATGCCAGATGGGGTCTCGGTGCCGGGTTGAGTCTTGGTACTGGGCAGGAACTCCTTCCTTGGCTGGGTCTCCGTACTTGTCTGGGTGTCGGTGCCGGGCCGGGACTCGGTGCCAGGGTGGTTCTCACTGCCGGGTGGGTTCTCTGTGCCGGGGCATGTCACGGTACTGGGCTGGGTGTTGGAGCTGTGCTGGGTTTCCGTGCTTGGCTGGGTGTCGGTACCTGGCTGGGACTCGGTGCCGGGTTAGGTCTCAGTGCTGGGCGGTTTCGCGGTGCTGTGCTGGATTTCGGTGCTTGGCTGGGTCTCCGTGCTGTGTTGGGTCTCGGTGCTGGGCTGGGTCTCGGTGCTGGGCTGTAATTGGGAACTGGTCTGGGTCTCGATGCTGGATTGGTTCTTGGTGCCGGACTGGATCTCTGTGCTAGGCTGAGTCTTGGCCCTGGGCTGGGTCTCTTGCTGGGATGTGTCTCGGTGCTGGGCTGGGACTCGGTGCTGGGCTTGGTCTCGGCGCTGAGCTGGATATCGGTGCTGAGCTGAGTCTTGGTGCTGGGCTGGGACTCGGTGCTGGGCTGAGTCTCGTTGCTGGGCTGGGTCTCCGTGCTGGACTGGATCTCCGTGCTAGGCTGAGTCTCGGTGCTGGGCTGGGTCTCCGTGCTGAGCTGGGTTTCGGTGCTGAGCTGGGTCTCGGTGCTGGGCTGCGTCTCGGTGCTGGGCTTGGTCTCGGTGCTGGGCTAGGTCTCGGTGCTTTGCTGGAGCTCCATGCCAGACTGGGTCACTGTGCTAGGCTGAGTCTTGGTGCTGTCTGGGTCTTGGTGGCAAGTTGGGTCACCATGCCAGGCTTGGTCTCAGTTCTGGGCAGTACCTCCGTTCTGGGCTGGGTCTCCGTGCTTGGCTGGGTGTTGGTGTCCGGTTGGGACTCGGTGCCGGGCTAGGTCTCCGTGCTGGGCGGTGTCGCGGTTCTGTGCTGGATTTCGGTGCTTAGCTGGGTCTCCGTGCCGCGCTGGGTGTCTGTGCTGGGCTGGGTGTCGAAGCTGGACTGGGTCTCGGTGCTGGACTGAGTCTTGGTGCTGGGCTAAATTTCGGTGTTCGGCTGGGTCTCAGTGCGATGCTGGGTCTCTGTGCTGGGATGGGTGTCGGTGCCCGGCTGGGACTCGGTGCCGGGCTGGGTCTCCGTGCTGGGCGGTGTCACGGTGCTGTGCTGGATTTCGGTACTGGGCCTTGGTGCCACGCTGGGTCTCCATGCCAGATGGGGTCTCGGTGCCGGGTTGGGTCTCGGTGCTGGGCAGGAACTCCGTCCTTGGCTGGGTCGCTGTACTTGTCTGGGTGTCGGTGCCGTGCTGGGACTCAGTGCCGGAGGGGTTCTCACTGCCGGGTGCGTTCTCCATGCCAGGGCATGTCACGGTACTGGGCTGGGTGTTGGAGCCGTGCTGGGTTTCAGTGCTTGGCTGGGTGTCGGTACCGGGCTGGGATTCGGCGCCGGGCTGGGCCTCCGTGCTGGGCGGTGTCGTGCTGCTGTGCTTGATTTCGGTGCTTGGTTGTGTCTCCGTGCTGAGATTGGTCTCGGTGCTGGGCTGAGTCTCGGTGCTGGGATGGGTCTCGGTGCCATGTTTGGTCTATGTGATGGGTTGGGTCTCAGTGCTGGGCTGGATTTCGGTGCTGGTCTGGGTCTCGATGCTGGGCTGTGCCTCGATAATGGGCTGGGTCCCGGTGCTGGGCGGGGTTTCTGTGCCAGACTGGGTGTCCGTGCTAGGCTGAGTCTCGGTGCTGTGCTGCGTGTCAGTGGCGGGCTGGGTCTCTATGCCGGGCTGGGTTGCAGTGACCAGCTGGGTGTCAATGATGGGCTAGCTCTCAGTTCTGGGCTGGGTCTCGAAGCTGTGTTGGGTCTCGGTGCTGCGCTACGTCTCGGTGCTGGGCTGGGTCTCGGTGCTGGGCTAGGTCCCGGTGCTGGGCGCGGACTCCGTGCCAGACTGGGTCTCCATGCTAGGCTTGGTCTCGGTGGTGGGCTGGGTCTCGGTGGCGGGCTGGGTCTCCAAGCCGGGCTCAGTCTCGGTTCTGGGCAGGACCTGCATTCTGGGCTGGGTCTCTGTGCTTGGCTGGGTGTTGGTGCCCGGCTGGGACTCGGTGCCGGGCTAGGTCTCGGTGCTGGGCAGCGTCGCAGTTATGTTCTGGATTTCGGTGATTAGCTGGGTCTCCGTGCTGACATGGGTGTCGGTGCTGGGCTGGGTCTCGGTGCTGGGCGGTGTCACGGTGCTGTGCTGGATTTCGGAACTGGGCCTCATTGCCGAGCTGGGTCTCCATGCCAGGGCACGTCACGGTACTGGGCTGGGTGTTGGAGCCGTGCTGCGTTTCCGTGCTTGGCTAGGTGTCGGTACCGGGCTGGGACTCGTTGCCGGGTTATTTCTCAGTGCTGGGCGGTGTCGCGGTGCTGTGCTGGATTTCGGTGCTTGGCTCTGTCTCCGTGCTGAGATGGGTGTCGGTGCTCGGCTGGGTCACGGTGCTTGCTGGGTCTCGGTGCTGGACTGGGTCTCGGTGCTGGGCTGGGTCTCGTTGCTGGGCTGGGACTCAGTGCTGGGCTGGGCCTCCGTGCTGGACTGGGTCTCTGTGATATGCTGAGTCTCAGTGCTGGGCTGGAATTCGGAGCTGGTCTGGGTCTCGATGCTGGGCTGGGACTCGGTGCTGGGCTGGGTCTCCGTGCTGCGATGTGTTTCGGTGCTGTGTTGGGTCTCGGTCCTGGGCTGCGTGTCGGTGCTGAGCTGGGTCTTGGTGCTGGGCTGTGTCTCGGTGCTGGGCTGGATGTCGGTGATGCGCTGGGTTTCGATGCTGGGCTGGGTCTCGGTACCGCGCTGGTTCGATGTGCTGGGTTGGGTCTCGGTGCTGGGCTGGAATTCGGAGCTGGTGTGGGTCTCGATGCGGGGCTGGTTCTCGGTGCTGGACTGGATCTCCGTGCTAGGCTGAGTCTTGATGCTTGGCTGGGTCTCGGTGCTGGGCTGGGTCTCGGTGCTGGGCTTGGTCTCAGTGCTGAGCTGAGTCTCGGTGCTGGGCTGGGTTTCGGTGCTGAGCTGAGTCTCAGTGCTGGACTGGGTTTCGGTGCTGAGCTGAGTCTCGGTGCTGAGCTGGGTCTTGGTGCTGGGCTGGGTCTCGGTGCTGGGCTGTGTTTCGGTGCTGAGCTGAGTCTCGGTGCTGGGCTGGGTCTTGGTGCTGGGTTGGGTCTCCGTTCCAGGCTGGGTGTCGGTGCTGGGCTGGGTCTCGGTGGCGGGCTGTGTCTCCATGCCCGGCTGGGTCTCGGTGATGCACAGATTGTCGATGCTAGGCTGAGTCTCGGTGCTGGGTTGGGTCTCCGTACCAGGCTGGGTGTCGGTGCTGGGCTGGGTCTCGGTGGCGGGCTGTGCCTCCATGCCCGGCTGGGTCTTGGTGCTGGGCTGGGTCTCGGTGCTGGGCTGTGTTTCGGTGCTGTACTGGGTCTCGGTGCTGGGCTGGATCTCGGTGGTGTGCTGGGCATCCATGCCACGCTGGGTCTCCGTGCTAGGCTGGGTCCCAATGCTGGGCTGGGTCTCGATGATGGGCTGGGTCTCAGTGCCGCGCTGGGTATCAGTGCTGGGCTGGGTCTCGAAGCTGTGCTGGGTTTCAGTGCCACGCTGCGTCTCGGTGCTTGGCTGGGTCATGGTGCTGGGCTGGTTCTCGGTGCCGGGCTGGGTCTCTGTACCAGGCTGAGTCTCGGTGCTGGGCTGGGTCTCGGTAGCGGGCTGTGTCTCCATGCCGGGCTAGGTCTCAGTGCTGCGCTGGGTGTTGATGCTGGGCTGGGCCTCGTTGCCACGTTGGGTATATGTGTTGGGTTCGGTCTCGGTGCTGCGCTGGATTTAGGTGCTGGGCTGGGCCCCGATGCTGGGTTGGGCCTCTGTGCCGGGCTGGATCTCGGTGCTGGGCTGGGTCTCCATGCCGGACTGGGTCTCCGTGCTAGGCTGCGTCTCGGTGCCGGGCTGGGTCTCGGTGATGCGCTGGGTGTCAATGCTGGGCTGAGTCTCGGGGCGGCGCTTGGTCTATGTGCTGGGTTGGGTGTCGGTGCCTGGCAGGGACTCGGTGCTGGGCTGGGTGTCCGTGCTGGGCGGTTTCGCGGTGCTGGGCTGGATTTTGGTGCTGGGCCTCGGTGCTGAGCTGGGTTTCCATGCCGGATGGGGTCTCGGTGCCGGGTTGGGTCTCGGTGCTAGTTAGGTACACCGTCCTTGGCTGGGTCTCTGTACTTGTCTGGGTGTCGGTGCCTGGCTGGGACTCGGTGCCGGGATGGTTCTCACTGCCGGGTGGGTTCTCTGTGCCAGGGTGTGTCACGGTACTGGGCTGGGTGTTGGACCCATGCTGGGTTTCCGTGCTTGGCTGGATGTCGGTACCGGGCTGGGATTCGGTGCCGGGCTCGGACTTGGTGCTAGGCCGAGTCTCGGTGCTGGCTGTGTCTTGGTGGCAAGTTGGGTCACCATGCCGGGCTGGGTCTCGGTTCTGAGCAGGACCTGCGTTCTGGGCTGGGTCTTTGTGCTTGGCTGGGTGTTGGTGCCCGGCTGGGACTCGGTGCCGGGCTAGGTCTCGGTGCTGGGTGGTGTCGCGGTACTGTGCTGGATTTCAGTGCTTCGTGGCCGAGCTGGGTCTCCATGCCGGATGGGGTCTCAGTGCCGGGTTGAGTCTTGGCACTGTGCAGGATCTCCTTCCTTGGCTGGGTCTCTGTACTTGTCTCGGTGTTGGTGCCGGGCTGGGTCGCGGTGCTTTGCTGGGTCTCGGTGCTGGGCAGTGTCTCGGTGCTGGGCTAGGCCTCCGTGCCAGACTGGGTCTCCATGCTAGGCTGAGTCTCGGTGCTGGGCTGGGTCTATGTGCTGGGTTGGGTCTCGGTTCTGGGCTGGAATTTGGAGCTGGTCTGGGTGTCGATGCTGGGCTGGGTCTCGGTGCCGGGCTGGGTCGCGGTGCTGGGCTGGGTCTCGGTGCTGGGCTGTGTCTCGTTGCTGGGCTGTGTCTCGGTGCTGGGCTGGGTCCATGTGCTTGGTTGGGTCTCGGTGCTGGGCTGGAATTTGGTGCTGGCCTGGGTCTCGATGCTGGGCTGGGTCTCCGTGCTGGGCTGGGTCTCCATGTTGAGATGGGTTTCGGTGCTGTGTTGGGTCTCGGTGCTGGGCTGGGTCTCGGTGCTGAGCTGGGTCTCGGTGCTGGGCTGTGTCTTGGTGCTGGGCTGGATGTCGGTGATGCGCTTGGTGTCGATACTGGGCTGGGTCTCGGTACCACGCTTGGTCAATGTGCTCGGTTGGGTCTCGGTGCTGGGCTGGAATTTGGAGCTGGTCTGGGTCTCGATGCTGGGCTGATTCTCGGTGCCGGACTGGATCTTCATGCTAGGCTGAGTCTTGGCAATGGGCTGTGTCTCGGTGCTGGGCTAGGCCTCCGTGCCAGACTGGGTCTCCGTGCTAGGCTGAGTCTCGGTGCTGGGCTGGGTCTCGGTGCTTGCCTGGGGCTCGGTGCTGGGCTTGGTCTCGTTGCTGAGCTGAGTCTCGGTGCTGGGCTGGGTTTCGGTGCTGGGCTGGGTCTCGGTGCTGGGCTGGGTCTTGGTGCTCGGCTGGGTCTTGGTGCTGGGCTGTGTTTTGGTACTGGGCTGGGTGTCGGTGCTGGACTTGTTCTCGGTGCTAGGCTGAGTCTCGGTGCTGCGCTGGGTGTCGATGCTGGGCTGGGTCTCGATGATGGGTTGGGTGTCGGTGCTTGGCTGAGTCTCGGTACAACGCTTGGTCTATGTGCTGGGTTGGGTCTCGGTGCTGGGCTGGAATTCGGAGCTGGTCTGGGTGTCGATGCTGGGCTGGGTCTCGGTGCCAGACTGGGTCTCGGTGCCGGGCTGGGTGTCTGTGCTTGGCTGAGTCTCGGTGCTGGGCTGGGCCTCCGTGCTGGGCTGGGTTTCGGTGGTGCGCTGGGTCTCAGTGCTGCGCTGGGTCTCAGTGCAGGGCTGGGTCTCCATGCCGGGCTGGGTGTCGGTAATGTGCTGGGTGTCGATACTGGGCTGGGTCTCAGTACCGCGCTTCGTCTATGTGCTGGGTTGGGTCTCAGTGCTCGGCTGGAATTCGGAACTGGCTTGGTTCTTGGAGCCTGCTGGGTCTCAGTGCTGCGCTGGGTCTCAGTGCAGGGCTGGGTCTCCATGCTGGGCTGGGTCTCCGTGCCAGACTGGGTCTCCATGCCGGGCTAGGTTTCGGTGCTGGGCTTGGTCTCGGTACTGAGCTGGGTCTCAGTGCAGGGCTGGGTCTCGAAGCTGTGCTGGGTTTCAGTGCCACGCTGGGTCTCGGTGCTGGGCTTGGTCTTGGTGCTGAGTTGGGTCTCCGTACCAGGCTGGGTGTCGGTGCTGGGCTGGGTCTCGGTGGCGGGCTGTGTCTCCATGCCCGGCTGTGTCTCGGTGATGCGCTGATTGTCGATGCAGGACTGAGTCTTAGTGCCGCGCTTGGTCTATGTGCTGGGTTGGGTCTCCGTGCTGAGCTGGATTTGGGTGCTGGGTTGGGTCCCAATGCTGGGCTGGATGTCAGTCCAGCGCTGGGTCTCTGTGCTGGGCTGAGTGTCGAAGCTGGGCTGGGTCTCGGTGCTGGATTGAATCTTGGTGCTGGGCTGAATTTCGGTGTTCGGCTGGGTCTTGGTGCGATGCTGGGTCTCTGTGCTGGGATGGGTGTCGGTGCCGGGTTGGGTCTCGGTGCCGGACAGGAACTCCATCCTTGGCTGGGTCACTTGATTGTCTGGGTGTCGGTGCCGGGCAGGGATTCGGTGCTGGGGTGGTTCTCACTGCCGGGTGGGTTCTCCGTGCCAGGGCGTGTCACGGTACTGGGTTGGGCGTTGGGGCTGTGCTGTGTTTCTGTGCTTGGCTGTGTGTCGGTACCGGGCTGTGATTCGCTGCCGGGCTGGGTCTCCGTGCTGGGCGGTTTCGCGGTGCTGTGCTTGATTTTGGTGCTTGGTTGTGTCTCAGTGCTGGGATGGGTCTCAGTGCTGCGCTGGAATTCGGTGCTGGTCTGAGTCTCGATGCTGGGCTGCGTCACGGTGCTTGGTTGGGTCTCCGTGCCGGACTGTGTCTCCGTGCTAGGCTGAGTCTCGGTGCTGGGCTGCGTGTCGATGGCGGGCTGGGTCTCCATGTCGGGCTGGGTCACGGTGATGAGCTTGGTGTCGATGATGGGCTGGGTCTCAGTGCCGCGCTGGGTCTCAGTGCTGCGCTGGATCTTGGTGCTGGGCTGAGTCTCGGTGCTGGGCTGGGTCTCGGTGTCGCGCTGGGTTTTGGTGCTGGGCTGAGTCTCGGTGCTGGGCTGTGTCTCGGTGCAGAGCTGGGTCTCGGTGCTGGGATGGGTCTCCATGCCGGGTAGGGTCACGGGACCAGGTGGGTATCAATGATGGGCTGGGTCTCAGTGCTGCGCTGGGGCTTGGTGCTGGGCTGGGTCCCGGTGCTGGGTGTGTTCTCCGTGCCGGACTGGGTCAACGTGCTAGGTTGAGTCGCGGTGCTGGGCTGAGTCTTGGTGGCAAGTTGGGTCTCCATACCGGGCTGGGTATCGGTTCTGGGCAGGACCTGCCTGCTGGACTGGGTCTCTGTGCTTGGCTGGGTGTTGGTGCCCGGCTGGGACTCGGTGCCGGGCTAGGTCTCGGTGCTGGGTGGGGTCGCGGTACTGTGCTGGATTTTGGTGCTTGTCTGGGTCTCCGTGCTGACATTGGTGTTGGTGCTGCGCTGGTTCTCGGTGCTAGGCTGAGTCTCGGTACTGAGCTGGGTCTCAGTGCTGGGCTGTGTCCCGGTGCTGAGCTGGTTCTCCGTGCTGGGCTGAGTGTCGAAGCTGGACTGGGTCTCGGTGCTGGACTGAGTCTTGGTGCTGGGCTAAATTTCGGTGTTCGGCTGAGTCTCGGTGTGATGCAGGGCAGCCCAGCACCGAAATCCAGCCCAGCACCGAGATCCAACCCAGCATCGACACCCAGTGCATCACCGACACCCAGCCCGGCATGGAGACCCAGCCCACCACCGACACCCAGCCCAGCACTGAGACTCAGCCGAGCATGGAGACCCAGTCTGGCACGGAGACCCAGCCCAGCACCTAGACCCAGCCCGGCACCGAGACCCAGCCCAGCATCAACACACAGACCAGCTCCAAATTCCAGCCCAGCACCAAGTCACAACCCAGCAAATAGACGAAGTGTGGTACCGAGACTCAGCCGAGAAGCGACACCCAGTCCATCACCGAGACCCAGATGGCCACCGAGACCCAGCCCAGCACCGAGATTCAGCCTAGCTCCAAGACCCAGCCCAGCACCGAGACTCAGCCTAGCACCGAGACACAGCCCAGCACCGAGACCCAGCCTAGCACCGAGAACCAGCCCAGCATCGAGACCCAAGCCAGCTCCAAATTCCAGCCCAGCACCGAGACCCAGCCCAGCACATAGACCAAGCGCGATACCGAGACCCAGCTGAGCATCGACACCCAGCGCATCACCGACATCCAGCCCGGCATGGAGACCCAGCCCACCACCGACACCCATCCCAGCACCGAGACTCAGCCCAGCATGGAGACCCAGTCCGGCACGGAGACCCAGCCCGGTACCGACACACAGCCAAGCATGGAAACACAGCACAGCTCCAACGCCCAGCCCAGTACCATGACATGCCTTGGCACGGAGAACCCACCCGGCAGTGTGAACCACCGCGACACTGAGTCCCAGCCCGGCACCGACACCCAGACAATGAAGAGACCCGGCAGGCGGAGTGCCTGCCCATCACTGAGACCCAACCCGACACCGAGACCCCATCAGGCATGGAGACCCAGCTCGGCACCGAGGCCCAGCACTGAAATCCAGCCCAGCACCGCAACACCGCCCAGCATGGAGACCCAGCCCGCACCGAATTCCAGTCGAGTACTGACACCCATCCCAGCACAGAGACACAGCATCACACCGAGACTCAGCCGAACACCGAAATTTAGCCCAGCACCAAGACTCAGTCCAGCACCGAGACCCAGTCCAGCTTCGACACTCAGCCCAGCACGGAGAACCAGCTCAGCACCGGGACACAGCCCAGCACTGAGACCCAGCTCAGTACCGATACTCAGCCTAGCACCGAGAACCAGCGCAGCACCAACACCAATGTCAGCACGGAGACCCAGACAAGCACCAAAATCCAGCACAGTACCGCGACACCACCCAGCACCGAGACCTAGCCCGGCACCGAGTCCCAGCCGGGCACCAACACCCAGCCAAGCACAGAGACCCAGCCCAGCAGGCAGGTCCTGCCCAGAACCGATACCCAGCCCGGCATGGAGACCCAACTTGCCACCAAGACTCAGCCCAGCACCGCGACTCAACCTAGCACGTTGACCCAGTCCGGCACAGAGAACACACCCAGCACCGGGACCCAGCCCAGCACCGAGCCCCAGCGCAGCACTGAGACCCAGCCCATCATTGATACCCACCTGGTCCTGTGACCCTACCCGGCATGGAGACCCATCCCAGCACCGAGACCCAGCTCTGCACCGAGACACAGCCCAGCAACGAGACTCAGCCCAGCACCAAGATCCAGCGCAGCACTGAGACCCAGCCCGGCATGGAGACCCAGCCCACCACCGACACCCAGCCCTGCACCGAGGCTCAGCCGAGCATGGAGACCCAGTCCAGCACGGAGACCCAGTCCAGCCCCGAGACCCAGCCCGGCACGGAGACCCAGCCCAGCACCGAGACCCAGCCCAGCACTGAGACCCAACGAGGCACTGAGATCCAGCCCAGCACCGCGACACCACCCAGAACCGAGACCCAGCCCGGCACTGAATCCCAGCCCGGTACCGACACACAGCCAAGCACGGAAAGACAGCATGGCTCCAACGCCCAGCACAGCACCGAGACCCGACCAAGCACATCGACCCAGCCCAGCACCGAGAACCAGCGCAGCATCGAGACCCAGGTCAGCTCCGAATTCCAGCCCAGCACCGAGAACCAGCCCACCATCGAGACCAAAGCCAGCTCTGAATTCCAGCCCTGCACCGAGACTCAGCTGAGCATGGAGACCCAGTCTGGCACGGAGACCCAGCCCAGCACCTAGACCCAGCCCAGCACCGAGACCCAGCCCAGCATCAACACACAGACCAGCTCCAAATTCCAGCCCAGCACCAAGTCACAACCCAGCAAATAGACGAAGTGTGGTACCGAGACTCAGCCGAGAAGCGACACCCAGTCCATCACCGAAACCCAGATGGCCACCGAGACCCAGCCCAGCACCGAGATTCAGCCTAGCTCCAAGACCCAGCCCAGCACCGAGACTCAGCCTAGCACCGAGACACAGCCCAGCACCGAGACCCAGCCCAGCACCGAGAACCAGCCCAGCACCGAGACCCAGCCCAGCACATAGACCAAGCGCGATACCGAGACCCAGCTGAGCATCGACACCCAGCGCATCACCGACATCCAGCCCGGCATGGAGACCCAGCCCACCACCGACACCCATCCCAGCACCGAGACTCAGCCCAGCATGGAGACCCAGTCCGGCACGGAGACCCAGCCCGGTACCGACACACAGCCAAGCATGGAAACACAGCACGGCTCCAACGCCCAGCCCAGTACCATGACATGCCTTGGCACGGAGAACCCACCCGGCAGTGTGAACCACCGCGACACTGAGTCCCAGCCCGGCACCGACACCCAGACAATGAAGAGACCCGGCAGGCGAAGTGCCTGCCCAGCACTGAGACCCAACCCGACACCGAGACCCCATCAGGCATGGAGACCCAGCTCGGCACCGAATTCCAGTCGGGTACTGACACCCATTGGGCTGGGTCTTGGAGCTAGGCTGAATCTCGGTGCTGGGCTGGGTCTCGGTGGCCATCTGGGTCTCGGTGATGGACTGGGTGTCGCTTCTCGGCTGAGTCTCGGTACCACACTTCGTCTATTTGCTGGGTTGTGACTTGGTGCTGGGCTGGAATTTGGAGCTGGTCTGTGTGTTGATGCTGGGCTGGGTCTCGGTGCCGGGCTGGGTCTAGGTGCTGGGCTGGGTCTCCGTGCCAGACTGGGTCTCCATGCTCGGCTGAGTCTCGGTGCTGGGCTGGGTGTCGGTGGTGGGCTGGGTCTCCATGCCGGGCTGGGTGTCGGTGATGCACTGGGTGTCGATGCTGGGTTGGATCTCGGTGCTGGGCTGGATTTCGGTGCTGGGCTGTGTCCCAATTCTGGGCTGGGTCTCGATGATGGGTTGGGTGTCGCTGCTCGGCTGAGTATCGGTACCACGCTTGGTCGATGTGCTGGGTTGGGTCTCGGTGCAGGGCTGGAATTCAGAGCTGGCTTTGGTCTCGATGGTGGGCTGGTTCTCGGTGCTGGGCTGGAATTCGGAGCTGATCTGGGTCTCGATGCTGCGCTGGTTCTCGGTGCTGGGCTGGGTCGATGTGCTTGGTCGGGTCTCGGTGCTGTGCTGGGCGTTGGAGCCATGCTGTCTTTCCGTGCTTGGCTGTGTGTCGATACCGGGCTGGGATTCAGTGCCGGGCTGGGTCTCGGTTCTGGGTGGTGTCGCGGTGCTGGGCTGGACCTCAGTGCCTCGTTGGGTCTCAGTGCTGGGCTGGGTCTCAGTGCTGGGCTGGGTCTCCGTGCCGGGCTGGGTCTCGGGGCTGAACTGGGTCTCCGTGCTGGACTGGGTCTCCATGCTCGGCTGAGCCTCGGTGCAGGGCTGGGTGTCGGTGGTGGGCTGGGTCTCCATGCCGGGCTGGGTGTCGGTGATGCGCTGGGTGTCGATGCTGAGCTGGGTCTCGGTACCGCGCTTGGTCTGTGTGCTGGGTTGGGTCTCGGTGCTGAGCTGGAATTCGGAGCTCGCTTGGGTCTCGATGCTGGGCTGGTTCTCGGTGCTGGGCTGGGTCTCGGTGGCGGGCCAGGTCTATGTGCTGGGCTCGGTCTCAATCCTGGGCTGGGCCTGTGTTCCGGGCTGGGTCTCGGTGCTAGGCTGACTCTATGTGCTTGGTCGGGTCTCGGTGCTGGGCTGTGTCTCGGTGCTGAGTTGGGTCTCGGTGCCGGGCTGTGTCTCGGTGCTGGGCTCGGTCTCCGTTCTGGACTGGGTCTCCGTGCTAGGCTGAGTCTTGGTGCTGGGCTGGGTCTCGGTGCTGGGCTGTGTCTCTGTGCCAGACTGGGTCTCCATGCTAGGCTGAGCCTCGGTGATGGGCTGGGTCTATGTGCTGTGTCGGGTCTCGGTGCTGGGCTTGGTCTCGGTGCTGAGTTGGGTCTCGGTGCTGGGCTGGGTTTCGGTGCCGGGCTGGGTCTCGGTGCTGGGCTGGGTCTCCATTCCGGACTGGGTCCCCGTGCTAGGCTGAGTCTCGGTGCAGGGCTGGGTCTCGGTGCTGCGCTGGGTGTCGATGCTGGGCTGGACCTCAGTGCCGCGTTGGGTCTATGTGCTTGGTTGGGTCTCGGTGCTGGCCTGGATTTTGGTGCTGGGCTGGGTCCCAATTCTGGGCTGGCTCTCGATGATGGGCTGGGTTTCAGTGCCGCGCTGTGTCTCGGTGCTGGGCTGGGTTTCGGTGCCGGGCTGGGTCTCCCCACCAGGCTGGGTCTCGGTGCTGGGCTGGGTCTCGGTGGCAGGCTGGGTCTCCATGCTGGGCTAGGTCTCGGTGCTGGGCGGTGTTGCAATGCTGTGCTGGATTTCAGTGCTTAGCTGGGTCTTGGTGCTGAGCTGGGTATCGGTGCTGGGCTGTGTCTCGGTGCTGAGCTGGGTCTCAGTGCTGGGCTGGGCCTCCGTGCCAGACTGTGTCTCCATGCTAGGCTGAGTCTCGGTGCTGGGCTGGGTCTTGGTGGTGGGCTAGATCTCCATGCTGAGCTGGGTATCGGTGCTGAGATGAGTGTCGGTGCTGGGCTGGGTCTCGGTGCTAGGCTGAGTCTCGGTGCTGGGCTGGGTCTCCATGCTCGGCTGAGTCTGGGTGTTGTGCTGGGTCTTGGTGCTGGGCTGGGTATCTGTGCCGGGCTGGGTCTCCGTACCAGGCTGAGTTTCGGTGCTGGGCTGTGTCTCCATGCTGTGCTGGGTCTTGGTGTTGCGCTGGGTGTTGATGCTGGGCTGGGCCTCGTTGCCGCGTTGGGTATGTGTGCTGGGTTGGGTCTTGGTGCTGGGCTGGATTTCGGTGCTGGGCTGGGTCTCGATGCTGGGTTGGGCCTCTGAGAGGGGCTGGGTCTCGGTGCTGGGCTGGGTCACCGTCCAAGACTGCATCTCCGTGCTAGGCTGTATCTCGGTGCTGGGCTGGGTCTCGGTGGCGGGCTGGGGCTCCATGCCGGGCTGGGTCTCTGTGATGCACTGATTGACGATGCTGGGTTGAGTCTCGTTGCCGTGCTTGGTCTATGTGCTGGATCTCGGTGCCAGGCTGGATTTGGGTGCTGGTCTGCGTCCCAATGCTGGGCTGGGAGTCAGTGCCGCGCTGGGTCTCCATGCCGGATGGGGTCTCGGTGCCGGGTTGGGTCTCGGTGCTGGGCAGGAACTCTGTCCTTGCGTGGGTCTCTTACTTGTCTGTGTGTCGGTGCCGGGCTGGGACTCGGTGCCGGGGTGGTTCTCACTGCCGGTTGGGTTCTCCATGCCAGGGCGTGTCACGGTACTGGGCTGGGCTTTGGAGCCGTGCTGTGTTTCCGTGCTTGGCTGTGTGTCGGTACCGGGCTGGGATTCAGTTCCATGCTGGGTCTATGTGCTGGGTTGGGTCTTGGTGCTGGGCTGGATTTTGGTGCTGGGCTGGGTGTCAATGCTGAGCTGGGCCTCGGTGCCGGGCTGGGTCTATGTGCTGGGTTGGGATTTCGGTGCTGGGCTGGGTTTCGGTACTGGTCTGGGTGTCAATGCTGGGCTGCTTCTCGGTGCCGGGCTGGGTGTTGGGGCTGGACTGTGTTTCCATGCCGGGCTGAGTCTCGATGCTGCTCTAGGTCTCGGTGCTGAGCTTGGTCTAGTTGCTGGGCTCTGTGTCGGTGCTGAGCTGGGTCTCAGTGCATGGCTGGGTCTTGGTGGCGGGCTGGATCTCCATGCTGTGCTGGGTCTCTGTGCTGTGCTGGTTGTCGATGCTGGGCTGGGTCTCGGTGCTGGGCTGGGCCTCGGTGCCGCGTTGGGTCTATGTGCTGGGTTTGGTCTCGGTGCTGGGCTGGGTCTCGGTGCTGGGCTGGGTGTCGGTGGCGGGCTGGGTCTCCATGCCGGGCTGGGTGTTGGTGATGTGCTGTGTGTCGATGCTGGGCTGGGTTTTGGTACCGCGCTTGGTCTATGTGCTGGGTTGAGTCTCGGTGCTGGGCTGGAATTCGGAGCTGGTCTGGGTCTCGATGCTGGGCTGGTTCTCGGTGCTGGGCTGAGTCTCGGTGCTGGGCTGGGTCTCGATGCTGGGCTGGGACTTGGTGCTGGGCTTGGTCTCGGTGCTCAGCTGGGTATTGGTGCTGAGCTGGGTCTCAGTGCTGGGCTGGGTCTCAGTGCTGGGCTGGGACTCGATGCTGAGCTGGGTATCGGTGCTTAGCTCGGTCTCGGTGCTGAGCTGGGTCTCGGTTCTGGGCTGGGTCTCCGTGCCGGGGTGGCTAACGGGGCTGGGCTGAGTGTTGGAGCCAGGCTGTGTCACCGCACAGGGCTGCGTCTCAGTGCTGGGCTCGGTCTCAGTGCTGGGCTGTGCCTCAGTGCTGGGCTGGGCCTCGGTTCTAGGTTGGACCTCAGTGCCAGACTGGGTATCCGTGCTAGGCTGAGTCTTGGTGCTGGGCTGGATGTCGGTGGCGGGCTGGGTCCCCATGCCGGGCTGGCTGTCGGTGATGCGCTGGTTGTCGATGCTGGGGTTGGTCTTGGTTCCACGCTTGGCCTATGTGCTGGGTTGGGTCTCGGTGCTGGGCTGGATTTCGGTGCTGGGCTGGGACTCGAAGCTGGGCTGGGCGTCGGTGCCGGGCTGGGTCTCGGTGCTGGGCTGTGTCTTGGTGCTGGACTGGGTCTTCATGCTAGGTTGAGTCTCGGTGCTGGGCACGTTCTTGGTGCTGAGCTGGGTCTGGGTGCTGGGCTGTGTCTCGGTGCAGGGCTGGGCCTCCATGCCACACTGGGTCTCCATGCTAGGCTGAGTTTCGGTGCTGGGCTGGGTGTCGGTGGTGGGCTGGGTCTCCATGCCGGGCTGGGTGTCGGTGATGCGCTGGGTGTCGATGCCGGGCTGGGTCTCGTTACCGCGCTTGGTCTATGTGCCGGGTTGGGTCTCGGTGCTGGGCTGGAATTCGGAGCTGGTCTGGGTCTCGATGCTGGACTCGGTCTCGGTGCTGGGCTGGGTCTCGGTGCTGGGCTGGTTCTCCGTGCCAGACTGGGTCTCCGTGCTCGGCTGAGTCTCAGTGCTGTGCTGGGTTTCAGTGGTGGGCTGGGTCTCCATGCTGGGTTGGGTCTCGGTGCTGGGCTGGAATTCTGTTGTGGGCTGTGTCTCGATGCTGGGCTGGGCCAATGTGCCAGGATGGGTCTCGGAGCTGGGCTGAGTTTCGGTGCTGGGCTGGATCTCGTTCTGAGCTGTGTCTTAGTGCTGGGTTGGGTCTCGGTGCTGGGCCGGGTCTCGGTGATGGGCAGGAACTCCAGTCTGTTCTCGGTGTCTGTGCTTGGTTGGGTGTCCATGCCGGGTTGGGACTTGGTGCTGGGCTGGTTCTTGCTGCGGGGCAGTGTCTCCATGCCCGGGTGGCTCACGGGGCTGGGCTGTGTGTTGGAGCCGGGCTGGATCTCCGTACAGGGCTGGGTCTCGGTGCTGGTCTGGGTCTCGGTGCTGGGCAGGAACTCCGTTTTGGGCTGGGTGTCTGTGCTTGGCTGCGTGTCGGTGCCGTGCTGGGACTCGGTGCCGGGCTGGGTTTCGTGCTGGTGGTGTCGCGGTGCTGTGCTGGATTTCGGTACTGGGCTGGGTCTCCATGCTGAGATGGGTTTCGGTGCTGTGTTGGGTCTCGGTGCTGGGCTGGGTCTCGGTGGTGAGCTGGGTCTCGGTGCTGGGCTGTGTCTCGGTGCTGGGCTGGGTCTCGATGGTCAGTTGGACCTGTGTGCCGGGCTGGTTCTTGGTGCTGGGCTGAGTTTCCGTCCCGGACTGGGTCTCGGTGCTAGGCTGAATCTTGGTGCTGGACTGGGTCTTGAAGGCAAGTTGGGTCTCCATGCCGCTCTGGGTCTCGGTTCTGGGCAGGACCTGCGTTCTGGTCTGTGCCTCTGTGCTTGGCTGCGTGTTGGTGCCCGGCTGGGACTCGGTGCTGGGCTAGGTCTCGGTGCTGGGCGGTGTCGCGGTGCTGTGCTGGATTTCGGTGCTTGGCTGGGTCTCCGTGCTGAGATGGGTGTCGCTGCTGGGCTGGGTCTCGGTGCTGGGCTGGGTCTTGGTGCTGGGCTGGGTCTCACTGCTGGGCTGGGCCTCGGTGCTGGGCTGCATCTCGGTGCTTGGCTGGGTCTCGGTGCTGGGCTGGGTCTCGGTGCTGGCTGGGACTCGGTGCTGGGCTAGGTCTCGGTGCTGGGCTGAGTCTCGGTGCTGGGCTGGGTCTCGGTGCTTTGCTGGGTCTCAATGCTGTGCTGGGTCGCAGTGCTGCGCTGGGTGTCATTGCTGGGCTGGGCCTCGGTGCCACGTTGGGTGTATGTGCTGGGTTGGGTCTTGCTGCTGGGCGGTGTCGCGGTGCTCTGCTGGATTTCGGTGCTTGGCTGGGTCTCCATGCTGAGATGGGTGCCGGTGCTGAGCTGGCTCTCTGTGCTGGGCTGGGTCTCGGTACTGGGCTGGAATTCGGAGCTGTCTGGGTCTCTGTGCTGGGCTGGGACTCGGTGCTGGGCTTGGTCTCAGTGCTGAGCTGGGTATCGGTGCTGAGCTGGGTCTTGGTACCGCCCTTGGTCTATGTGCTGGTTTGGGTCTCGGTGCTGGGCTGGAATTCGGAGCTGGTCTGGGTCTCTGTGCTGGGCTGGGACTCGGTGCTGGGCTTGGTCTCAGTGCTGAGCTGGGTATCGGTGCTGAGCTGGGTATCGGTGCTGGGCTGGGTCTCGGTGCTGGCTGGGTCTCGGTGCTGGGCTGGGCCTCGGTGATGGGCTAGGTCTCGGTGTTGGGCTAAGTCTCGGTGCTGGTCTGGGTCTCGGTGCTTTGCTGGGCCTCCATTCCAGACTGGGTCCCCGTGCTAGTCTGAGTCTAGGTGCTGGGATGGGTCTCGGTGCTGGGCTGGGTCACAGTGCTGTGCTGGGTCCCAGTGCTGTGCTGGGTGTCGATGCTGGGGTTGGTCTTGGTGCCGCGCTTGGTCTATGTGCTGGGTTGGGTGCTGGGTTCTGCCGCGGTGATGGGCTGGATTTCGTTGCTGGGCTGGGTCTCGATGCTGGGTTGGACCTTTGTGCCGTGCTGGGTCTCCGTGCTGGGCTGAGCCTCGGTGCTGGTCTGGGTCTCGGTGCTAGGCTGAGTCTTGGTGCTGGCTGGGACTTGATGGCAAGTTGAGTCTCCATGCCGAGCTCAGTCTTGGTTCTGGGCAGGACCTGTGTCCTGGGCTGGGTCTCTATGATTGGCTGGGTGTTGGTGCCCGGCTGTGACTCGGTGCCGGGCTAGGTCTCGGTGCTGGGCGGTGTCGCGGTTCTGTGCTGGATTTCGGTGCTTAGCTGGGTCTCTGTGCTGACATGGGTGTCAGTGCTGGGCTGGGTCTCGGTGCTGGGCGGTGTCGCAGCTCTGTGCTGGATTTCGGTGCTTAACTGGGTCTCCGTGCTGAGATGGGTGTCAGTGCTGGTCTGGGTCTCGGTGCTGGGCGGTGTCGCGGTGCTGGGCTGGGTCTCTGTTCAGGACTGGGTCTCCGTGCTAGGCTGAGTCTCGGTGCTAGGCTGAGCCTCGGTGCTGGGCTGGGTCTATGTGCTGTGTCGGGTCTCGGTGCTGGGCTTGGTCTCGGTGCTGAGTTGGGTCTCGGTGCTGGGCTGGGTCTTGGTGGTGGGCTAGATCTCCATGCTGAGCTGGGTATTGGTGCTGAGATGGGTGTCGGTGCTGGGCTGGGTCTTGGTGCTAGGCTGGATTTCGGTGCTGGGCTGGGTCTCGATGCTGGGTTGGGCCTCTTTGCCGGGCTGGATCTCGGTGCTGGGCTGGGTCACCGTGCCAGACTGCGTCTCCATGCTAGGCTGTATCTCGGTGCTGGGCTGGGTCTCGGTGGCGGGCTGGGGCTCCATGCCGGGCTGGGTCTCTGTGATGCACTGATTGACGATGCTGGGTTGAGTCTCGTTGCCGCGCTTGGTCTATGTGCTGGATCTCGGTGCCAGGCTGGATTTGGGTGCTGGGCTGTGTCCCAATGCTGGGCTGGGAGTCAGTGCCGCGCTGGGTTTCTTTGCTGGGTTGAGTCTCTGTGCCAGGCTGGGTCTCAGTGCTGGGCTGGGTGTCGAAGCTGGACTGGGTCTCAGTGCTGGACTGATTCTTGGTGCTGGGCTGAATTTGGGTGTTCGGCTGGGTCTCGGTGCGATGCTGGTTCTCTGTGCTGGGATGGGTGTTGTTGCCCGGCTGGGACTTGGTGCCGGGCTGGGTCTCCATGCTGGTCGGTGTCGCGGTGCTGGGCTGGATTTCGGTGCTGGGCCTCGGTGCCGAGCTGGGTCTCCATGCCGGATGGGGTCTCGGTGCCGGGTTGGGTCTCGGTGCTGGGCAGGAACTCTGTCCTTGCGTGGGTCTCTTACTTGTCTGTGTGTCGGTGCCGGGCTGGGACTCGGTGCCGGGGTGGTTCTCACTGCCGGGAGGGTTCTCCATGCCAGGGCGTGTCACGGTACTGGGCTGGGCTTTGGAGCCGTGCTGGGTTTCCGTGCTTGGCTGTGTGTCGGTACCGGGCTGGGATTCAGTTCCATGCTGGGTCTATGTGCTGGGTTGGGTCTTGGTGCTGGGCTGGATTTCGGTGCTGGGCTGGGTGTCAATGCTGGGCTGGGCCTCGGTGCCGGGCTGAGTCTATGTGCTGGGTTGGGTCTCGGTGCTGGGCTAGATTTCGGTGCTGGGCTGGGTGTCAATGCTGGGCTGGGCCTCGGTGCCGGGCTGAGTCTATGTGCTGGGTTGGGTCTCGGTGCTGGGCTAGATTTCAGTACTGGTCTGGGTCTCGATGCTACGCTGCTTCTCGGTGCTGGGCTGGGTGTCGGGGCTGGACTGTGTCTCCGTGCTAGGCTGAGTCTCGGTGCTGGGCTAGGTGTCGGTGGTGGGCTGGGTCTCCATGCCGGGCTGGGTGTCGGTGATGCGCTGGGTGTCGATGCTGGGCTGGGTGTCTCGGTACTGCGCTTGGTCTATGTGCTGGGTTGGGTCTCGGTGCTGGGCTGGAATTCGGAGCTGATCCAGGTCTCGATGCTCGGCTGGGTCTCAGTTCTAGGCTGAGTCACGGTGCTGGGCTGTGTCTCTGTGCCAGACTGGGTTTCCATGCCGGGCTGTGTCTCGGTGCTGCGCTGGTTGTCGATGCTGGGCTGGGTCTTGATGTCGTGCGGGGTCTATGTGCTGTGTTGGTACTCGGTGCTGGGCTGGATTTCGGAGCTGATCCAGGTCTCGATGCTAGGCTGGGTCTCAGTTCTAGGCTGAGTCACGGTGCTGGGCTGTGTCTCTGTGCCAGACTGGGTTTCCATGCCGGGCTGTGTCTCGGTGCTGCGCTGGTTGTCGATGCTGGGCTGGATCTTGATGTCGGGCGGGGTCTATGTGCTGTGTTGGTACTCGGTGCTGGGCTGGATTTCGGTGCTCGGCTGGGTCTCGATCCTGGGCTGGGCCTGTGTGCCGGTCTGGGTCTCGGTGCTGGGCTGAGTCTCTGTGCCAGACTGGGTCTCCGTGCAAGGCTGAGTCTCGGTGCTGGGCTGGGTTTCTGCGCTGGGCTGGGTCTCGATCCTGGGCTGGGCCTGTGTGCCGGTCTGAGTCTCGGTGCTGGGCTGAGTCTCTGTGCCGGACTGGCTCTCCGCGCTAGGCTGAGTTACGGTGCTGGGCTGGGCCTCCATGCCGGACTGGGTCTCCATGTTGTGCTGGGTCTCAGTGCTGTGCTGGATGTCGATGCTGGGCTCGGTCTCGGTGCCGCGTTGGGTCTCGGTGCTGGGCATGGTCTGGGTGCTGGGCTCTGTGTCGGTGCTGAGCTGGGTCTCAGCACATGGCTGGGTCTCGGTGGCGGGCTGGATCTCCATGCTGTGCTGGGTCTCAGTGCTGTGCTGGTTGTCGATGCTGGGCTGGGCCTCGGTGCTGAGCTTGGTCTGGGTGCTGGTCTGTGTCTCGGTGCTGGGCTGGGTCTCGGTGCTGGGCTGGGTGTCGGTGGCGGGCTGGGTCTCCATGCCGGGCTGGGTGTTGGTGGGGGGCTGGGTCTCCATGCCGGGCTGGGTGTTGGTGATGTGCTGTGTGTCGATGCTGGGCTGGGTTTTGGTACCACGCTTGGTCTATGTGCTGGGTTGAGTCTCGGTGCTGGGCTGGAATTCGGAGCTGGTCTCGGTCTCGATGCTGGGCTGGTTCTTGCTTCTGGGCTGAGTCGCGGTGCTGGGCTGGGTCTCTGTGCTGAGCTGGGACTATGTGCCAGGCTGGGTCTCGGTGCTGGGCTGGGTGGGACTCGGTGCTGGGCTTGGTCTCGGTGCTGAGCTGGGTATCGGTGCTGGGCTGGGTCTCTGTGCTGAGCTGGGACTATGTGCCAGGCTGGGTCTCGGTGCTGGGCTGGGTCTCGATGCTGGGCTGGGTGGGACTCGGTGCTGGGCTTGGTCTCGGTGCTGAGCTGGATATCGGTGCTGAGCTGGGTCTCGGTGCTGGGCTGGGTCTCGGTGCTGGACTGGGACTCGATGTTGAGCTGGGTATCGGTGCTGAGCTCGGTCTCGGTGCTGAGCTGTGTCTTGGTTCTGGGATGGGTCTCCGTGCCGGGGTGTCTAACGGGGCTGGGCTGGGTGTTGGAGCTAGGCTGGGTCACCGCACAGGGCTGCGTCTCAGTGCTGGGCTCGGTCTCGGTGCTGGGCTGTGCCTCGGTGCTGGGCTGGGCCTCGGTTCGGGGTTGGACTTCCGTGCCAGACTGGGTATCCATGCTAGGCTGTGTCTGGGTGCTGGGCTGGATGTCGGTGGCGGGCTGGGTCTCCATGCCGGGCTGGCTGTCGGTGATGTGCTGGTTGTCGATACTGGGGTTGGTCTTGGTTCCGCGCTTGGTCTATGTGCTGGGTTGGGTCTCGGTGCTGGGCTGGATTTCGGTGCTGGGCTGGGACTCGAAGCTGGGCTGGGCGTCGGTGCCGGGCTGGGTCTTGGTGCTGGGCTGTGTCTCGGTGCTGGATTGGGTCTTCATGCTAGGCTGAGTCTCGGTGCTGGGCTGGTTCTCGGTGCTGAGCTGGGTCTGGGTGCTGGGCTGTGTCTCGGTGCAGGGCTGGGCCTCCAGGCCACACTGGGTCTCCGTGCTAGGCTGAGTTTCGGTGCTGGGCTGGGTCTCGGTTGCGGACTGGGTCTCCATGCTGTGCTGGGTGTCGGTGGTGGGCTGGGTCTCCATGCCGGGCTGGGTGTCGGTGATGCACTGGGTGTCGATGCTGGGCTGGGTCTCGTTACCGCGCTTGGTCTATGTGCCGGGCTGGGTCTCGGTGCTGGGCTGGAATTCGGAGCTGGTCTGGGTCTCGATGCTGGGTTGGGTCTCGGTGCTGGGCTGGGTCTCGGTGCTCGGCTGAGTCTCAGTGCTGTGCTGGGTTTCAGTGGTGGGCTGGGTCTCCATGCTGGGTTGGGTCTCGGTGCTGGGCTGGAATTCTGTTGTGGGCTGTGTCTCGATGCTGGGCTGGGCCAGTGTGCCGGGATGGGTCTTGGAGCTGGGCTGGGTCTCGGTGCTGGGCTGGGTCACAGTGCTGGGCTTGGTCTCGGTGCTGGGGTGGGTCTCCGTGCTGGGCTGGGCCTCCGTGCCAGACTGGGTCTCCATGCTAGGCTGAGTCTTGGTGCTGGGCTGGGTCTCAGTGCCTCGCTGAGTGTTGATGCTGGGCTGGGCCTTGGTGCTGTGTTGGGTCTATGTGCTGGGCTGGGTCTCGGTGCTGAGCTGGATCTCGTTCTGAGCTGTGTCTTAGTGCTGGGCCGGGTCTCGGTGATGGGCAGGAACTCCAGTCTGTGCTCGGTGTCTGTACTTGGTTGGGTGTCCATGCCGGGTTGGGACTTGGTGCTGGGCTGGTTCTTGCTGCGGGGCGGTGTCTCCATGCCCGGGTGGCTCACGGGGCTGGGCTGTGTGTTGGAGCCGGGCTGGATCTCCATACAGGGCTGGGTCTCGGCGCTGGGCAGGAACTCTGTTTTGGGCTGGATGTCTGTGCTTGGCTGCGTGTCGGTGCCGTGCTGGGACTCGGTGCTGTGCTGGATTTCGGTACTGGGCTGGGTCTCCATGCTGAGATGGGTTTCGGTGCTGTGTTGGGTCACGGTGCTGGGCTGGGTCGGTGGTGAGCTGGGTCTCGGTGCTGGGCTGTGTCTCGGTGCTGGGCTGGGTCTCGATGGTCAGTTGGACCTGTGTACCGGGCTGGTTCTTGATGCTGGGCTGAGTTTCCGTCCCGGACTGGGTCTCGGTGCTAGGCTGAATCTTGGTGCTGGACTGGGTCTTGAAGGCAAGTTGGGTCTCCATGCCGCGCTGGGTCTCGGTTCTGGGCAGGACCTGCGTTCTGGTCTGTGCCTCTGTGCTTGGCTGCGTGTTGGTGCCCGGCTGGGACTCGGTGCTGGGCTAGGTCTCGGTGCTGGGCGGTGTCGCGTTGCTGTGCTGGATTTCGGTGTTTGGCTGGGTCTCGGTGCTGAGATGGGTGTCGCTGCTGGGCTGGGTCTCGGTGCTGGGTTGGGTCTTGGTGCTGGGCTGGGTCTCACTGCTGGGCTGGGCCTCGGTGCTGGGCTGCATCTCGGTGCTGGGCTGGGTCTCAGTGCTGGGCTGGGTCTAGGTGCTGGGCTGGGTCTTGGTGCTGGGCTGGGACTCGGTGCTGGGCTTGGTCTTGGTGCTGAGCTGGGTATCAGTGCTGAGCTGGGTCTCGGTGCTGGGCTGGGTCTCGATGCTGGGCTGGGTCTCGGTGCTGGGCTGGGACTCGGTGCCGGGCTAGGTCTCGGTGCTGCGCTGAGTCTCGGTGCTGGGCTGGGTCTCGGTGCTTTGTTGGGTCTCAATGCTGTGCTGGGTCCCAGTGCTGCGCTGGGTGTCGTTGCTGGGCTGGGCCTCGGTGCCACGTTGGGTGTATGTGCTGGGTTGGGTCTCGCTGCTGGGCGGTGTCGTGGTGCTCTGCTGGATTTCGGTGCTTGGCTGGGTCTCCGTGCTGAGATGGGTGCCGGTGCTGAGCTGGCTCTCTGTGCTGGGCTGGGTCTCGGTGCTGGGCTGTGGCTCGGTGCTGAGCTGGCTCTCTGTGCTGGGCTGGGTCTCGGTGCTGGGCTGGGGCTCGGTACCGCCCTTGGTCTATGTGCTGATTTGGGTCTCGGTGCTGGGCTGGAATTCGGAGCTGGTCTGGGTCTCTGTGCTGGGCTGGGACTCGGTGCTGGGCTTGGTCTCAGTGCTGAGCTGGGTATCGGTGCTGAGCTGGGTCTCGGTACCGCCCTTGGTCTATGTGCTGATTTGGGTCTCGGTGCTGGGCTGGAATTCCGAGTTGGTCTGTGTCTCTGTGCTGAGCTGGGGCTCGGTGCTGGGCTTGGTCTCGGTGCTGGGCTGGGTCTCGATGCTGGGCTGGGACTCGGTGCTGGGCTTGGTCTCGGTGCTGAGCTGGGTATCGGTGCTGAGCTGGGTCTCGGTGCTGGGCTGGGTCTCGGTGCTGGGCTGGGACTCGATGTTGAGCTGGGTATTGGTGCTGATCTCGGTCTCGGTGCTGAGCTGGGTCTCGGTTCTGGGCTGGGTCTCCGTGCCAGGGTGGCTAACGGGGCTGGGCTGGGTGTTGGAGCCAGGCTGGGTCACAGCACAGGGCTGCGTCTCAGTGCTGGGCTCTGTCTCGGTGCTGGGCTGTGCCTCGGTGCTGGGCTGGGCCTCGGTTCTGGGTTGGACCTCCGTGCCAGACTGGGTATCCGTGCTAGGCTGAGTCTCGGTGCTGGGCTGGATGTCGGTGGCAGGCTGGGTCTCCATGCCGGGCTGCCTGTCGGTGATGCGCTGGTTGTCGATGCTGGGGTTGGTCTTGGTTCCGCGCTTGGTCTATGTGCTGGGTTGGGTCTCGGTGCTGGGCTGGATTTCGGTGCTGGGCTGGGACTCGAAGCTGGGCTTGGTGTTGGTGCCGGGCTGGGTCTCGGTGCTGGACTGAGTCTTCATGCTAGGCTGAGTCTCGGTGCTGGGCTGGTTGTCGGTGCTGAGCTGGGTCTCGGTGCTGGGTTGTGTCCTGGTGCAGGGCTGGGCCTCCATGACACACTGGGTCTCCGTGCTAGGCTGAGTCTCGGTGCTGGGCTGGGTCTCGGTTGCGGACTGGGTCTCCATGCTGTGCTGGGTGTCAGTGCTGTGCTGGGTGTCGGTGGAGGGCTGGGTCTCCATGCCGGGCTGGGTGTCGGTGATCCGCTGGGTGTCGATGCTGGGCTGGGTCTCGTTAACGCGCTGGTCTATGTGCTGGGTTGAGTCTCAGTGCTGGGCTGGAATTCGGAGCTGGTCTGGGTCTCGATGCTGGGCTGGGTCTCGGTGCTGGGCTCGGTCTCGGTGCTGGGCTCGGTCCCGGTGCTGGGCTGGGTCTCCATGCCGGACTGGGTCTCCGTGCTCGGCTGAGTCTCAGTGCTGTGCTGGGTTTCAGTGGTGGGCTGGGTCTCCATGCTGGGTTGGGTCTCGGTGCTGGGCTGGAATTCTGTTGTGGGCTGTGTCTCGATGCTGGGCTGGGCCAATGTGCCAGGATGGGTCTCGGAGCTGGGCTGAGTCACGGTGCTGGGCTTGATCTCGGTGCTGGGGTGGGTCTCCGTGCTGGGCTGGGCCTCCGTGCCAGACTGGGTCTCCATGCTAGGCTGAGTCTCGGTGCTGGGCTGGGTCTCAGTGCTGCGCTGGGTGTCGATGCTGGGCTGGGCCTTGGTTCTGCGTTGGGTCTATGTGCTGGGCAGGGTCTCGGTGCTGGGCTGGATTTCGTTGCTGGGCTATGTCTCCATTCGGAGATCTGTCTCAGTGCTGGGCTGGGTCTCGGTGCTGAGCTGGATCTCATTCTGAGCTGTGTCTCAGTGCTGGGTTGGGTCTCGGTGCTGGGCCGGGTCTCGGTTATGGGAAGGAACTCCATTCTGGGCTCGGTGTCTGTGCTTGGTTGGGTGTCCATGCCGGGTTGGGACTTGGTGCTGGGCTGGTTCTTGCTGCGGGGTGGTGTCTCCATGCCCGGGTGGCTCACGGGGCTGGGCTGTGTGTTGGAGCCGGGCTGGATCTCCGTACAGTCTGGGTCTCGGTGCTGGGCTGGGTCTCGGTGCTGGGCAGGAACTCCGTTTTGGGCTGGTTGTCTGTGCTTGGCTGCGTGTCGGTGCCATGCTGGGACTCGGTGCTGTGCTGGGTTTCGTGCTGGTGGTGTCGCGGTGCTGTGCTGATTTTCGGTACTGGGCTGGGTCTCCATGCTGAGATGGGTTTCGGTGCTGTGTTGGGTCTCGGTGCTGGGCTGTGTCTCGGTGCTGGGCTGGGTCTCGATGGTCAGTTGGACCTGTGTGCCGGGCTGGTTCTTGGTGCTGGGCTGAGTTTCCGTCCCGGACTGGGTCTCGGTGCTAGGCTGAATCTTGGTACTGGGCTGGGTCTTGAAGGCAGGTTGGGTCTCCATGCCGCGCTGGGTCTCGGTTCTGGGCAGGACCTGCGTTCTGGTCTGTGCCTCTGTGCTTGGCTGCGTGTTGGTGCCCGCTGGGGACTCGGTGCTGGGCTAGGTCTCGGTGCTGGGCGGTGTCGCGGTGCTGTGCTGGATTTCGGTGTTTGGCTGGGTCTCGGTGCTGAGATGGGTGTCGCTGCTGGGCTGGGTCTCGGTGCTGGGCTGGGTCTTGGTGCTGGGCTGGGTCTCACTGCTGGGCTGGGCCTCGGTGCTGGGCTGCGTCTCGGTGCTTGGCTGGGTCTCGGTGCTGGGCTGGGTCTAGGTGCTGGGCTGGGTCTCGGTGCTGGGCTGGGTCTCGGTGCTGGGCTGGGACTCGGTGCTGGGCTTGGTCTCGGTGCTGAGCTGGATATCGGTGCTGAGCTGGGTCTCAGTGCTGGGCTGGGTCTCGATGCTGGGCTGGGTCTCGGTGCTGGGCTGGGACTCGGTGCCGGGTTAGGTCTCGGTGCTGGGCTGAGTCTCGGTGCTGGGCTGGGTCTCGGTGCTTTGCTGGATCTCAATGCTGTGCTGGGTCCCAGTGCTGCGCTGGGTGTCCATGCTGGGCTGGGCCTCGGTGCCACGTTGGGTGTATGTGCTGGGTTGGGTTTCGCTGCTGGGCATTGTCGCGGTGCTCTGCTGGATTTCGGTGCTTGGCTGGGTCTCCATGCTGAGATGGGTGCCGGTGCTGAGCTGGCTCTCTGTGCTGGGCTGGGTCTCGGTGCTGGCTGGGGCTCGGTGCTGAGCTGGGTGTCGGTGGCAGGCTGGGTCTCCATGCTGTGCTGGGTCTCAGTGCTGCGCTGGGTGTCGATGATGGGCTGGGCCTCGGTGCCGCGCTGGGGCAATGTGTTGGGTTGGGTCTCGGTGCTGGGCTGGATTTCGGTGCTGGGCTGGGTCCCAATGCTGGGCTGGGTCTCGATGATGGGTTGGGTGTCGCTGCTCGGCTGGGTCTCGGTACCACGCTTGGTCTATGTGCTGGGTTGGGTCTTGGTGCTGGGCTGGAATTCGGAGCTGGTCTGGGTGTCGATGCTAGGCTGGGTCTCAGTGCCGGGCTGGGTCGCTGTGCTGGGCTGGGTCTCGGTGCTGGGCTGGGTCTCGTTGCTGGGCTGTGTCTCAGTGCTGGGCTAGGACTCAGTGCTGGGCTAGGCCTCCGTGCCAGACTGGGTCTCCGTGCTAGGCTGCGTCTCGGTGTTGGACTGGGTCCATGTGCTAGGTTGGGTCTCGGTGCTGGTATGGGTCTCGGTGCTGGCCTGGGTCTCGATGCTGGGCTGGGTCTCCATGCTGGGCTGGCTCTCCATGTTGAGATGGGTTTCGGTGCTGTGTTGGGTCTCGGTGCTGGGCTGGGTCTCGGTGCTGAGCTGGGTCTCGGTGCTGGGCTGTGTCTCGGTGCGGGGCTGGATGTCGGTGATGCGCTGGATGTCGATGCTGGGCTGGGACTCGGTACCGCGCTTGGTCGATGTGCTGTCTTGGGTCTCGGTGCTGGGCTAGAATTCGGAGCTGGTCTGGGTCACGATGCTGGGCAGGTTCTCGGTGCCGGACTGGATCGCCGTGTTAGGCTGAGTCTTGGCGCTGGGCTGGGTCTCGGTGCTGGGTTGAGTCTCAGTGCTGGGCTGGGTTTCGGTGCTGGGCTGGGTCTCGGTGCTGGGCTGGGTCATGGTGCTGGGCTGGGTCTCGGTGCTGGGCTGTCTTTCGGTGCTGGGCTGGGTGTCGGTGCTGGGCTGGGTCTTGGTACTGGGCTGGGCATCCATGCCAGACTTGGTCTCCGTGGTAGGCTGAGTCTCGGTGCTGCGCTGAGTGTCGATGCTGGTCTGGACCTCGGTGCCGTGTTGGGTCTATGTGCTGGGTTGGGTCTCGGTGGTGGTCTGGGTCTCGGTGCTGGGCTGGAATTTGGAGCTGGTCTAGGTGTCGATGCTGGGCTGTGTCTCGGTGCTGGGCTGGGTCTCGGTGCCGGCCTGGTCTCTGTGCTCGGCTGAGTCTCGGTGCTGGGCTGGGTCTCCGTGCTGGGCTGGGTCTCTGTGCTCGGCTGAGTCTCGGTGCTGGGCTGGGTGTCGGTTGTGGGCTGGGTCTCGGTGCTGGGCTGGGTCTCTGTGCTCGGCTGAGTCTCAGTGCTGGGCTGGGTCTCCGTGCTGGGCTAGGTCTCTGTGCTCGGCTGAGTCTCAGTGCTGGGCTGGGTGTCGGTTGTGGGCTGGGTCTCGGTGCCAGGCTGGGTCTCTGTGCTCGGCTGAGTCTCAGTGCTGGGCTGGGTCTCCGTGCTGGGCTGGGTCTCTGTGATCGGCTGAGTCTCGGTGCTGGGCTGGGTCCATGTGCTAGGTTGGGTCTCGGTGCTGGTATGGGTCTCGGTGCTGGTCTGGGTCTCGATGCTGGGCTGGGTCTCCATGCTGGGCTGGCTCTCCATGTTGAGATGGGTTTCGGTGCTGTGTTGGGGCTCGGTGCTGGGCTGGGTCTCGGTGCTGAGCTGGGTCTCGGTGCTGGGCTGTGTCTCGGTGCGGGGCTGGATGTCGGTGATGCGCTGGATGTCGATGCTGGGCTGGGACTCGGTACCGCGCTTGGTCGATGTGCTGTCTTGGGTCTCGGTGCTGGGCTAGAATTCGGAGCTGGTCTGGGTCACGATGCTGGGCAGGTTCTCGGTGCCGGACTGGATCGCCGTGTTAGGCTGAGTCTTGGCGCTGGGCTGGGTCTCGGTGCTGGGTTGAGTCTCAGTGCTGGGCTGGGTTTCGGTGCTGGGCTGGGTCTCGGTGCTGGGCTGGGTCATGGTGCTGGGCTGGGTCTCGGTGCTGGGCTGTCTTTCGGTGCTGGGCTGGGTGTCGGTGCTGGGCTGGGTCTTGGTACTGGGCTGGGCATCCATGCCAGACTTGGTCTCCGTGGTAGGCTGAGTCTCGGTGCTGCGCTGAGTGTCGATGCTGGTCTGGACCTCGGTGCCGTGTTGGGTCTATGTGCTGGGTTGGGTCTCGGTGGTGGTCTGGGTCTCGGTGCCGGCCTGGTCTCTGTGCTCGGCTGAGTCTCGGTGCTGGGCTGGGTCTCCGTGCTGGGCTGGGTCTCTGTGCTCGGCTGAGTCTCGGTGCTGGGCTGGGTGTCGGTTGTGGGCTGGGTCTCGGTGCTGGACTGGGTCTCTGTGCTCGGCTGATTCTCAGTGCTGGGCTGGGTCTCCGTGCTGGGCTAGGTCTCTGTGCTCGGCTGAGTCTCGGTGCTGGGCTGGGTGTCGGTTGTGGGCTGGGTCTCGGTGCCAGGCTAGGTCTCTGTGCTCGGCTGAGTCTCAGTGCTGGGCTGGGTCTCCGTGCTGGGCTGGGTCTCTGTGATCGGCTGAGTCTCGGTGCTGGGCTGGGTCCATGTGCTGGGTTGGGTCTCGGTGCTGGGCTGGGTCTCCGTGCTGGGCTGGGTCTCCATGTTGAGATGGGTTTCGGTGCTGTGTTGGGTCTCGGTGCTGGGCTAGGTCTCGGTGCTGAGCTGGGTCTCGGTGCTAGGCTGTGTCTTGGTACTGGGCTGGATGTCGGTGATGCGCTGGTTGTCGATACTGGGCTGTGTCTCGGTACCACGCTTGGTCAATGTGCTCGGTTGGGTCTCGGTGCTGGGCTAGAATTCGGAGCTGGTCTGGGTCTCAATGCTGGGCGGGCTCTCGGTGCCGGACTGGATCTCTGTGCTGGGCTGGGTCTCAGTGCTGGGCTGGGTCTCCTTGCTGTGCTGGGTCTCGGTTCTGGGCTGGGCATCCATGCCAGACTGGGTCTCCGTGCTAGGCTGAGTCTCGGTGCTGGGCTGGGTCTCGGTGGCGGGCTGGGTCTCCATGCTGTGCTGGGCCTCAGTGCTGTGCTGGGTGTCGATGCTGGGCTGGCCCTTGGTGCCGCGTTGGGTCTATGTGCTGGGTTGGGTCTCGGTTCTGGGCTAGATTTCGGTGCTGGGCTGGGTCCCAATGCTGGGCTGGGTCTCAATGATGGGTTGGATGTTGCTGCTCGGCTGAGTCTCGGTTCCACGCTTGGTCTATGTGCTGGGTTGGGTCTTGGTGCTGGGCTGGAATTCAGAGCTGGTCTCGGTGTCGATGCTGGGCTGGGTCTCGGTGCCGGGCTGGGTCTCGGTGCCAGGCTGGGTGTCTGTGCTCAGCTGAGTCTCGGTGCTGGGCTGGGTCTCCGTGCTGGGCTGGGTCTCTGTGCTCGGCTGAGCCCGGTGCTGGGCTGGGTGTCGGTGGTGGGCTGGGTCTCCATGCCGGGCTGGGTGTCGGTGATGTGCTGGGTGTCGATGCTGGACTGGGTCTCAGTACCGCGCTTCGTCTATGTGCTGGGTTGGGTCTCGGTGCTGGGCTGGAATTCGGAGCTGGCTTGGATCTCGGTGCTGGGCTGGTTCTCCGTGCCAGACTGGGTCTCCATGCCGGGCTAGGTCTCGGTGCTGGGCTTGGTCTCGGTACTAAGCTGGGTCTCGGTGCTGGGCTGGGTTTTGGTGGCGGGCTGGGTCTCAGTGCTGCGCTGGGTCTCAGTGCAGGGCTGGGTCTCGAAGCTATGCTGAGTTTCAGCGCCACGCTGGGTCTCAGTGATGGGCTGGGTCTCAGTGCTGGGCTGGGTGTCGGTGCCGGGCTGGGTCTCCGTACAAGGCTGGGTGTCGGTGCTAGGCTGGGTCTCGCTGGCGGGCTGGGTCTCGCTGGCGGGCTGGGTCTCGGTGATGCGCTGATTGTCGATGCTGGGCTGAGTCTCGGTGCCGCGCTTTGTCTATGTGCTGGGTTGGGTGTCATTGCCTGGCTGGGACTTGGTGCTGGGCTAGGTGTCCATGCTGAGCCGTTTCGAGGTGCTGGGCTAGATTTTGGTGCTGGGCCTCGGTGCCGAGCTGGGTCTCCATGCCGGATGGGGTCTCGGTGCTGGGTTGGGTCTTGGTGCTGGTTAGGTACACCGTCCTTGGCTGGGTCTCTGTACTTGTCTGGGTGTCGGAGCCTGGCTGGGACTCGGTGCCGGAGGGGTTCTCACTGCCGGGTGCGTTCTCCATGCCAGGGCATGTCATGGTACTGGGCTGGGTCTTGGACCCGTGCTGGGTTTCCGTGCTTGGCTGGATGTCGGTACCGGGCTGGGATTCGGTGCCGGGCTGGGTCTTGGTGCTGGGCTGGGTCTCGGTGCTGGGCTGGGTCTTGGTGCTGGGCTGGGTCTCGGTGCTGGGCTGTGTTTCGGTGCTGGGCTGGGTGTCGGTGCTGGGCTGGGTCTCGGTGCTGGGCTGGACATCAATGCCAGACTGGGTCTCCATGCTAGTCTGAGTCTCGGTGCTGGGCTGGGTGTCGGTGGCGGGCTGGCTCTCCATGCTGTGCTGGGTCTCAGTGCTGCGCTGGGTATCGATGCTGGGCTGGGCCTCGGTGCCGCGTTGGGTCAATGTGTTGTGTTGGGTCTCGGTGCTGGGCTGGATTTCGGTGCTGTCCTGGGTCCCAATGCTGGGCTGGGTCTCGATGATGGGTTGGGTGTTGCTGCTCGGCTGAGTCTCGGTACCACGCTTGGTCTATGTGCTGGGTTGGGTCTCGGTGCTGGGCTGGAAGTCGGAGCTGGTCTGGGTGTCGATTCTGGGCTGGGTCTCAGTGCCGGGCTGGGTCGCGGTGCTAGGCTGTGTCTCGATGCTGGGCTGGGTCTCGTTGCTGGGCTGTGTCTCGGTGCTGGGCTAGGACTCAGTGCTGGGCTAGGCCTCCGTGCCAGACTGGGTCTCCGTGCTAGGCTGAGTCTCGGTGCTGGACTGGGTCCAGGTGCTAGGTTGGGTCTCAGTGCTGTGCTGAGTCTCCGTGCTGGGCTGGGTTTCGGTGCTGGGCTGGGTCTCGGTGCTGGTCTGGGTCTCGATGCTGGGCTGGGTCTCCGTGCTGGGCTGGGTCTCCATGTTGAGATGGGTTTCGGTGCTGTGTTGGGTCTCGGTGCTGGGCTGGGTCTCGGTGCTGATCTGGATCTTGGTGCTGGGCTGTGTCTCGGTGCTGGGCTGGATGTCGGTGATGCGCTGGGTGTCGATGCTGGGCTGGGACTCGGTACCATGCTTAGTCGATGTGCTGTGTTGGGTCTCGGTGCTGGGCTAGAATTCGGAGCTGGTATGTGTCACGATGCTGGGCAGGTTCTCGGTGCCGGACTGGATCGCCGTGCTAGGCTGAGTCTTGGCACTGGGCTGGGTCTCGGTGCTGGGCTGGGTCTCGTTGCTGGGCTGAGTCTCCGTGCTGGGCTGGGTTTCGGTGCTGGGCTGGGTCTCGGTGCTGGTCTGTGTCTTGGTGCTGGGTTGGGTCTCCGTACCAGGCTGGGTGTCGGTGCTGGGCTGGGTCTCAGTGGCAGGCTGTGTCTCCATGCCTGGCTGGGTCTCGGTGATGTGCTGATTGTCGATGCTGTGCTGAGTCTCGGTGCCACGCTTGGTCTATGTGCTGGGTTGGGTCTATGTGCTGAGCTGGATTTGGGTGCTGGGTTGGGTCCCAATGCTGGGCTGGATGTCTGTGCCGCGCTGGGTCTCTGTGCTGGGCTGAGTGTCGAAGCTGGGCTGGGTCTCCATGCTGGGCTGGGTCTCCATGTTGAGATGGGTTTCCGTGCTGTGTTGGGTCTCGGTGCTGGGCTGGGTCTCGGTGCTGAGCTGGGTCTCGGTGCTGGGCTGTGTCTCGATGCTGGGCTGGGTGTCGGTGATGCGCTGGTTGTCGATTCTGGGCTGGGACTCGGTACCGCGCTTGGTCGATGTGCTGTGTTGGGTCTCGGTGCTGGGCTAGAATTCGGAGCTGGTATGGGTCATGATGCTGGGCAGGTTCTCGGTGCCGGACTGGATCGCCGTGCTAGGCTGAGTCTTGGCACTGGGCTGGGCCTCGGTGCTGGGCTGGGTCTCGTTGCTGGGCTGAGTCTCCGTGCTGGGCTGGGTTTCGGTGCTGGGCTGGGTCTCGGTGCTGGTCTGTGTCTTGGTGCTGGGTTGGATCTCCGTACCAGGCTTGGTGTCGGTGCTGGGCTGGGTCTCGGTGGCGGGCTGTGTCTCCATGCCCGGTTGGGTCTCGGTGATGTGCTGATTGTCGATGCTGTGCTGAGTCTCGGTGCCACGCTTGGTCTATGTGCTGGGTTGGGTCTCTGTGCTGAGCTGGATTTGGGTGCTGGGTTGGGTCCCAATGCTGGGCTGGATGTCAGTGCCGCGCTGGGTCTCTGTGCTGGGCTGAGTGTCGAAGCTGGGCTGGGTCTCGGTGCTGGACTGAATCTTGGTGCTGGGCTGAATTTCGGTGTTCGGCTGGGTCTCGGTGTGATGCTGGGTCTCTGTGCTGGGATGGGTGTCAGTGTTGGGCGGTGTTGCGGTGCTGGGCTGGATTTCGGTGCTGGTCCTCGGTGCCGAGATGGGTCTCCATGCTGGATGGGCTCTCGGTTCCTGGTTGGGTCTCGGTGCTGGGCAGGAACTCCGTCCTTGGCTGGGTCTCTTAATTATCTGGGTGTCGGTGCCGGGCTGGGACTCGGTGCCGGGGTGGTTCTCACTGCCGGTTGGGTTCTCCGTGCCAGGGCATGTCACTGTACTGGGCTGGGCGTTGGAGCTGTGCTCTGCTTCTGTGCTTGGCTGTGTGTCGGTACCGGGCTGGGATTCAGTGCTGTGCTGGGTCTGCGTGCTGGGTGGTTTCGCGGTGCTGTGCTTGATTTTGGTGCTTGGTTGTGTCTCAGTGCTGAGATGGGTCTCGGTGCTGGGCTGAGTCTTGGTGCTGGGCTGGGTCTCGGTACCGCGCTTGGTCTATGTGCTGGGTTGGGTCTCAGTGCTAGGCTGGAATTCGGTGCTGGTCTGAGTCTCGATGCTGGGCTGCGTCACGGAGCTGGGTTGGGTCTCCGTGCCGGACTGGGTCTCCATGCTAGGCTGAGTCTCGGTGCTGGGCTGCGTGCTGATGGCGGGCTGGGTCTCCATGTCGGGCTGGGTCGCGGTGATGAACTTCGTGTCAATGATGGGCTGGGTCTCAGTGCCGCGCTGGGTCTCAGTTCTGGGTTGGGTCTCGAAGCTGTGCTGGGTCTCGGTGCTGCGCTGTGTCTCAGTGCTGGGCTGGGTCTCGGTGCGGGGCTGGTTCCCTGTGCTGGGCGGGGTCTCCCTGCCGGACTGGTTCTCCATGCTAGGCTGAGTCTCGGTGCCGGGCTAGGTCTTGGTGCTGCACTGTGTCTTGGTGTCGCGCTGGGTCTTGGTGCTGGGCTGAGTCTCGGTGCTGGGCTGGGTCTTGGTGGCAAGTTGGGTCCCCATGCCGGACTGGGTCTCAGTTCTGGTCAGGACCTGCATTCTGGGCTGGGTCTCTGTACTTGGCTCGGTGTTGGTTCCCGGCTGGGACTCGGTTCCGGGCTAGGTCTCGGTGCTGGGCGGTGTCGCTGTGCTGTCCTGGATTTCAGTGCTTAGCTGGGTATCGGTGCTGAGCTGGGTCTCGGTGCTGGGCGGTGTTGTAGTGCTGTGTAGGATTTCAGTGCTTAGCTGGGTCTCAGTGCTGAGGTGGGTCTCGGTGCTGGGCGGTGTCGCAGTGCTGTGCTGGATTTCGGTGCAGGGCTGTGTCTCCGTGCTGTGTTGGGTCTTGGTGCTGGGCTGGGTTTCAGTGAAGCGCTGGGTCTCAGTGCTGGGCTGGGTGTCAAAGCTGGGCTGGGTCTCGGTGCTGGGATCGGTCTCGGTGCCGCGTTTGGTCTATGTGATGGGTTGGTTCTCGGTGGTAGTCTGGAATTCGGTGCTGGTCTGGGTCTCGATGCTGGGCTGGGTCTCGATGATGGGCTGGGTCCCGGTGCTGGGCGGGGTCTCTGTGCCAGACTGGGTGTCCATGCTAGGCTAAGTCTCAGTGCTGGGCTGCGTGTCGGTGGCGGGCTGGGTCTCCATACCGGGCTGGGTTGCGGTGATTAGCTGGATGTCAATGATGGGCTGGCTCTCAGTTCTGGGTTGGGTCTCGAATCTGTGCTGGGTATCAGTGCCGCGCTACGTCTCGGTGCTGGGCTGGGTCTCGGTGCTGGTCTAGGTCCCGGTGCTGGGCGCGGACTCCGTGCTGGAGGGGGTTTCCATGCTAGGCTGGGTCTCGGTGCTGGGCTGGGTCTCCGTGCCGGACTGTGTCTCCATGCTAGGCTGATTCTCGTTGCTGGGTTGGACCTGTGTGCCGTGCTGGGTCTCCGGGCTGGGCTGAGTCTCGGTGCTAGTCTGGGTCTCGGTGCTAGGCTGAGTCTTGGTGCTGGCTGGGTCTTGGTGGCAAGTTGGGTCTCCATGCCGGGCTCAGTCTCGGTTCTGGGCAGGACCTGCGTTCTGGGCTGGGTCTCTGTGCTTGGCTGGGTGTTGGTGCCCGGCTGTGACTCGGTGCCGGGCTAGGTCTCGGTGCTGGGCGGTGTCGCGGTGCTGTGCTGGATTTCAGTGCTTAGCTGGGTCTCCGTGCTGACATGGGCGTTGGTGCTGGGCTGGGACTCGGTGCTGGGCGGTGTTGCAGTTCTGTGCTGGATTTCGGTGCTTAGCTGGGTCTCCGTGCTGAGATCAGTGTCGGTGCTGGGCTGGGTCTCGGTGCTGGGCGGTGTCGCGGTGCTGTGCTGGATTTCGGTGCTTAGCTGGGTCTCCGTGCTGAGATCAGTGTCGGTGCTGGGCTGGGTCTCGGTGCTGGGCGGTGTCGCGGTGCTGTGCTGGATTTCGGTACTGGGCCTCATTGCCGAGCTGGGTCTCCATGCCAGATGAGGTCTCGGTGCCGGGTTGAGGCTTGGTACTGGGCAGGAACTCCTTCCTTGGCTGGGTCTCTGTACTTGTCTCGGTCTCGGTGACGGGCTGGGACTCGGTCCCAGGGTGGTTCTCACTGCCGGGTGGGTTCTCCGTGCCAGGGCGTGTCACGGTGCTGGGCTGGGTGTTGGAGCCGTGCTGGGTTTCCATGCGTGGCTGGGTGTTGGTACCAGGCTGGGACTCGGTGCCGGGTTAGGTCTCGGTGCTGGGCGGTGTCGCGGTGCTGTGCTGGATTTCGATGCTTGGCTGGGTCTCCGTGCTGTGTTGGGTCTCGGTGCTGGGCTGGGTCTCGGTGTTGAGTTGGGTCTCGGTGCTGGGCTGTGTCTCGGTGCTGGGTTGGATGTCGGTGATGCGCTGGGTGTCGATGCTGGGCTGGGTCTCAGTACCGCGCTTGATCGATGTGCTGGGTTGGGTCCCGGTGCTGGGCTGGAATTCGGAGCTGGTCTGGGTCTCGAAGCTGGGCTGGTTCTTGGTGCCGGACTGGATCTCCATGCTAGGCTGAGTCTTGGCGCTGGGCTGGGTCTCAGTGCTGGGCTTGGTCTCGGTGCTGAGCTCAGTCTTGGTGCTGGGCTGGGTTTTGGTGCTGAGCTTGGTCTCGGTGCTGGGCTGGTTCTCGGTACTGAGCTGAGTCTCGGTGCTGGGCTGGGTGTCGGTGCTGAGCTGAGTCTCGGTGCTAGACTGGGTCTCCATGCTAGGATGAGTCTCGGTGCTGGGCTGGGTCTCGGTGGCGCGTTGGGTCTATGTGCTGGGTTGGGTCTCGGTGCTGGGCTGGATTTTGGTGCTGGGCTGGGTCCCAATGCTGGGCTGGGTCTCGATGATGGGCTGGGTCACAGTGCCGCGCTGGGCATCAGTGCTGGGCTGGGTCTCGAAGCTGTGCTGGGTTTCAGTGCCGCGTTGCGTCTCGGTGCTGGGCTGGGTCATGGTGCTTGGCTGGTTCTCGGTGCCGGACTGGGTCTCCGTACCAGGCTGAGTCTTCGTGCTGGGCTGGGTCTCGGTGGCGGGCTGGGTCTCCATGCCGGCCAGGTCTCGGTGCTGCGCTGGCTGTCAATGCTGTGCTGGGCCTCGTTGCCACTTTGGGTATATGTGCTGGGTTGGGTCTCGGTGCTGGGCTGGATTTCGGTGCTGGGCTGGGTCCAGATGCTGGGTGGGCCTCTGTGCCAGGCTGGATCTCGGTGCTGTGCTGGGTCTCCATCCCGGACTGGGTCTCCGTGCTAGGCTGTGTCTCGGTGCCGGACTGGGTCTCGGTGATGCGCTGGGTGTCGATGCTGGGCTGGGTCTCGGTGCCGTGCTTGATCTATGTGCTGGGTTGGGTGTCGGTGTCTGGCTGGGACTCGGTGCTGGGCTGGGTGTCCATGCTGGGTGGTTTCGCGGTGCTGGGCTGGGTTTTGGTGCTGGGCCTCAGTTCCGACCTGGGTCTCCATGCCGGATGGGGTCTATGTGCCGGGTTGGGTCACGGTGCTGGTTAGGTACACCGTCCTTGGCTGGGTCTCTGTACTTGTCTGGGTGTCGGTGCCTGGCTGGGACTCGGTGCCGGGATGGTTCTCACTGCCGGGTGGGTTTTCCATGCCAGGGCGTGTCACGGCACTTGGCTCGGTGTTGGACCCATGCTGGGTTTCCGTGCTTCGCTGGATGTCGGTACCGGGCTGGGATTCGGTGCCGGGCTGGGTCTTGGGGCTAGGCTGAGTCTTGGTGCTGGCTGTGTCTAGGTGGCAATCTGGGTCTCCATGCCGTGCTGGGTCTCGGTTCTGGGCAGGACCAGCGTTCTGGGCTGGGTCTCTGTGCTTGGCTGGGTGTTGGTGTCCGGCTGGGACCCGATGCCGGGCTAGGTCTCGATGCTGGGCGGTGTCGCAGTTCTGTGCTGGATTTCGGTGCTTAGCTGGGTCTCCGTGCTGAGATGGGTGTCGGTGCTGGGCTGGGTCTCGGTGCTGGGCGGTGTCGCAGTGCTGTGCTGGATTTTGGTGCTTGGCCGGGTCTCTGTGCTGAGATGGGTGTCGGTGCTGGGCTGGGTCTTGGTGCTGGGCTGTGTCTCGTTGATGGGCTGTGTCTCGGTGCTGGGCTGGGACTCAGTGCTGGGCTGGGCCTCCGCTCCAGACTGGGTCTCTGTGATAGGCTGAGTCTTGGTGCTGGGCTGGGTCTATGTGCTGGGTTGGGTCTCGGTGCTGGGCTGCAATTCGGAGCTGGTCTGGGTCTCGGTGCTGGGCTGGGTCTTGGTGCTGGGCTGGGCATCCATGCCAGACTGGGTCTCCATGCTAGGCTGAGTCTCGGTGCTGGGCTGGGTCTCGGTGGCTGGCTGGATCTCCATGCTGTGCTGCGTCTCAGTGCTGCGCTGGGTGTCGATGCTGGGCTGGGCCTCGGTGCCGCGTTGGGTCTATGTGCTGTGTTGGGTCTCGATGCTGGGCTGGATTTCGGTGCTGGGCTGGGTCCCAATGCTGGGCTGGATCTCAGTGCCGCGCTGGGTATCAGTGCTGGGCTGGGTCTCGAAGCTGTGCTGCGTTTCAGTGCCGCGCTGCTTCTCGGTGCTGGGCTGGGTCATGGTGCTATGCTGGTTCTTGGTGCCGGGCTGGGTCTCGGTGGTGGGATGGGTCTCCATGCTGGGCTAGATCTCGGTGCTGGGCTGGGTCTCTGTGCCGCACTGGTTCTCCGTGCTATGCTGTGTCTCGGTGCCGGGCTGGGTCTCGGTGATGCGCTGGGTGTCGATGCTGGGCTGGGTCTCGGTGCCGCGCTTGGTCTATGTGCTGGATTGTGTGTCGGTGCCTGGCTGGGACTCGGTGCTGGGCTGGGTCTCCATACCGGATGGGGTCTCAGTGCCGGGTTGGGTCCTGGTGTTGGGCAGGCACTCCGTCCTTGGCTGGGTCCCTTAATTGGGTGTTGGTGCCAGGCTGGGACTCGGTGCCTGGGTGGTTCTCACTGCCGGGTGGGTTCTCCGTGCCAGGGCGTGTCACGGTACTGGGCTGGGCGTTGGAGCCATGCTGTGTTTCCGTGCTTGGCTGTGTGTCGGTACCGGGCTGGGTCTCCATGTTCGTCTGAGTCTCGGTGCTGGGCTGGGTGTCGGTGGTGGGCTGGGTCTCCATGCCGGGCTGGGTGTCGGTGATGCGCTGGGTGTCGATGCTGGGCTGGGTCTCAGTGCCGCGCTTGGTCTATGTGTTGGGTTGGGTCTCGGTGCTGGGCTGGAATTCGGAGCTGGCTTGGGTCTCGATGCTGGGCTGGGTCTCGGTGCTGGGCTGGGTCTCGGTGCTGGGCTGGGTCTCGGTGCTAGGCTGAGTCTCGGTGCTGGGCTGGGTCTCGGTGCTAGGCTGAATCTAGGTGCTGGACTGGGTCCCGGTGCTAGGCTGTGTCTCGGTGCTGGGCTGGGTCTTGGAGCTAGGCTGAATCTCGGGTCTGGGCTGGGTCTCGGTGGCTGTCTGGGTCTCGGTGATGCGCTGGGTGTCGCTCCTAGGCTGAGTCTCGGTACCACGCTTCGTCTATTTGCTGGTATGGGTCTCGGTGCTGGGCTGGAATTTGGAGCTGGTCTGGGTGTCGATGCTGAGCTGGGTCTTGGTGCAGGGCTGGGTCTTGGTGCTGGGCTGGGTCTCCGTGCCAGACTGGGTCTCCGTGCAAGGCTGAGCCTCGGTGCTGGGCTGGGTCTCGGTGCTAGGCTGTGTCTCGGTGCTGGGCTGGGTCTCGGAGCTAGGCTGAGTCTCGGTGCTGGGCTGGGTCTCGGTGCTATGCTGAATCTAGGTGCTGGGCTGGGTCCCGGTGCTGGGCTGTGTCTCGGTGCTGGGCTGGGTCTTGGAGCTAGGCTGAATCTCGGGTCTGGGCTGGGTCTCGGTGGCCGTCTGGGTCTCGGTGATGCGCTGGGTGTCGCTCCTCGGCTGAGTCTTGGTACCATGCTTCGTCTATTTGCTGGTTTGGGTCTCGGTGCTGGGCTGGAATTCGAAGCTGGTCTGGGTGTTGATGCTGGGCTGGGTCTTGGTGCAGGGCTGGGTCTCGGTGCAGGGCTGGTTCTCCATGCCAGACTGGGTGTCGGTGATGCGCTGGGTGTCGATGCTGGGTTGGATCTCGGTGCTGGGCTGGATTTCGGTGCTGGGCTGGGTCCCAATTTTGGGCTTGGTTTCGATGATGGGTTGGGTGTCGCTGCTCAGCTGAGTCTCGGTACCGTGCTTGGTCGATGTGCTCGGCTGAGTCTCGCTGCTGGGCTGGGTGTAGGTGGTGGGCTGGGTCTCCATTCCAGGCTGGGTGCCGGTGATGCACTCGGTGTTGATGCTGGGCTGGGTGTCGGTACCGCGCTTGGTCTACGTGCTGGGTTGGATCTCGGTGCTGGGCTGGAATTCGGAGCTGATCTGGGTCTCCATGCTGCGCTGGATCTCGGTGCTGGGCTGGGCCTCGGTGCTGGGCTGGGTCTCCGTGCCAGACTGGGTCTCCGTGCAAGGCTGAGCCTCGGTGCTGGGCTGGGTCTCGGTGGCGGGCTGGGTCTCCATGCAGGGCTAGGTCTCGGTGCTGCGCTGGCTGTCGATGCTGGGCTGGGCCTCGTTTCCACATTGGGTAAATGTGCTGGGTTGGGTCTCGCTGCTGGGCTGGATTTCGGTGCTGGGTTGGGTCTCGATGCTGGGTTGGTCTATGTGCCGGGCTGTGTCTCTGTGCTGGGCTGGGTCTCCATGCTGGGCACGGTCTTGGTTATACGCTGATTGTCGATGATGGGCTGAGTCTCGGCGCCGCGCTTGCTCTATGTGCTGGGTTGGGTCTCTGTGCTGAGCTGGATTTGGGTGCTGGGCTGGGTCCCAAAGCTGGGCCGGGACTTGGTGCTGGGGTGGTTCTCAACGCCGGGTGGGTTCTCCGTGTCAGGGCATGTCACGGTACTGGGCTGGGTGTTGGAGCCGTGCAGTATTTCCGTGCTTGGCTGTGTGTCGGTACCGGGCTGGGATTCAGTGCTGGGCTGGGTCTCCTTGCTGGGCGGTGTCGCAGTGCTGGGCTGGGTCTCGGTGCTGCATTGGGTCTCAGTGCTGGGCTGGGTCTCGGTGCTGGGCTGGGTCTCCGTGCATGGCTGGTCTCCGGGCTGGTCTGGGTCTCCGTGCTGGACTGGGTCTCCGTGCTCAGCTGAGTCTCGGTGCCGGGCTGGGTGTCGGCGATGCGCTGGGTGTCGATGCTGGGCTGGGTGTCGGTACCGCACTTGGTCTATGTGCTGGGTTGGGTCTGGGTGCTGGGCTGGAATTCGGAGCTGGCTTGGGTCTCGATGCTGGGCTGGTTCTCGATGCTGGGCTGGGTCTCGGTGGCGGGTTGGGTCTATGTGCTGGGTCGGGTCTCGGTGCTGTGCTGGATTTCGGTGCTGGGCTCGGTCTCGTTCCTGGGCTGGGCCTGTGTTCCGGGCTGGATCTCGGTTCTGGGCTGAGTCTCCATTCTGGACTGGGTCCGCTTGCTAGGCTGAGTCACGGTGCCGGGCTGGGTCTCCGTACCAGGCTGGGTCTCCATGCCGGGCTAGGTCTCGGTGCTGGGCGGTGTCGCAGTGCTGTGCTGGATTTCAGTACTTAGCTGGGTCTCGGTGCTGAGCGGGGTCTCGGTGCCGGGCTGGGCCTCCGTGCCAGACTGCATCTCCATGCTAGGCTGAGTCTCGGTTCTGGGCTGGGTCTTGGTGGCGGGCTGGATCTCCATGCTGTGCTGGGTCTCAGTGCTGCGAAGGGTGTCGATGCTGGGCTGGGTCTCGGTGCTGGTCTGTGTGTTGGTGGCGGGCTGGATCTCCATGCCAGGCTGGGTGTCGATGCTGGGCTGGGTATCGTTACCGCGCTTGGTCTATGTGCTGGGTTGGGTCTCAGTGCCGGGCTTGTTCTCAGTGCTGGGCTGGGTCTCCATGCTAGGCTGGGTCTCGGTGCTGGGCTGGGTCTTGGTGCTGGGTTGGGTGTCTGTGTCGGGCTGGGTCTCCGTACCAGGCTGAGTCTCGGTGCTGGGCTGGGTCTCGGTGCTGGGCTGGGCCTCCGTGCCGGACTGGGTCTCCGTGCCGGACTGGGTCTCCATGCTGTGCTGGGTCTCAGTGCTGTGCTGGGTGTCAATGCTGGGCTCGGTCTCAGTGCTGTGTTGGGTCTCGGTGCTGGGCTGGCTCTTGGTGCTGGGCTGGGACTCAGTGCTAGGCTGAGTTGCGGTGCTGAGCTGGGTCTTAGTGTCGAGCTGGGTCTCGGTGCTGGGCGGTGTTGCGGTGCTGTTCTGGATTTCGGTGCTTGGCTGGGTCTCGTTGCTCGGCTGGATCTCAGTGCCGAGCTGGGTCTCGGTGCTGGGATGTGTCTCGGTGCTGGGCTTGGTTTCGGTGCTGGGCTGGGTGTCAATGCTGGGCTGGGCCTCGGTGCCGTGTTGGGTCTATGTGCTGGGTTTGTTCTCGGTGCTGGGCTGGGTCTCGGTGCCGGGCTCGGTATCGGTGCTGGGCTGGGTCTCCGTGCCGGACTGGGTCTCCGTGCTCGGCTGAGTCTCGGTGCTGGGCTGGGTGATGGTGATGGGCTGGGTCTCCATGCCAGGCTGGGTGTCGGTGATGCGCTGAGTGTCGATGCTGGGCTGGGTCTCGGTACCGCGCTTGGTCTATGTGCTGTGTTTCATCTAGGTGCTGGGCTGGAAATTGGAGCTGGACTGGGTCTCGATGCTGGGCTGGGTCTCGGCACTGGGCTGGGTCTCTGTGCCAGACTGGGTCTTCGTGCAAGGCTGAGTCTCGGTGCTGGGCTGGGTCTCAGTGGCGGGCTGTGTCTCCATGCCAGACTGCATTTCCATGCAGGGCTAGGTCTCGGTGTTGCGCTGGTTGTTGATGCTGGGCTGGGCCTCGGTGCCATGCGGGGTCTATGTGCTTGGTTGGGTCTCGGTGCTGGGCTGGATTTCGGTACTTGGTTGTGACTCCGTGGTGAGATGGGTCTCGGTGCTGGGCTAGGTCTCGGTGCCGTGCTTGGTCTATGTGCTGGTCGGGGTCTCAATGCTGGGCTGGGTCTTGGTGCTGGGCTGGGTCTCGGTGCTGGGTTGGGACTCCGTGCCGGACTGGGTCTCCGTGCTAGGCTGAGTCTCGGTGCTGGGCTACGTGTCGGGGGCGGGCTGATTCTCCATGCCGGGCTGGGATCGCGCTGATGAGCTTGGTGTCAATGATGGGCTGGGTCACAGTGCCGCGCTGGGTCTCAGTTCTGGGTTGGGTCTCGAAGCTGTGCTGGGTCTCGGTGCCGCGCTGAGTCTCGGTGCTGTGCTGGGTCTCGGTGCTCGACTGGGTTCCAGTGCTGGGCGGGGTCTCTGTGCCGGACTGGGTCTCCATGCTAGGCTGAGTCTCGTTGCTAGGCTGGGTCTCGGTGGCGGGCTGGGTCTCGGTGCTGCGCTGAGTCTTGGTGGCAATTTCGGTCTCCATGCCGGGCTGTGTCTCGGTTCTGGGCAGGACCTGCGTTCTGGGCTGGGTCTCTGTGTTTGGCTGGGTGTTGGTGAATGGCTGGGACTCGGTGCCGGGCTAGGTCTCGGTGCTGGGCGGTGTCGCAGTGCTGTTCTGGATTTCGGTGCTTGGCTGGGTCTCTGTGCTGAGATGGGTGTCGTTGCGGGGCTGGGTCTCGGTGCTGAGCTGGGTCTTGGTGCTGGGCAGTGTTGCGGTGCTTGGCTGGATTTCGGTGCTTGACTGGGTCTCCATGCTGAGATGAATGTTGGTGCGGGGCTGGGTCACGGTGCTGAGCTGAGTCTCGGTGCTGGGCGGTGTTGCGGTGCTGTGCTGGATTTCGGTGCTTGGCTGGGTCTCTGTGCTGAGATGGGTGTCGGTGCTGGGCTGAGTCTTGCTGCTAGACTGTGTCTCATTGCTCGGTTGGATCTCAGTGCCGAGCTGTGTCTCGGTGCTGGGCGGTGTCGCCGTGCTGTGCTGGATTTCGGTGCTTGGCTGGGTCTCAGTGCTGAGATGGGTGTCGGTGCTGCGCTGGGACTCGCTGCTAGGCTGAGTCGCGGTGCTGTGCTGGATTTTGTTGCTTGACTGGGTCTCTGTGCTGAGATGGGTTTCGGTGCTGGGCTGGGACTCACTGCTAGGGTGAGTCGCGGTGCTGAGCTGGGTCTTGGTGGAGGGCTAGACCTCCATGTTGTGCCTGGTCTCAGTGCTGCGCTGGGTGCCGATGCTGGGCTGGGCCTAGGTGCCGCATTGGGTCTATGTGCTGGTTTGGCTCTCGGTGCTGGGCTGGGTCTCGGTGCCGGGCTCGGTCTCGGTGCTGGGCTGGGTCTCCGTGCCGGACTGGGTCTCCGTGCTCGGCTGAGTCTCAGTGCTGGGCTGGGTGTCAGTGGTGGGCTGGGTCTCCATGCCGGGCTGGGTGTCGGTGATGCGCTGGGTGTCGATGCTGGACTGGATCTCGGTACCGCGCTTGGTCTATGTGCTGGGTTTCGTCTCGGTGCTGGGCTGGCATTTCGAGCTGGGCTGGCATTTCGAGCTGGACTGCGTCTCGATGCTGGGCTGGGTCTCGGTGCTGGGCTGGGTCTCTGTGCCAGACTGTGTCTTCGTGCAAGGCTGAGTCTCGGTGCTGGGCTGGGTCTCGGTGGAGGTCTGTGTCTCCGTGCCAGACTGCGTCTCCATGCTGGGCTAGGTCTCGGTGTTGCACTGGTTGTTGATGCTGGGTTGGGCCTCGGTGCCGTGTGGGGTCTATGTGCTTGGTTGGGTCTCGGCGCTGGGCTGGATTTCGGTGCTGAGCTGGGTCTCGATCCTGGGCTGGGCCTCTGTGCCGGGCTTGGTCTTGGTGCTGGGCTGAGTCTCGGGGGCGGGCTGGGTCTCCATGCCAGACTGGGTCTCCATGCTAGGCTGAGCCTCGGTGCTGTGCTGGGTCTATGTGCTGGGCTGGGTCTCGGTGCTGGGCTGGATTTCGGTGCTGGGCTGCGTCCCAATGCTCGGCTGTGTCTCGATGATGGGCTGGGTGTCAGTGCCGCGCTGGGTCTCAGTGCAGGGCTGGGTCTCGAAGCTGTGCTAGGTTTCAGTGCCACGCTATGTCTCGGTGCTCGGCTGGGTCTTGGTGCTGGGCTGGGTCTCGGTGTCGGGCTGGGTCTCGGTGGCAGGCTGGGTTTCCATGCTGGGCTAGGTCTCGGTGCTGCGCTGGTTGTTGATGCTGGGCTGGGCCTCGTTGCCGCGTTTGGTCTATGTACTCGGTTGGGTCTCGGTGCTGGGCTGGATTTTGGTGCTGGGCTGGGTCTCGATGCTGGGTTGGCCCTCTGTGTCGGGCTGGGTCTTGGTGCTGTGCTGGGTCTCCGTGCCAGACTGGGTCTCCGTGCTAGGCTGGGTCTCGGTGCTGGGCTGGGTCTCGGTGGTGGGCTGGGTCTCCATGCCGGGCTGGGTCTCGGTGATGCGCTGATTGTCGATGCTGGGCTGGGTCTTGGTGCCGCGTTTGGTCTATGTGCTGGGTTGGGTCTTTGTGCTGAGCTGGATTTCGGTGCTGGGCTGTGTCCCAATTCTGGGCTGGGTCTCGATGATGGGCTGGGTCTCAGTGCCACACTGGGTATCAGTGCAGGGCTGGGTCTCGAAGCTGTGCTGGCATTCAGTGCCGCGCTGTGTCTCGGTGCTGAGCTGGGACTTTGTGCCGGGCTGGGTCTCCGTACCAGGCTGAGTCTCAATGCTGGACTGGGTCTCGGTGCCGGGCTGGGTCTCCGTACCAGGCTGGGTCTCGATGCCGGGCTAGGTCTCGGTGCTGGGCGGTGTCGCAGTGCTGTGCTGGATTTCAGTGCTTAGCTGGGCCTCAGTGCTGAGCTGGGTCTCGGTGCAGGGTGGTGTCATGGTCCTGTGCTGGATTTCGGTGCTTGGCTCAGTCTCCGTGCTGAAATGGGTGTCGGTGCTGGGCTGGGTCTCGGTGCTAGGCTGAGTCTCGGTACTGGGCTGTGTCTCGGTACTGGGCTGTGTCTCGGTGCTGAGCTGGGTCTCGATCCTGGGCTGGGCCTCTGTGCCGGGCTTGGTCTTGGTGCTGGGCTGAGTCTCTGTGCCAGACTGGGTCTCGGTGCTGGGCTGGGTCTCGGGGGCGGGCTGGGTCTCCATGCCAGACTGGGTCTCCATGCTAGGCTGAGCCTCGGTGCTGTGCTGGGTCTATGTGCTGGGCTGGGTCTTGGTGCTGGGCTGGATTTCGGTGCTGGGCTGCGTCCCAATGCTCGGCTGTGTCTCGATGATGGGCTGGGTGTCAGTGCCGCGCTGGGTCTCAGTGCAGGGCTGGGTCTCGAAGCTGTGCTAGGTTTCAGTGCCACGCTATGTCTCGGTGCTCGGCTGGGTCTTGGTGCTGGGCTGGGTCTCGGTGTCGGGCTGGGTCTCGGTGGCAGGCTGGGTCTCCATGCTGGGCTAGGTCTCGGTGCTGCGCTGGTTGTTGATGCTGGGCTGGGCCTCGTTGCCGCGTTTGGTCTATGTACTCGGTTGGGTCTCGGTGCTGGGCTGGATTTTGGTGCTGGGCTGGGTCTCGATGCTGGGTTGGCCCTCTGTGTCGGGCTGGGTCTTGGTGCTGTGCTGGGTCTCCGTGCCAGACTGGGTCTCCGTGCTAGGCTGGGTCTCGGTGCTGGGCTGGGTCTCGGTGGTGGGCTGGGTCTCCATGCCGGGCTGGGTCTCGGTGATGCGCTGATTGTCGATGCTGGGCTGGGTCTTGGTGCCGCGCTTGGTCTATGTGCTGGGTTGGGTCTTTGTGCTGAGCTGGATTTCGGTGCTGGGCTGTGTCCCAATTCTGGGCTGGGTCTCGATGATGGGCTGGGTCTCAGTGCCACACTGGGTATCAGTGCAGGGCTGGGTCTCGAAGCTGTGCTGGCTTTCAGTGCCGCGCTGTGTCTCGGTGCTGAGCTGGGACTTTGTGCCGGGCTGGGTCTCCGTACCAGGCTGAGTCTCAGTGCTGGACTGGGTCTCGGTGCCGGGCTGGGTCTCCGTACCAGGCTGGGTCTCGATGCCGGGCTAGGTCTCGGTGCTGGGCGGTGTCGCAGTGCTGTGCTGGATTTCAGTGCTTAGCTGGGCCTCAGTGCTGAGCTGGGTCTCGGTGCAGGGTGGTGTCGTGGTGCTGTGCTGGATTTCGGTGCTTGGCTCAGTCACCGTGCTGAAATGGGTGTCGGTGCTGGGCTGGGTCTCGGTGCTAGGCTGAGTCTCGGTACTGGGCTGTGTCTCGGTACTGGGCTGTGTCTCGGTGCTGAGCTGGGTCTCGGTGCTGGGCTGGGCCTCCATGCCAGACTGCATCTCCATGCTAAGCTGAGTCTCGACGCTGCTGGGTCCTGGTGGCGGGCTGGATCTCCATGCTGTGCTGGGTCTCAGTGCTGCGAAGGGTGTTGATGCTGGGCTGGGCCTCAGTACTGGTCTGTGTGTCAGTGGCGGGCTAGATCTCCATGCCGGGCTGGGTGTCGGTGACGCGCTGTGTGTCGATGCTGGGCTGGGTCTCGTTACCGCGCTTGGTCTATGTGCTGGGTTGGGTCTCGGTGCCGGGCTGGTTGTCGGTGCTGGACTGGGTGTCTGTACCGGGCTGGGTCTCCGTGCCAGGCTGAGTCTCGGTGCTGGGCTGGGTCTCGGTGCCGGGCTGCGTCTCGGTGGTCGGCTGGGTCTCCATGCCAGATGGGGTCTCAGTGCCGGGTTGGGTCTCGGTGCTGGGCTGTGTGTCGATGGCGGGCTGGGTCTCCATGTCGGGCTGGGTCGCGGTGATGAGCTTGGTGTCGATGATGGGCTGGCTCTCAGTGCCGCGCTGGGTCTCGGTGCTGAGCTGGGTCTTGAAGCTGTGCTGGGTCTCGGTGCCGCGCTGGGTCTCGGTGCTGGACTGGGTCTCGGTGCTGGGCTGTGTCCCGGTGGTGGGCGGGCTCTCCGTACCGGACTGGGTCTCCATGCTAGGTTGAGTCTCGGTGCTGGGCTGGGTCTCAGTGGCGGGCTGGGCCTTCATGCCGGGCTAGGTCTTGCTGCTGCGCTGGGTCTCGGTGTCGAGCTGGGTCTCGGTGCTGCGCTGAGTCTTGGTGGCAAGTTGGGTCTCCATGCCGGGCTGTGTCTTGGTTTTGGGCAGGACCTGCATTCTGGGCTGGGTCTCTGTGCTTGGCTGGGTGTTGGTGCTGGGCTGGGTCTTGGTGCTGAGCTGAGTCTCGGTGCTGGGCGGTGTCGCGGTGCTGTGCTGGATTTCGGTGCTTGGCTGGGTCTGTGTGCTGAGATGGATGTCGGTGCTGGGCTGGGTCTCGGTGCTGGGCTGGGTCTCGGTGCTGGGCTGGGCCTCATGCCAGACTGGGTCTCCATGCTAAGCTGAGTCTCGATGCTGGGCTGGGTCTTGGTGGCGGGCTGGATCTCCATGCTGTGCTGGGTCACGGTGCTGCGCTGGGTGTCGATGCAGGGCTGGGCCTCGGTGCCGCGTTGGGTCTATGTGCTGGGTTGGCTCTCGGTGATGGGCTGGGTCTCGGTGCCGGGTACGGTCTCGGTGCTGGGCTGGGCCTCCATGCCGGACTGTGTCTCTGGGCTCAGCTTAGTCTCGGTGCTGGGCTGGGTGTCGATGCTGGGCTGGTTCTCGGTACCGCGCTTGGTCTATGTGCTGGGTTTTGTTTCAGTGCTTGGCTCGAATTCGGAGCTGGTCTGGGTCTTGATGCTGGGCTCGGTCTCGGCGCTGGTCTGGGTCTCCATGCCAGACTGGGTCTTCGTGTAAGGCTGAGTCTCTGTGCGGGGCTGGGACTCAGTGCCGGGCTGTGTCTCTGTGCCAGACTGCGTCTCCATGCCGGGCTAGGTCTCGGTGTTGCGCTGGTTGTCGATGCTGGTCTGGGCCTCGGTGCCATGCGGGGTCTATGTGCTGGGTTGGATCTCGGTGCCGTGCGGGGTCTATGTGCTGGGTTGGGTCTCAGTGCTGGGCTGGATTTCGGTGCTGGGTTGGGCCTTTGTGCCGGGCTGGGTCTTGGTGCTGGGCTGGGTCTCCGTGCCAGACTGGGTCTCCATGCTAGGCTGGGTCTCCGTGCTAGGCTGTGTCTCGGTGCTAGGCTGGGTGTCGGTGGCGGGCTGGGTCTCCATGCTGGGCTGGGTCTCGGTGATGCGTTGATTGTTGTTGGTGGGCTGGGTCTTGGTGCCGTGCTTGGTCTATGTGCTGGGTTGGGTCTCTGTGCTTAGCTGGGTTTGGGTGCTGGGCTGTGTCCCAATGCTGGGCTGGGTGTCAGTGCCGTGCTGGGTCTCTGTGCTGGACTGTATCTCTGTGCCAGTCTGGGTCTCAGTGCTGGGCTGGGTCTCGAAGCTGGGCTGGGTCTCGATGCTGGGCTGGGTCTCGAAGCTGGGCTGGGACTCGATGCTGGACTGAGTCTTGGTGCTGGGCTGAATTTGGCTGCTCGGCTGGGTCTCGGTGCGATGCTGGGTCTCTGTGCTGGGATGGGTGTCAGTGCCCGGCTGGGACTCGGTGCCGGGCTGGGTCTCCGTGCTGGGCATTGACGCGGTGCTGGGCTGGATTTCGGTGCTGGGCTTCGGTGCCAAGCTGGGTCTCCATGCCGGATGGGGTCTCCGTGCCGGGTTGGGTCTCGGTGCTGGGCAGGAACTCAGTCCTTGGCTGGGTCTCTTACTTGTCTGGGTGTCAGTGCCGGGCTGGGACTAGGTGCCGGGGTGGTTCTCAATGCCGGATGGGTTCCCCGTGCAAGGGCGTGTCACGGTACTGGACTGTGCGTTGGAGCTGTGCTGTATTTCCGTGCTTGGCTGGGTGTCGGTACCGGGCTGGGATTCAGTGCCGGTTGGGTCTCCGTGCTGGGTGGTGTCACGGTGCTGTGCTTGATTTCGGTGCTTGGTTGTGACTCCGTGGTGAGATGGGTCTCGGTGCTGGGCTAGGTCTCGGTGCTGTGCTTGGTCTATGTGCTGGTCGGGGTCTCGATGCTGGGCTGGGTCTCAGTGCTGGGCTGGGTCTCCATGCCGGACTGGATCTCCGTGCCAAGCTGAGTCTCGGTGCTGGGCTGCGTGTCGGGGGCGGGCTGATTCTCCATGCCAGGCTGGGATCGCGTTGATGAGCTTGGTGTCGATGATGGGCTGGGTCACAGTGCCGCGCTGGGTCTCAGTTCTGGGTTGGGTCTCGAAGCTGTGCTGGGTCTCGGTGCCGCGCTGGGTCTCGGTGCTGGGCTGTGTCTAGGTGCTCGGCTGGGTCCCGGTGCTGGGTGGGGTCTCTGTGCTGGACTGGGTCTCCATGCTAGGCTGAGTCTCGTTGCTAGGCTGGGTCTCGGTGGCGGGCTGGGTCTCGGTGCTGCGCTGAGTCTTGGTGGCAAGTTGGGTCTCGGTTCTGGGCAGGACCTGCGTTCTGGGCTGGGTCTCTGTGTTTGGCTATGTGTTGGTGAATGGCTGGGACTCGGTGCCGGGCTAGGTCTCGGTGCTGGGCGGTGTCGCAGTGCTGTTCTGGATTTCGGTGCTTGGCTGGGTCTCTGTGCTCAGATGGGTGTTGTTGCAGGGCTGGGTCTCGGTGCTGAGCTGGGTCTCGGCGCTGGGCGGTTTCGCGGTATTTGGCTGGATTTCGGTGCTTGACTGGGTCTCCATGCTGAGATGTGTGTCGGTGCTGGGCTGAGTCTTGCTGCTAGACTGTGTCTCGTTGCTCGGCTGGATCTCAGTGCCGAGCTGGGTCTCGGTGCTGGGCGGTGTCGCGGTGCTGTGCTGGATTTCCGTGCTTGGCTGTGTCTGTGTGCTGAGATGGGTGTCGGTGCAGGGCTGAGTCTTGGTGCTGGGCTGAGTCTCGGTGCTGGGCTGTGCCTCATGCCAGACAGGGTCTCCGTGCTAGGCTGAGTCTCGGTGCTGGGCTGGGTCTTAGTGGCGGGCTAGATCTCCATGCTGTGCTGGGTCTTAATGCTGCGCTGGGTGTCGATGCTGGGCTGGGCCTCGGTGCCGCGTTGGCTCTATGTGTTGGGTTGGCTCTTGGTGATGCTGGGCTGGGTCTCACTGCCGGGCTCGGTCTCGATCTCGGTGCTGGGCTGGGTCTCTGTGCTCAGCTGAGTCTCGGTGCTGGGCTGGGTGTCGATGGTGGGCTGGGTCTCCTTGCCAGGCAGGGTGTCGGTGATGGGCTGGGTGTCGATGCTGGGCTGCGTCTCGGTACAGCGCTTGGTCTATGTGCTGGGTTTTGTCTCGGTGTTGGGCTGGAATTCGGAGCTGGTCTGGGTCTCGATGCTGGGCTGGGTCCCCATGCCAGACTGGGTGTTAGTGCAGGGCTCAGTCTCTGTGCGGGGCTGGGTCTCAGTGGCGGGCTGTGTCTCTGTGCCAGACTGCGTCTCCTTGCCGGGCTAGGTCTCGGTGTTGCGCTGGTTGTCGATGCTGGGCTGGGTCTTGGTGCCGTGCGGGGTCTATGTGCTGTGTTGGGTCTCGGTGCTGGGCTGGATTTCGGTGCTGGGCTGGGTCTCTGTGCTGAGATGGGTGTCGGTGCTGGGCTGGGCCTCATGCCAGACTGGGTCTCCGTGCTAGGCTGAGTCTCGGTTCTGGGCTGGATCTTGGTGGCGGGCTAGATCTCCATGCTGTGCTGGGTCTCAGTGCTGCGCTGGGTGTCGATGCTGGGCTGGGCCTCGGTGCCGCGTTGGCTCTATGTGTTGGGTTGGCTCTTGGTGATGGGCTGGGTCTCGGTGCCAGGCTCGGCCTTGGTGCTGGGCTGGGTCTCTGTGCTCGGCTGAGTCTCGGTGCTGGGCTGGGTGTCGGTGGTGGGCTGGGTCTCCATGCCAGGCAGGGTGTCGGTGATGGGCTGGGTGTCGATGCTGGGCTGCGTCTCGGTACCGCGCTTAGTCTATGTGCTGGGTTTCGTCTCGGTGCTGGACTGGAATTCGGAGCTGGTCTGGGTCTCGATGCTCGGCTGGGTCTCGGCACTGGGCTGAGTCTCCATGCCAGATTAGGTCTTCGTGCAAGGCTGAGTCTCTGTGCGGGACTGGGTCTCAGTGCCGGGCTGTGTCTCTGTGCCAGACTGTGTCTCCATGCCGGGCTAGTTCTCGGTGTTGCGCTCGCTGTCGATGCTGGGCTGGGCCTTGGTGCCGTGCGGGGTCTATGTGCTGGGTTGGATCTCGGTGCTGGGCTGGATTTCGGTGCTCAGCTCGGTCTCGATCCTGGTCTGGGCCTGTGTGCCGGGCTCGGTCTCGGTTCTGGGCTGAGTCTCTGTGCGGGACTGGGTTTCGGTGCTGGGCTTTGTCTCGGTGCAGGGCTGGGCCTCCGTGCCAGACTGGGTCTCCATGATAGGCTGAGTCTCGGTGCTGCGCTGGGACTCAGTGCTGGGCTGGGTCTCAGTGCTGGGCTGGGTCTCGGTGCCGTGCTTGGTCTATGCGCCGGTCGGGGTCTCGGTGCTGCGCTGGGTCTCAGTGCTGCGCTGGGTCTCTGTGCTGGGCTGGGTCTCAGTGCTGCGCTGGGTCTCTGTGCTGCGCTGGGTCTCAGTGCTGGGCTTTGTCTTTGTGCTGGGCTGGGTCTCAGTGCTGCGCTGGGTCTCGGTGCCGTGCTTGGTCTATGTGCTGGTCGGTGTCTCGGTGCTGCGCTGGGTCTCGGTGCTGGGCTGGGTCTTTGTGCTGGGCTGGGTCTCAGTGCTGCGCTGGGTCTCAGTGCTGGGCTGGGTCTTTGTGCTGGGCTAGGCCTCAGTGCTGGGCTGGGTCTCGGTGCTGCGCTGGGTCTCAGTGCTGCGCTTGGTCTATGTGCTGGGCTGGGCCTCAGTGCTGGGCTGGGTCTTGGTGCCGTACTTGGTCTATGTGCTGGTCGGGGTCTCAGTGCTGCGCTGGGTCTCAGTGCTGGGCTGGGTCTCAGTGCTGCGGTGGGTCTCAGTGCTGCCTGGGTCTCAGTGCTGCGCTGGGTCTCAGTGCTGCGCTGGGTCTTTGCGCTGGGCTGGGTCTCAGTGCTGTGCTGGGTCTCAGTGCTGGGCTGGGCCTCGGTGCTGCTCTGGGTCTCGGTGCCGTGCTTGGTCTATGTGCTGGTCGGGATCTCGGTGCTGCGCTGGGTCTCAGTGCTGGTCTGTGTCTTTGTGCTGGGCTGGGTCTCAGTGCTGCGCTGGGTCTCAGTGCTGGGCTGGGTCTTTTGCTGGGCTGGGCCTCAGTGCTCGGCTGGGTCTTGGTGCTGCGCTGGGTCTCAGTGCTACGCTGGGTCTATGTGCTGGGCTGGGTCTCGGTGCTGGGCTGGGTCTATGTGCTGGGCTGGGTCTTGGTGCTGGGCTGGGTCTATGTGCTGGGCTGGGTCTTGGTGCTGGGCTGGGTCTATGTGCTGGGCTGGGTCTCGGTGCTGCGCTGGGTCTCAGTGCTACGCTGGGTCTCAGTGCTGGGCTGGGTCTTTTGCTGGGCTGGGCCTCAGTGCTCGGCTGGGTCTTGGTGCTGCGCTGGGTCTCAGTGCTACGCTGGGTCTATGTGCTGGGCTGGGTCTTGGTGCTGGGCTGGGTCTATGTGCTGGGCTGGGTCTCGGTGCTGGGCTGGGTCTATGTGCTGGGCTGGGTCTCGGTGCTGGGCTGGGTCTATGTGCTGGGCTGGGTCTCGGTGCTGGGCTGGGTCCCAATGCTGGGCTGGGTCTCGATGATGGGCTGGGTCCCAATGCTGGGCTGGGTCTCGATGATGGGCTGGGTCTCAGTGCTGGGCAGGCACTCCATCCGTGGTGGGACTCTTACTTCTCTGGGTGTCGATGCCGGGCTGGGACTCAGTGCCGGGGTGGTTCTCACTGCTGTGAGGGTTCTCCGTGCCAGGGCGTGTCACGGTACTGGGTTGGGCGTTGGAGCTGTGCTGTGTTTCCGTGCTTGGCTGTGTGTCGGTAGCGGGCTGGGATTCAGTGCCGGGCTGGGTCTCCGTGCTGGGTGGTGTCACAGTGCTGTGTTTGATTTCAGTGCTTGGTTGTGTCTCCGATGTGAGATGGGTCTCGGTGCTGGGCTGTGTTTCGGTGCTGGGCTGGGTCTCGGTGCCGTGCTTGGTCTATGTGCTGGTCTGGGTATCGATGCTGGGCTGGGTCTCGGTGCTGGGCTGGGTCTCGGTGCTGGGCTGGGTCTCGGTGCTGGGCTGGGTCTCGATGCTCGGCTGGGTCTCGGTGCTAGGCTGAGTCTTGGTGCTGGGCTGCATGTCGGTGGTGGGCAGATTCTCCATGCCGGGCTGGGTCGCGGTGATGAGCTTGGTGTCGATGATGGGCTGGGTCTCAGTGGCACGCTGGGTCTCAGTTCTGGGTTCGGTCTCGAATCTGTGCTGGGTCTCGGTGCTGGGCTAGGTCTCGTTTCTGGGCAGGACCTGCGTTCTGGGCTGGGTCTCTGTGCTTGGCTAGGTCTCGGTGCTGGGCGGTGTCACAGTGCTGTGCTGGATTTCGGTGCTTGGCTGGGTCTCTGTACTGAGATGGGTGTCAGTGCTGGGCTGGGTCTTGGTGCTAGGCTGAGTCTCAGTGCTGAGCTGGGTCTCAGTGCCGAGCTGGGTCACGGTGCTGGGCGGTGTCGCGGTGCTGTGCTGGGTTTCGGTGCTTGGCTGGGTCTCTGTGCTGTGATGGGTGTCAGTGCTGGGCTGGGTCTCGGTGCTAGGCTGAGTCTCGTTGCTCGGCTGGGCCTCAGTGCCGAGCTGGGCCTCAGTGCTTGGCTGGGTCTCGTTGCTGGGCTGGGCCTCCGTGCCAGACTGGGTCTCCATGCTAGGCTGAGCCTCGGTGCTGGGCTGGGTCTTGGTGGCGGGCTGGATCTCCATGCTGGGCTGGGTCTCAGTGCTGGGCTGGGTGTCGTTGCTGGGCTGGGCCTCGTTGCCGCGTTGGGTCTATTTGCTGGGTTAGGTCTCGGTGCTGGGCTGGAATTCGGAGCTGGTCTGGGTGTCGATGCTGGTCTGGGTCTCGGTACCGCGCTTGGTCTATGTGCTGGGTTGGGTCTCGGTGCTGGGCTGGGTGTCAGTGCGGCCCTGGGTCTCTGTGCTGGGCTGGATCTCTGTGCCGCACTGGGTCTCAATGCTGGGCTGGGGGTCAAAGCTGGGCTGGATCTTGGTGCTGGACTGAGTCTTGGTGCTGGGCTGAATTTCGGTGTTCGGCTGGTTCTTGGTGCGATGCTGGGTCTCTGTGTTGGGATGGGTTTTGGTGCCGGGCTGGGACTCGGTGCTAGGCTGGGTCTTGGTGGCTCTCCATGCCGGGCTAGGTCTCGGTGCTGCGCTGGGTCTCGGTGTCGCGCTGGGTCTTGGTGCTGGGCTGGGTCTCGGTCCTGCGCTGGGTCTCGGTGTCGCGCTGAGTCTTGGTGCTAGGCTGGGTCTCGGTGCTAGGCCGGGTCTTGGTGGCTCTCCATGCCGGGCTAGGTCTCGGTGCTGCGCTGGGTCTCGGTGTCGCGCTGGGTCTTGGTGCTGGGCTGGGTCCCGGTGCTGGGCTGGGTCTCCGTGCTGGACTGGGTATCCATGCTAGGCTGTGTCTCAGTGCTGGGCTGGGCCTCGGTGCTGTGCTGGATCTATGTGCTGGGTTCGATCTCCGTCCTGGGTTGGGCCTGTGTGCCGGTCTGGGTCGCGGTGCTGGGCTGAGTCTCTGTGCCGGACTGGGTTTTGGTGGCAATTTGGGTCTCCATGCCGGGATGGGTCTCGGTTCTGGGCAGGACCTGCGTTCTTGGCTGGGTCTGTGTGCTTGGTTGAGTGTTGGTGCCCGGCTGGGTCTCGGTGCCGGGCTAGGTCTCGGTGCTGGGCAGTGTCGCGGTGCTGGACTGGGTCTCGGTGCTGGGCTGGGTCTCATTCTGAGCTGTGTCTCGGTGCTGGGTTGGGTCTCGGTGCTGGGCTGGGTCTCGGTGAGGGGTAGGAACTCCGTTCTGGGCTCGGTGTCTGTGCTTGGTTGGGTCTCGGTACCGGGTTGGGACTTGGTGTCAGGCTGGTTCTCGCTGCCAGGCGGGGTCTCAATGCCGGGATGGCTCACGGGGCTGGGCTGGGTGTTAGAGCAGGGCTGGGTCTCCGTGCAAGGCTGGCTCTCAGTGTTGGGCTGGGTCTCGGTGCTGGGCAGGAATGCCGGTCTGGGCTGGGTGTCTGTGCTTGGCTGCGTGTCGGTGCCGTGCTGGGACTCGGTGCCGGGCGGGGTCTCTGTGCTGGGTGGTGTCGCGGTGCTGTGCTGGATTTCGGTGCTGGCTGTGTCTCCATGCTGGGCTGAGCCTCACTGCTGGGCTGGGTCTCGGTGGTGGGTTGGATCTCGGTGCTGGGCTGGGTCTCAGTGCCACGGTGGTTCTCGGTGCTGGGCTGGGTCTTGGTGCTGAGCTGGGTCTCCATGCCGGGCTGAGTCTCGGTGATGCGCTATTGTCGGTGCTGGGGCTGGGTCTCTGTGCCACGCTTGGTCTATGTGCTGGGTTGGGTCTCTGTGCTGAGCTGGATTTGGGTGCTGGGCTGGGTCCCAATGCTGGGCTGGGTGTCAGTGCCGCGCTGGGTCTCTGTGCTGGGCTGGATCTCTGTGCCCCAGGCTGGGTGTCAGTGCTGGGCTGGGTGCCGATGCTGGGCTTGGTCTCGGTGCTGGACTGAGTCTTGGTGCTGGGCTGAATTTCGATGTTCGGCTGGGTCTCAATGCGTTGCTGGGTCTCTGTGCTGAGTTGGATTTGGATGCTGGGCTGGGTCTATGTGCTGGGGTGGGTCTCTGCGCTGGGCTGGGTGTCGAAGCTGGACTGGGTCTCGGTGCTGGACTGAGTCTTGGTGCTGGGCTGAATTTCAGTGTACGGCTGGGCCTCGGTGTGATGCTGGGTCTCTGTGCTTGGATGGGTGTTGGTGCTGGCCTGGGACTCAGTGCCGGGCTGGGTCACCATGCTGGTCGGTGTCGCGGTGCTGGGCTGGATTTCGGTGCTGGGCCTCGGTGCCGAGTTGGGTCTCCATGCCGGATGGGATCTCGGTGCCGGGTTGGGTATATGTGCTGGGTTGGGTCTCAGTGCTGGGCTGGATTTCCGTGCTGGGCTGGGTCTCGATGCTGTGTTGGGCCTCGGGGCCGGGCTGGGTCTCGGTGGTGGGCTGGCTCTCAGTGTTGGCTGAGTCTCTGTGCTGGGCAGGAACGCCGTTCTGGGCTGGGTGTCTGTGCTTGGCTGCATGTCGGTGCCATGCTGGGACTCGGTGCCGGGCGGGGTCTCGGTGCTGGGTGGTGTCACGGCGCTGTGCTGGATTTCAGTGCTGGGCTGGATCTCCGTGCTGAGATGGGTTTCGGAGCTGGGTTGGGTCTCGGTGCTGGGCTGGGTCTCCATGCCGGACTGGGTCTCCGTGCTAGGCTGAGTCTCAGTGCTGGGCTGGGTCTCAGTGGCAGGCTGGATCTGCATGCCGGGCTTGGTCTCAGTGATGCGCTGATTGTTGATGCTGGGCTGGGTCTCAGTGCCGCGCTTGGTCTATGTGTTGGGTTGGGTCTCTGTGCTGAGCTGGAATTCGGTGCTGGTCTGGGTGTCGAAGTTGGACTGGTTCTCAGTGCTTGACTGAGTCTTGGTGCTGGGCTGAATTTCGGTGTTCGGCTGGGTCTCGGTGCGTTGCTGGGTCTCTGTGCTGGGATGGGTGTCGGTGCCCGGCTGGGACTCGGTGCCGGGCTGGGTCTCCGTGCTGGTCGGTGTCGCGGTGCTGGGCTGGATTTCGGTGCAGGGCCTCGGTGCTGAATTGGGTCTCCGTGCCGGATGGGGTCTCGGTGCCAGGTTGGGTCTCAGTGCTGGCCAGGAACTCCGTCCTTGGCTGGGTCTCTGTACTTGTCTGGGTGTCGGTGCCGGGCTGGGACTCGGTGCTGGGCTGGTTCTCACAGCCGGTTGAGTTCTCCGTGTCAGGGCGTGTCACGGTACTGGGCTGGGCGTTGGAGCCGTGCTGGGTTTCCGTGCTTGGATGGGTGTCGGTAGCGGGCTGGGATTCGCTGCCGGGCTGGTTCTCTGTGCTGGGCGGTGTTGCGATGCTGTGCTTGATTTCAGTGCTTGGCTGGATCTCCCTGCTGAGGTGGGTCTTGGTGCTGGGCTGGGTCTCGGTGCTGGGCTGGGTCTCGATGCCGTGCTTGGTCTATGTTCTGGGTTGCGTCTCGGTACTGAGCTGGAATTCGGTGCTGGTCTGGGTCTCGTTGCTGGGCTGCGTCTCGGTGCTGGGCTTGGTCTCCATGCCGGACGGGGTCTCCATGCTAGGCTGAGTCTCAGTGCTGGGCTACGTGTCGATGCCGGTCTGGGTCTCCATGCCGTGCTGGGTCACGGTGATGCGCTGTGTGTCGATGATGGGCTGGGTCTCAGTGCCGTGCTGGGTATCATTGCTGGGCTTGTTCTCGGTGCTCGGCTGGGTCATGGTGCTGGGCTGGGACTCCGTGCCGGACTGGGTTTCCATGCTAGGCTGAGTCTCAGTGCTGGGCTGGGTCTCGGTGCTGAAATGTGTCTCAGTGCTGGGCTGTGCCTCGGTGCTGGGCTGGGTCTTGGTGCTGGGCTGGGTCTTGGTGGCAAGTTGGGTCTCCATGCTGGGCTGGGTCTCGGTTCTGGGCAGGATCTGTGTTCTCGGCTGGGTCTCTGTGCTTGGCTGGGTGTTGTTGCCCGGCTGGTACTCGGTGCCGGGCTAGGTCTCCGTGCTGGGCAGTGTTGTGGTGCTGTGCTGGACTTCGGTGCTTGGCTGGGTCTCCATGCTGAGATGGGTCTCAGTGCTGGGCTAAGTCTTGGTGCTGGGCTGGATCTCGGTGCTGGGCGGTTTCGCGGTGCTGTGCTAGATTTCGGTGCTTGGCTGGGTCTCCGTGCTGGGCTGGGCCTCGGTGCTGGGCTGGGCCTCGGTGCTGGGCTGAGTCTCAGTGCTGGGTTGGATCTTTGTAATAGGCTGAGTCTCGGTTCTGGTCTGTGTGTCAGTGGCGGGCCGGGTCTCCATGCCGGGCTGGATGTCGGTGATGCCCAGGGTGTCGATGCTGGGCTGGGTCTCCGTGCCGGACTGGGTCTCCGTGCTAGGCTGAGTCTCGGTGCTGGGCTGGGTCTCAGTGCTGGGCTGGAATTCGGAGCTGGTCTGGGTCTCAATGCTATTCTGGGTCTCGATGCTTGGCTGGGTCTTGGTGCTGGGCTGGGTCTCGGTGCTGGGCTGGGTCTCCGTGCCAGACTGGGTGTCGGTGATGCGCTGGGTGTCGATGCAGGACTGAGTCTTGGTGCTGGGATGGGTGTCGATGCTGGGCTGGTTGTCGATGCTGGGCTGGGCCTCGGTGCCGTGCGGGGTCTAGGTTCTGTGTTTGGTCTCGGTGCTGGGCTGGATTTCGGTGCTGGGCTGGGTCTCCGTGCTGAGATGTGTCTCAGTGCTGGGCTGGGTCTCGGTTCTGGGCAGGATCTGAGTACTCGGCTGGGTGTCTGTGTTTGGCTGGGTGTTGTTGCCCGGCTGGGACTCAGTGTCGGGCAAGGTCTCCATGCTGGGCAGTGTCGCGGTGCTAGGCTGGATTTCGGTGCTTGGCTGGGTCTCCGTGCTGGGCTGGGTCTCGGTGCTAGGCTGGATTTCGGTGCAGGGCCACGTCTCGATGCTGGGTTGGGCCTCAGTGCCGGGCTGGGTCTCCGTGCCAGACTGGGTCTCCGTGCTAGGCTGGGTCTCGGTGTGGGCTGGGTGTCGGTGCCGGTCTGGGTCTCGGTGATGCGCTGATTGTCGATGCTGGGCTGAGTCTCGGTGCCGTGCTTGGTCTATGTGCTGGGTTGGGTCTGCGTGCCAGGCTGGATTTGGGTGCTGGGCTGGGTCCCAGTGCTGGGCTGTGTGTCAATGCCACGCTGGGACTCTGTGCTGGGCTGGACCTCTGTGCCGGGCTGGGTCTCAGTGCTGGGCTGGGTGTCGAAGCTGGACTTGGTCTCGGTGCTGGACTGAGTCTTGGTGCTGGGTTAAATTTGGGTGTTCGGCTGGGCCTCGGTGCGATGCTGGGTCTCTGTGCTGGGATGGGTGTCGGTACCCGGCTGGGACTCGGTGCCGGGCTGGGTCTCCGTGCTGGTCGGTGTTGCGGTGCTGGGCTGGATTTCGGTGCTGGGCCTCGGTGCTGAACTGGGTCTCCATGCCAGACGGGGTCTCGGTGCCTGGTTGGGTCTCAGTGCTCAGAAGGAACTCCGTCCTTGGCTGGGTCTCTGTACTTGTCTGGGTGTCGTGCCAGGCTGGGACTCGATGCCGGGTGCGTTCTCCGTGCCAGGGCGTATCACGCTACTGGGCTGGGCGTTGGAGCTGTGCTGCGTTTCCGTGCTTGGCTGGGTGTCGGTAGCGGGCTGGGATTCACTGCCGGGCTGGGTCTCCGTGCTGGGCGGTGTCGCGGTGCTGTGCTTGATTTCAGTGCTTGGCTGGGTCTCGGTGCTGAGATGGGTCTTGGTGCTGGGCTTGGTCTCGGTGCTGGGCTGGGTCTCGATGCCGCGTTTGGTCTATGTTCTGGGTTGGGTCTCGGTGCTGGGCTGGAATTCGGTGCTGGTCTCGGTCTCATTGCTGGGCTGGGTCTCGGTGCTGGGCTGGGTTTCGGAGCTGAGTTGGGTCTCCGTGCCGGACTGGGTCTCTGTGCTAGGCTGAGTTTCGGTGCTGGGCTGCGTGTCGGTGGTGGGCTGGGTCTCCATGCCGGGCTGGGTCGCGGTGATGCGCTGGGTGTCGATGATGGGCTGGGTGTAAAGTGTCGCGCTGGGTCTCGGGGCTGGGCTGGGTCTCAGTGGCGGGCTGCGTGTCGGTGGCGGGCTGGGTCTCCATGCCGGGCTAGGACTCGGTGCTGTGGTGGGTCTCGGTGCTGCGCTGGGTTGGGGCTCCGTGCCGGACTGCGTCTCCGTGCTAGGCTGAGTCTCGGTGCTGGGCAGGGTCTCCGTGCTCCGCTGGGTCTATGTGCTGGGTTGGGTCTCGGTGCTGGGCTGGATTTCGGTGCTGGGCTGGGTCTCGGTGCTGCGCTGGGTCTTGGTGGCAAGTTGGGTCTCCATGCCGTGCTGGGTCTTGGTTCTGGGCAGGATCTGCGTTCTCGGATAGGTCTCTGTTCTTGGCTGGGTGTTGTTCCCCGGCTGGGACTCGGTGCCGGGCTAGCTCTCCGTGCTGGGCGGTGTCACGGTGCTGTGCTGGACTTCGGTGCTTGGCTGAGTCTCGGTGCTGGGCTGGATCTCGGTGCAGGGCGGTGTTGTGGTGCTGTGCTAGATTTCGGTGCTAGGCTAAGTCTCTGTGCTGAGATGGGTGTCAGTGCGGGGCAGGGTCTCGGGGCTGGGCTGGGTCTTGGTGCTGGGCTGGGCCTCGGTGCTGTGCTGGCCCGCGGTGCTGGGCTGGATCTCGATGCTGGGTTGGGTCTTTGTGCTAGGTTGAGTCTCGGTGCTGGGCTGTGTGTCGGTGGCGGGCTGGGTCTCCATGCCGGGCTGGGTGTCGGTGATGCGCTGGGTGTCGATGCTGGGCTGGGTCTCGCTACCGTGCTTGGTCTATGTGCTGGGTTGGGTTTGGGTGCTGGGCTGGAATTCGGAGCTGGACTGGGTCTCGATGTTGTGCTGGGTCTCGGTGCTGGGCTGGGTTTCGGTGCTGGGCTGGGTCTCGATGTTGGGCTGCGTCTCGGTGCTGGGCTGGGTTTCAGTGCTGGGCTGGGTCTCGCTGATCGGCTGGGTCTCGGTGCGATGCTGGGTCTGTGTCTCGGTGCTGGGCAGGATCTGAGTTCTCGGCTGGGTCTCTGTGTTTGGCTGGGTGTTGTTGTCCGGCTGGGACTCAGTGCCGGGCAAGATCTCCGTGCCGGGCTGGGTCTCGGTGCCGGGCTGGGTCTCCATGCCGGGCTAGGTCTCGGTGCTGCGCTGGGTGTCAATGCTGCGCTGGGCCTCGATGCCGCGTTGGGTTTATGTGCTGGGTTGGGTCTCGGTGCTTAGCTCGATTTCGGTGCTGGGCTGGATCTTGATGCTGAGTTGGGCCTCGGTGCCGGGCTGGGTCGCCGTGCCAGACTGCGTCTCCATGCTAGGCTGTGTCTCAGTGCTGGGCTGGGTCTCGGTGGCGGGCTGTGCCTCCATGCCGGGCCGGGTCTCGGTGATGCGCTCCTTGTCAATGCTGGGCTGAGTCTCGGTGCCGCGCTTGGTCTATGTGCTGGGTTGGGTCTCTGTGCTGAGCTTGATTTGGGTGCTGGGCTGGGTCCCAATGCTGGGCTGGGTGTCAGTGCCACTCTGGGTCTCTGTGCTGGGATGGATCTCTGTGCCGGGCTGGGTCTCAGTGCTGGGCTGGGTGTCGAAACTGGACTGGGTCTCGGTGCTGGACTGACTCTTGGTGCTGGGCTTAATTTCGCTGTTCGGCTGGGTCTCGGTGCGATGCTGGGTCTCTGTGAAGGGATGGGTGTCAGTGCCTGGCTGGGTCTCTACGCTGGGCTGGGACTTGGTGCGGGGCTGGGTCTCGGTGTTGGGCTGAGTCTCGATGCTGGGCTGGGTCTCCATGCCGGGCTAGGTCTCAGTGCTGGGCTGGGTGCCGATTCCGGTCTGGGTCACCATGCCGGGCTAGGTCTCGGTGCTGCGCTGCGTTTCGATGCTGGGCTGGGTCTCGGTGCTGTTCTGGGTCTATGTGCTGGGTTGGGTCTCGGTGCTGGGCTGTATTTCGGTGCTGGGCTGGGTCTCGATGCTGGGCTGAGTCTCTGTGCCGGCCTGGGTCTCCGTGCTAGGCTGAGTCTCGGTGCCGGGCTTGGTCTTGGTGCTGACCCGGGTCTCGTTGCTGGGCCGAGTCTCGGTGGTAGGCTGAGTCTCGGTGCTGGGCTGGGTCTCGGTGGCGGGCTGAACCTCCATGCTGTGCTGGGTCTCAGTGCTGTGCTGGGTGTCGATGCTTGGCTGGGCCTCGGTGCCGCGTTGGCTCTCTGTGCTGGGATGGGTCGCGGTGCTGGGCTGGGTCTCAGTGCTGGGCTGGGTCTCGGTGCTGGGCTGGGTCTCGTTCTGAGCTGTGTCTCAGTGCTGGGCTGTGTCTCTGTGCTGGGCCGGGTCTTGGTGGTTGGCAGGAAATCCGTTCTGGGCTCGGTGTCTGTGCTTGGTTGGGTGTCGGTGCCGGGTTGGGACTTGGTGCCGGGCCTGTTCTCGCTGCCGGGCTGGGTCTCCGTGCAGGGCTGAGGCTCGGTGCTGGGATTTGTCTCGGTGCTGGGCAGGAACTCCATTCTAGGCTGGGTGTCTGTGCTTGGCTGCATGTCGGTGCCGTGCTGGGACTCGGTGCTGAGATGATCTCGGTGCTGGGCTGGGACTCGGTGCTGTGCGGTGTCGTGGTGCTGTGCTGGGTTTCGGTGCTTGTCTGGGTCTCCGTGCTGGGCTGGGTCTCGGTGCTGGGCTGGGTCTCGGTGCTAGGCTCGGCCTGCGTGCCAGACTGGGTCTCCATGCTAGGGTGAGGCTCGGTTCTGGTCTCGGTCTTGGTGGCGGGCTGGGTCTCCTTGCTGTGCTGGGTTTCGATGCTGGGCTGGGCCTCGGTGCCGCGTTGGCTCTATGTGCTGGGTTGTGTCTCGGTGCTGGGCTAGATTTTGGTGCTGGGCTGGGTCTCGGTGCTGAGCTGTGTCTCGGTGTTCCGTTGGGTCTCGGAGCTGGGCTGGGTCTCGGTGCTAGGCTGAGTCTCTGTGCCAGACTGGTCCCCGTGCTAGGCTGAGTCTCTATTTTGGGCTGGGTCTCGATTATGGGCTGCGTCTCAGTGCTGGGCTGGTTCTCAGTGCCGGGCTGGGTCTCCGTACCAGGCTGAGTCTCGGTGCTGGGCTGGGTCTCCGTGCCGGACTGGGTCTCCATGCTAGCCTGAGTCTCGGTGCTGGGCTGGGTCTCAGTGGCGGGCTGGGTCTCCATGCCAGGCTGGGTCTCGGTGCTGCTCTTGGTCTATGTGCTGGGTTGAGTCTCGGTGCTGGGCTGGAATTCCGCGCTGGGCTGGGTCTCAGTGCTGAGCTGGGTCTCGGTGCTGGGATCTGTCTCACTGCTGGGATGTGGCTCGCTGCTGGGCTGGGTCTCGGTGCTGGGATGTGTCTCGGTGCTGGGCTGCGTCTCGGTGCTGGGCTGGGTCTCCGTGCTGGGCGGTGTCGCGGTGCTGTGCTGGATTTCGGTGCTGGGCTGTTTCTCCATGCTGAGATGGGCCTCCGTGCCAGACTGAGTCTTGGTGCTGGGCTGGGTCTTGGTGCTGGGCTGGGTCTCCATGCTGAGATGGGTCTCAGTGCTGGGCTGGGTCTTGGTGCTGAGCTGGGACTCAGTGCTGGGCTGGGTCTTGGTGCTGGGTTGGGTCTCGGTACTGGGCTGGGTGTCAGTGGTGAGCTGTGTCTCCATGCTGTGCTGGGTCTCAGTGCTGCGCTGGGTGTCGATGCTCGGCTGGGCCTCGGTGCCGCGATGGGTCTATGTGATGGGTTGGGTCTCAGTGCTGGGCTGGATTTCGGTGCTGGGCTGGGTCCCAATGCTGAGCTGGTTTTCGATGATTGGCTGGGTCTCCGTACCAGGCTCAGTCGCAATGCTTTGCTGGGTCTTGGTGGTGGGCTGTGTCTCCATGCCGGGCTAGGTCTCGGTGCTGCACTGGGTGTCGATGCTGGGCTGGGTCTTGGTGCCGCGCTGGGTGTCGATGCTGGGCTAGGTCTCGATGCTGGCTTGGGCTTCGCTGCCGGGCTGAGTCTCGGTGCTGGGCTGGGTCTCGGTGCTACGCTGAGTGTCGATGCTGGGCTGGGCCTCATTGCTGCATTGGGTCTCTATGTTGTGCTTGGTCTACGTGCTGGATTGGGTCTCGGTGCTGGGCTGGATTTCGGTGCTGGGCTGGGTCTTCGTGCTGGACTGGGTCTCCGTGCTAGGCTGAATCTCGGTGCTGGGCTGGGTCTCGGTGCTGGGCTGGGTCTCGGTGATGCACTGATTGTCGATGCTGGGCTGGGTCTTGGTGCCGCGCTTGGTCTATGTTCTGGGTTGGGACTCTGTGCTGAGCTGGATTTGGGTGCTGGGCTGGGTCCCAATGCTGGGCTGGGACTCAGTGCTGCGCTGGGTCTCGGTGCTGGGCTGGATCTCTGTGCCAGGCTGGGTGTCAATGCTGGGCTGGGTGACAAATCTGGGCTGGGTCTCGGTGCTGGGCTGGGTCTCGGTGCTGGACTGAGTCTTGGTGCTGGGCTGAATTTCGGTGTTCGGCTGGGTCCCAGAGCGATGCTGGGTCTCTGTGCTGGGATGGGTGTCGGTGCCGGGCTGGGACTCGATGCCGGGCTGGTTCTCACTGCCGGGTGGTTTCTCCGTGCCAGGGCGTGTCACGGTACTGGGCCGGGTGTTGGAGCTGTGCATGGTTTCCGTGCTTGTCCGGTTGTCGGTACAGGTCTGGGATTCGCAGCCGGGCTGGGTCTCCGTGCTGGGCAGTGTCGCGGTGCTGTGCTGGATTTCGGTGCTTGGCTGGGTCTCGGTGCTGAGATGGGTATCGGTGCTGTGTTGGGTCTCGGTGCTGGGCTGGGTGTCGATGCTGGGCTGGGTCTCGGTGCCATGCTGGGTCTATGTGCTGGGTTGGGTCTTGGTGCTGGGCTGGATTTTTTTGCTGGGCTGTGTCTCGATGCTGGGTTGGGTCTATATGCTGGGTTGGGTCTTGGTGTTGGGCTGGATGTTGGTGCTGGGCTGGGTCTCGATGCTCGGCTGGGCCTGTGTGCCGGGCTGGGTCTCGGTGCTGGGCTGTGTCTCCGTGCTTGGCTGAATCTCGGTGCCGGGCTGGGTCTCGGTGCTGGGCTGGGTCTCGGTGCTGGGCAGGAACTCCGTTCTGGCCTGGGTCTCTGCACTTGTCTGGGTGTTGGTGCTGGGCTGGGCCTCGGTTCTGGGCAGTACCTGCATTCTGGGCTGGGTCTCTGTGCTTGGCTGGGTGTTGATGCCCGGCTGGAACTCGGTGCCGGGCTAGGTCTCCATGCTTGGCTGTGTCGCGGTGCTGTGCTGGCTTTCAGTACTTGGCTGGGTCTCCGTGCTGAGATGGGTCTCGGTGCTGAGCAGGAAATCAGTTCTGGGCTGGGTCTCTGTGCTTGGCTGGGTGTAGGTGCCGGGTTGGGACATAGTGCCCGGCTGGTTCTCGCTGCCGGGCGGGGTCCCCGTGCTGGAATGGCTCACGTTGATGGGCTGTGTGTTGGAGCCTGGCTGTGTCTCGGTGCAGGGCTGGGTCTCGGTGCTGGGCAAGAACTCTGTTCTAGGCTGGGTGTCTGTGCTTGGCTGCATGTCGGCGCCTTGCCGGGACTGGGCCTCCATGCCAGACTTGGTCTCCATGCTAGGCTGGGTCTCCATGCTGTGCTGAGTCTCAGTGCTGCGTTGGGCGTCGATGCTGGGCTGGGTCTCGGTGCCGCGTTGGGTCTACGTGCTAGGCTGGATTTCGGTGCCTGGCTGGGTCTCTGTGCTGAGATGGGTTTCGGTGCTTGGCTGGGTCTCGGTGCTGGGCTTGGTCTCGGTGCTGAGCTAGGTCTCGGTGCTGGGCTGGGTCTCGGTGCTGGGCTGGGTCTCGGTGCTAGGCTGGGCCTCTGTGCCAGACTGGGTCTCTGTGCTAGGCTGAGTCTTGGTGCTGGGCTGGGTCTCGGTGGCGGGCTGGGTCCCAATGCTGGGCTGGGTCTCGATGATGGGCTGGGTCTCAGTGCCGTGTTGGGTCTCAATGCTGGGCTGGGTCTCGATGCTGTGATGGGTCTCAGTGCCACGCTGGGTCTTGGTGCTGGGCTGGGTCTTGGTGCTGGGCTGGGTCTCCGTGCCGGGCTGGGTCTCCGTGCCGGGCTGGGTCTCCGTGTTAGGCTGAGTCTCGTGCTGGGTTGTGTCTCGGTGCTGGGCTGAGTCTCCGTGCCGGACTGGGTCTCCATGCTAGGCTGATTCTCGGTGCTGGGCTGGCTCTTGGTGGCGGGCTGGGTCTCCATGCCAGGCTGGGTCTCAGTGTTGGGCTGTGTCTTGGTGCTGGGCTAGGTCTCCATGCTGGGCTGGATTTCAGCGCTTGGCTTGGTCACCGTGCTGAGATGGGTCTCTTTGCTGGGCTGGGTCTCGGTGGAGGGCTGGGTCTCGGTGTGAGCTGTGTTTCGGTGCTGGGCTGAGTCTTGGTGTCGGTGCTGGGCTGGGTCTTGGTGCCAGGCTGGGTCTCCATGCCAGGCTCAGTCTCGGTGATGGGCTGGGTCTTGGTGGTGGGCTGTCTCACCATGCCGGGCTAGGTCTCGGTGCTGCGCTGGGTGTCGATGCTGGGCTAGGTCTCGATGCTGGGTTGGGCTTCGCTGCCGGGCTGGGTCTCGGTGCTGGGCTGGGTCTCCATGCTGGGCTCGGCCTCGGTTCGGCGCTTAGTCTATATGCTGGGTTGGGTCTCTGTGCTGAGCTGGATTTGGGTGCTGGGCTGGGTCCCAATGCTGGGCTGGGTGTCAGTGCCACGCTGGGTCTCTGTGCAGGGCTGGATCTCTGTGCCGTGCTGGGTCTCAGTGCTGGGCTGGGTGTCGAAGCTGGGCTGGGTCTCGGTGCTGGGCTGAATTTCGGTGTTTGGCTGGGTCTCAGTGCGATGCTGGGTCTCTGTGCTGGGATGGGTGTCGGTGCCGGGCTGGGACTTGATACCGGGCTGGTTCTTGCTGCCGGGTGGTTTCTCTGTGCCAGGGCGTGTCACGGTACTGGGCTGGGTGTTGGAGCCCTGCTGGGTTTCCGTGCTTGGCTGGGTGTCGGTACCAGGCTGGGATTCGGTGCCAGGCTGGGTCTCCATTCTGGGCGGTGTCCTGGTACTGTGCTGGATTTCGGTGCTTGGCTGGGTCTCGGTGCTGAGATGGGTGTCGGTGCTGGGCTGGATCTCGGTGCTGGGTTGGGTCTCCGTGCTGGGTTGGGTCTCCGTGCTGGGCTGAGTCCTGGTGCAGAGCTGGGTTTCGGTGTTGGGCTGTGACTCGGAGCCGGACTGGATCTCCTTGCTAGGATGAGTCTTGGTGCTGGGCTGGGTCTGCATGCCTGGCTAGGTCACGGTGCTGCGCTGGGTGTCGATGCTGGGTTGGGCCTCGGTGCCGTGCTGGGTCTATGTGCTGGGTTGGGTCTCAGTGCTGGGCTGGATATCGGTGCTGGGCTGAGTCTCCGTGCCTGGATGTGTCTCAGTGCTGGGCTGGGTCTCGGTGCTGGGCTGGGTCTCGGTGTTGGGCTGCATTTCTGTGCTGGGCTGAGTCTCCGTGCCTGGATGTGTCTCAGTGCTGGGCTGGGACTCGGTGCTGGGCTGGATCTCGGTGTTGGGCGGTTTCGAGGTGCTGTGCAAGATTTTGGTGCTTGGCTGTGTCTCTGTGCTGAGATGGGTGTCAGTGCGGGGCAGGGTCTCGGTGCTGGGCTGGGTCTTGGTGCTGGGCTAAGCCACGGTGCTGTGATGGGCCTTGGTGCTGGGCTGGGTCTTGATGCTGGGTTGGGTCTTTGTGCTAGGTTGAGTCTCGGTGCTGGGCTGGGTCTCCGTGCTTGGCTGAATCTCGGTGCTGGGCTGGGTCTCGGTGCTGGGCTGGGTCACGGTGCTGGGCTGGGTCTCGGTGATGGGCTGGGTCTCGGTGCTGGGCTGGGTCTCGGTGCTAGGCAGGGCCTGCGTGCCAGACTGGGTCTCCATGCTAGGCTGTGTCTCGGTTCTGGGCTGGGTCTCGGTGCTGCGCTGGGTTTCGATGCTGGGGTGGGCCTCGGTGCGGCGTTGGCTCTATGTGCGGGGTTGGGTCTCAGTGCTCGGCTGAGTCTCGGTGCTGGGCTGAGTCTCCGTGCTGAGATGTGTCTAAGTGCTCGGCTGGGTCTCAGTGCTGGGCTGGGTGTTGTTGCCCAGCTGGGACTCGGTGTCGGGCACGGTCTCCGTGCTGGGCAGTGTCGCAGTGCTGTGCTGGACTTCGGTGCTTGGCTGGGTCTCCGTGCTGAGGTGGGTCTCAGTGCTGGGCTGAGTCTCGGTGCTGTGTTGAGTGTCGGTGGTGGGCTGGGTGTCGAAGCTGGCCTGGGTCTCGGTGCTGGACTGAGTCTTGGTGCTGGGCTGAATTTCGTTGTTCGGCTGGGTCTCGTTGCAATGCTGGGCCTCTGTGCTGGGATGGATGTCGGTGCCCGGCTGGGACTTGGTGCCGGGCTGGGTCTCTGTGCTGGGCTGGGACTCGGTGCCGGGCTGGGTCTCCGTGCTGGGTTGGGTGTTGGTGTTGGGCTGCATTTCGGTGCTGGGCTGGGTCTCGATGCTGGACTGGGCCTGTGTGCCAGGCTGGGTCTCGGTGCTGGGCTGAGTCTCTGTGCCGGACTGGGACTCCATGCCAGACTGGTTCTCCATGCTAGGCTGAGTCTCTGTGCTGGGCTGTATTTCGGTGCTGGGCTGGGTCTCGATGCTGGGCTGGACCTATGTGCCAGGCTGGGTCTCGGTGCTGGTCTCGGTCTCCGTGCTGGGCTGAATCTCAGTGCTGGGCTGGGTCTCGGTGCTGGGCTGGGTCACGCTGCTGGCCTGGGTCTCGGTGCTGGGCTGCGTCTCGGTGCTGGGCTGGGTCTCGGTGCTAGGCTGGGACTGCGTGCCAGACTGCGTCTCCTTGCTAGGCTGAGTCTCGGTTCTGGGCTGGGTCTTGGTGGCGGGCTGGGTGTCCTTGCTGTGCTGGGTCTCAGTGCTGCGCTGGGTTTCGATGCTGGGGTGGGCCTCGGTGCCGTGTTGGCTCTATGTGCTGTGTTGGGTCTCGGTGCTGGGCTGGATTTCAGTGCTGGGCTGGGTCTCGGTGCTGAGCTGTGTCTCGGTGCTGCGTTGGGTCTTGGTGCTGGGCTGGGTCTCGGTGCTAGGCTGAGTCTCTGTGCCAGACTTGTCCCCGTGCTAGGCTGAGTCTTTATTTTGGGCTGGGTCGCGATTATGGGCTGCGTCTCAGTGTTGGGCTGGGTTTCGGTGCCGGGCTGGCTCTCCGTACCAGGCTGAGTCTCGGTGCTGGGCTGGGTCTCCGTGCCAGACTGGGTCTCCATGCTAGCCTGAGTCTCAGTGCTGGGCTGGGTCTCAGTGGCGGGCGGGGTCTCCATGCCAGGCTGGGTCTCGGTGTTGCGCTAGGTCTATGTGCTGGGTTGAGTCTCGGTGCTGGGCTGGAATTCGGCGCTGGGGTGGGTCTCGGTGCTGAGCTGGGTCTCGGTGCCTGGATGTGTCTCGGTGCTGGGCTGCATCTCGGTGCTGGGCTGGGTCTCCGTGCTGGGCGGTGTCACGGTTCTGTGCTGGATTTCGGTGCTGGGCTGTTTCTCCATGCTGAGATGGGCCTCCGTGCCAGACTGAGTCTTGGTGCTGGGCTGGGTCTCGGTGCTGGGCTGGGTCTCCATGCTGAGATGGGTCTCAGTGCTGGGCTGGGTCTTGGTGCTGAGCTAGGTCTCGGTGCTGGACTGGGTCTTGGTGCTGGGCTGGGTCTTTGTGCTGTGCTGGGTCTCGGTGCTGGGCTGCGTCACGGTGGTGAGCTGTGTCTCCATGCTGTGCTGGGTCCCAGTGCTGGAGCTGTGCTTGGTTTCCGTGCTTGGCTGGTTGTCGGTACCGGGCTGGGATTCGCAGCTGGGCTGGGTCTCTGTGCTGGGCAGTGTCGCGGTGCTGTGCTGGATTTCGGTTCTTGGCTGGGTCTCGGTGCTGAGATGGGTATCGGTGCTGTGTTGGGTCTCGGTGCTGGGCTGGAATTCAGTGCTGGTCTGGATCTCCATGCCAGGATGAGTCTCGGTTCTGGGCTGGGTCTCCATGCCTGGCTAGGTCACGGTGCTGCGCTGGGTATCGATGCTGGACTGGGCCTGGCTGCCGTGCTGGGTCTATGTGCTGGGTTGGGTCTCAGTGATGTGCTGGATTTCGGTGCTGGGCTGGGTCTCCGTGCTGAGATTTGTCTCAGTGCTGGGCTGGGTCTCGGTGCTGGCTGGGTCTCGGTGCTGGGCTGCATTTCGGTGCTGGGCTGGATTTCGGTGCTGGGCTGGATTTCGGTGCTGGGCTGGGTCTCGGTGATGGGCAGGAACACCGATCTGGGCTCCGTGTCTGTGCTTGGCTGGGTGTCGTGGCTAGGCTGGGTCTCGGTGCCGGGCTGGGTCTCTGTACCAGGCTTTGTCTCGGTGATGGGCTGGGTCTTGGTGGTGGGCTGTGTCACCATGCCGGGCTAGGTCTTGGTGCTGGGCTGGGTCCCGGTGCTGAGCTGGGTATCGGTGCTGGGCAGGAACGCTGTTCTGGGCTGGGTGTCTGTGCTTGGCTGTGTGTCGGTGCCACGCTGGGTCTCGGTGCCAGGCTGGGTCTCCATGCTCGGTGGTGTCACGGTGCTGTGCTGGATTTCGATGCTGGGCTGGGTCTCTGTGCTGGGCTGGATTTCGGTGCTGGGCTGGGTCTCGGTGATGGGCAGGAACACCGATCTGGGCTCCGTGTCTGTGCTTGGCTGGGTGTCGTGGCTAGGCTGGGTCTCGGTGCCGGGCTGGGTCTCTGTACCAGGCTTTGTCTCGGTGATGGGCTGGGTCTTGGTGGTGGGCTGTGTCACCATGCCGGGCTAGGTCTCGGTGCTGGGCTGGGTCCCGGTGCTGAGCTGGGTATCGGTGCTGGGCAGGAACGCTGTTCTGGGCTGGGTGTCTGTGCTTGGCTGTGTGTCGGTGCCATGCTGGGTCTCGGTGCCAGGCTGGGTCTCCATGCTCGGTGGTGTCACGGTGCTGTGCTGGATTTCGATGCTGGGCTGGGTCTCTGTGCTGAGATGGATTTCGGTGTTGGCTGGTTCTTGGTGCTGGGCTGGGTCTCGGTGCTGAGCTGGCTCTCGGTGCTGGGCTGGGTTTCGTTGCTGGGCTGGGTCTCGGTGCTGGGCTGGGTCTCGGTGCTGGGCTGGGCCTCCGTGCCAGACTGGGTCTCCGTGCTAGGCTGAGTCTTGGTCCTGGGCTAGGTCTCGGTGGCGGGCTGGGTCCAAGTGCTGGGCTGGGTCTCGATGATGGGCTGGGTCTCAGTGCCGCGCTGGGTCTCAGTGCTGGGCTGGGTCTCGATTCTGTGATGGGTCTCAGTGCCGCGCCGGGTCTTGGTGCTGGGCTGGGTCTCAGTGCCGCTCTGGGTCTTGGTGCTGGGCTGGGTCTTGGTGCTGGGCTGGGTCTCCGTGCTGGACTGGGCCTCCGTGCCGGGCTGGGTCTCCGTACCAGGCTCAGTCTTGGTGCTGGGCTGGGTCTCCGTGCTGGACTGGGTCTCCGTGCTAGGCTGAATCTCGGTGCTGGGCTGGCTCCTGGTGGCGGGCTGGGTCTCCATGCCAGGCTGGGTCTCAGTGTTGGGCTATGTCTTGGTGCTGGGCTAGGTCTCCATGCTGGGCTGGATTTCGGCGCTTGGCTTGGTCACCGTGCTGAGATGGGTCTCTGTGCTGGGCTGGGTCTCGGTGCTGGGCTGGGTCTCGGTGTGAGCTGTGTCTCGGTGCTGGACTGGGTCGCGGTGATGGGCAGGAACACCGATCTGGGCTCGGTGTCTGTGCTTGGCTTGGTGTCGGTGCTGGGCTGGGTGTCCATGCCAGGCTCAGTCTCGGTGATGGGCTGGGTCTTGGTGGTGGGCTGGATGTCGATGCTGGGCTGGGTCTCGATGCTGGGTTGGGCTTCGCTGCTGGGCTGGGTCTCGGTGCTGGGCTGGGTCTTTTTGCTTGGCTGTGTCTCCATCCTGGACTGTGTCTCCCTGCTAGGCTGAGTCACGGTGCTGGGCTGGGTCTCCATGATGGGCTCGGCCTCGGTTCGGCGCTTGGTCTATATGCTGGGTTGGGTCTCTGTGCTGAGCTGGATTTGGGTGCTGGGCTGGGTCCCAATGCTGGGCTGGGTGTCAGTGCCACGCTGGGTCTCTGTGCAGGGCTGGATCTCTGTGCCGTGCTGGGTCTCAGTGCTGGGCTGGGTGTCGAAGCTGGGCTGGGTCTCGGTGCTGGGCTGAATTTCGGTGTTTGGCTGGGTCTCAGTGCGATGCTGGGTCTCTGTGCTGGGATGGGTGTCGGTGCCGGGCTGGGACTTGATACCGGGCTGGTTCTTGCTGCCGGGTGGTTTCTCTGTGCCAGGGCGTTTCATGGTTCTGGGCTGGGTGTTGCAGCCCTGCTGGGTTTCCGTGCTTGGCTGGGTGTCGGTACTGGGCTGGGATTCGGTTCCAGGCTGGGTCTCCATTCCGGGCCGTGTCGCTGTACTGTGCTGGATTTCGGTGCTTGGCTGGGTCTCGGTGCTGAGATGGGTCTCGGTGCTGCCTTGAGTCTCTTGTGCTGGGCTGGGTCTCGGTGCTAGGCTGAGTCTCTGTGCCAGACTGGTCCCCGTGCTAGGCTGACTCTCTGTTTTGGGCTGGGTCTCGATTATGGGCTGCGTCTCAGTGCTGGGCTGGTTCTCGGTGCCGGGCTTGGTCTCCATGCTAGACTTGGTCTCCGTGCTAGGCTGTGTCTTGGTGCTGAGCTGGGTCTCGGTGTTGGGCTGTGTCTCGGAGCCGGACTGGATCTCCGTGCTAGGATGAGTCTCAGTGCTGGGCTGGGTCTCGGTAGCGGGCTGGGTCTATGTGCTGGGCTGGGTCTCAGTGCTGTGCTGAATTTCAGTGCTGGGCTGGGTCTCGATGCTGGGCTGGTCCTTTGTGCCGGGCTGGGTCTCCTTGTTAGGCTGAGTCTTGGTGATGGGCTGGGTCTCGGTGCTGAGCTGGGTCTCTGTGCCGGACTTGGTCTCCGTGCTAGGCTGAGTCTCGGTGCGGGGCTGGCTCTCGGTGGCGGGCTGGGTCTCCAGGCCGGGCTGGGTCTTGGTGGCGCGCTGGGTCTCGGTGCTGGGCTAGGTCTCCAGGCTGGGCTGAGTCGCGGTGCTGTGCTGGATTTCGGTGCTTGGCTTGGTCTCCGTGCTGAGATGGGTCTCAGTGCTGAACTGGGTCTCGGTGCTGGGCTGGGTCTCGGTTCTTGGCTGGGTGTCAGTGTGGGGTTGGGACTTGGTGCCGGGCTGGTTCTCGCTGCCGGGCGGTGTCCCCATGCCAGGGTGGCTCACGTTGCTGGGGTGGATGTTGGAGCCGGGCTGGGTCTCCATGCAGGGCTGGGTCTCGGTGCTGAGCTGGGTCTCGGTGCAGGGCTGGGTCTCGGTGCTGGGCTGTGTCTCGGTGTGAGCTGTGTCTCGGTGCTGGGCTGGGTCTCGGTGATGGGCAGGAACTGCAATCTGGGTTCCGTGTCTGTGCTTTGCTGGGTGTCGGTGCCGGGTTTGGTCTTGGTGCCGGGCTGGTTCTCGCTGCCGGGCGGGGTCCCCATGCTGGGGTGGCACACGGGGCTGGGCTGGTTGTTGGAGCCGGGCTAGGTCTCCGTACAGGGCTGGGTCTCAGTGCTGGGCTGGGTCTCGGTGCTGGGCAGGAACGCCGTTCTGGGCTGGGTGTCTGTGCTTGGCTGCATATTGGTGCCGTGCTGGGACTCGGTGCTGGGCTGGGTCTCGGTGCTGGGCTGGGTCTCCGTGCTGGGCTGGGTCTCCGTGCTAGGCTGGGTGTCCATGACAGACTGGGTCTCCGTGCCAGACTGGGTCTCTGTGCTAGGCTGAGTCTCGGTGCTGGGCTGGGTCTCGGTGCTGGGCTGGTTCTCGGTGCTGGGCTGGGCCTCTGTGCCAGATGGTTCTCCGTGCCAGACTGGGTCTCCGTGCCAGACTGGGTCTCTGTGCTAGGCTGAGTCTCGGTGCTGGGCTGGGTCTCCATGCCGGGCTGGGTCTCAGTGCTGCGCAGGGTGTCGATGCGGGGCTGCGCCTCGGTGCCGCGTTTGGTCTATGTGCTGGGCTGGGTCTCGGTGCTTGGCAGGATTTCGGTGCTGGGCTGGATTTTGGTGCTGGGCTGCGTTTCCGTGCTGCAATGTGTCTCAGTGATGAGCTGGGTCTCGGTGCTGGGCTGTGTCTCGGTGCTGAGCTGGGTCTCGGTGCTGGGCTGGGTCTTGGTGATAGGCAGGAACTCTGTGCTGGGCTCGGTGTCTGTGCTTGGCTAGGTGTCGGTGCCGGGTTGGCACCTGGTACCTGGCTGGTGCTCGCTGCCGGGTGGGGTCTCAATGCTGGGTGGCTCACGCAGCTGGGCTGGGTATTGCAGCCTGGCTGGGTCTACGTGCAGAACTGGGCCTCGGTGCTGGGCTGGGTCTCGGTGCCGGGCAGGAACGCTGTTCTGGGCTGGTGCTCTGAGCTTGGCTGCGTGTCGGTGCCGTGCTGGGTCTCGGTGTCGGGCTGGGTCTCCTTTCTGGGTGGTGTCACGGTGCTGTGCTGGATTTCGGAGCTGGGCTGGATCTCCATGCCGGGCTGGGTCTCGGTGCTGCCCTGGGTGTCGATGCTGGGCTGGGCCTCGGTGCCGCGTTGGGTCTATGTGCTGCGTTGGGTCTCGGTGCTAAGCTGGATTTCGGTCTCGGGCTGGGTCCCAATGCTGGGCTGGGGCTCGGTGCTGAGCTGGGTCTCCGTGCTGTGCGGTGTCTCGGTGATGCGCTGATTGTCAATACTGGGCTGGGTCTCAGTGCCACGTTTGGTCTGTGTGCTGGGTTGGGTCTCTGTGCTGAGCTGGATTTCGGTGCTGAGCTGGATACCAAAGCTGGGCTGGGTCTCTGTGCAGGGCTGGATCTCTGTGCCGGGCAGGGTCTCAGTGCTGGGCTGGGTTTCGAAGCTGGGCTGGGTCTCGGTGCTGGACTGAGTCTCGGTGCTGCACTGAATTTTGGTCTTCGGCTGGGTTTCGGTGCGTTGCTGGGTCTCTGTGCTGGGATGGGTGTCAGTGCTGGGTTTGGACTTGATGACGGGCTGGATCTCCGTGCTGGGCATTGTCGCGGTGCTGGGCTGGATTTCTGTGCTGGGCCTCGGTGCCGAGTTGGGTCTCCATGCTGGGTGAAATCTCGGTGGCGAGCTGGGTCTCAGTGCCTGGCGGGGTCTCCGTGCTGGACTGTGCCTCAGTGCCGAACTAGGTCTTGATGCCGGGCTGTGTCTCGGTGCCTGGCTGGGTCTCAGTGTCGGGTTGGGTCTCGATGCCGGGCTGGGTGCCCGTGCCAGGCTGGGTCTCCGTGCTGGGGTGGATCACAGTGCTGGGCTGAGTGTTGGAGCCGGGCTGGGTCTTGGTTCTGCGTTGCGTCTCTGTGCTCGGTTGGGTCTCGGTGCTAGGCTTGATTTCGGTGCTGGGCTGGGTCTCGGTGTCGGGTGGGTCTTGGTGGTGGGCTGGGTCTTTGTGCTGGGTTGGGTCTCGGTGCTGGGCTGGATTTCGGTGCTGGGCTGGGTCTCGATGCTGGGCTGGGTTTCGCTGCCAGGCTGGGTCTCGGTGCTGAGACGGGTTTCAGTGCTGGGCTGGGTCTCAGTGCTGCATTGGTTGTCAATGCTGGGCTGGGCCTCGGTGCCGCGTTGTGTCTCTGTGCAGTGTTGGGTCTTGGTGCTGGGCTGGATTTCGGTGCTGGGCTCGGTCTCCGTGCTAAGATGGGTCTCGAAGCTTTGTTGGGTGTCGATGCTCGGCTGGGCCTCAGTGCCGCATTGGGTCAATCTGCTGGGTTGGGTCTCGGTGCTGGGCAGGATTTCGGTGCTGGGCTTGGTCTCGATGCTGGGCTGGGTCTCTGTGCCGGACTGGGTCTCCATGCTAGGCTGAGTCTCGGTGCTGGGCTGGGTCTCGGTGGCGGGCTGGCTCTCCATGCCGGGCTGGGTCTCTATGCCGCGTTCTGTCTATGTGCTGGGTTGGGTCTCTGTGCTGAACTGGGTCTGTGTGCTGGGTTGGGTGTCGATGCTGGGCTGGGCCTTTGTGCTGAGATGGGTCTCAGTGCTGGGCTGGGTCTCGATGCTGGGCTGGGCCTCAGTGCTGAGATGGGTCTCAGTGCTGGGCTGGGCTCGGAGCATGAGTCGGTCTCCGTGCCAGACTGGATCTCGGTGCTGGGCTGGATTTCGGTGCTGGGCTGGGTCCCAATGCTGGGCTGGGTCTCGATAATGGGCTGGGTCTCCGTGCCGGACTGGGTCTCCATGCTGTGCTGATTCCCAGTGCTGTGCTGGATGTCGATGCTGGGCTGGGCCTCAGTGCCGCATTGGGTCTATCTGCTGAGCTGGGTCTCGATGCTGTGCTGGGCGTCTGTGCCAAGCTGGGTCTCGGTGCTGGGCTGGGTCTCCGTGCCGGACTGGGTCACAGTGCTGGGATTCGTTTCGAAGCTGGGCTGGGTCTCGATGCTGGACTGAGTCTCGGTGCTGCGCTGAATTTTGGTCTTCGGCTGGGTCTCGTTGCGGTGCTGGGTCTCTGTGCTGGGATGGGTGTCGGTGCTGGGTTTGGACATGGTGCCGAGTTGGGTCTCCATGCTGGGTGGTTTCTCGGTGGCGAGCTGGGTCTCCACGCTGTGCATTGTCGCGGTGCTGGGCTGGATTTCTGTGCTGGGCCTCGGTGCCGAGTTGGGTCTCCATGCTGGGTTGCGTCTCGGTGGCGAGCTGTGTCTCAGTGCCTGGCGGGGACTCCGTGGCGGGCTGTGTCTCAGTGCCGAACTAGGTCTTGGTGCCGGGCTGTGTCTCGGTGCCTGGCTGGGTCTCGGTGCCGGGTTGGGTCTCGATGTTGGGCTGTGTCTCCGTGACGGGCTGGGTCTCCGTGCCGGGGTGGATCACGGTGCTGGGCTGGGTGTTGGAGCCGGGCTGTGCCTCGGTGCTGCGTTGAGTCTCTGTGCTCGGTAGGGTCTCGGTGCTAGGCTTGATTTCGGTGCTGGGCGGTGTCTCGGTGCTAGGTGGGTCTCTGTGCCGGGCTGGGTCTTAGTGCCGCGTTTGGTCTATGTACTCGGTTGGGTCTCTGTGCTGAGCTGCGTCTATGTGCTGGGTTGGGTGTCGATGCTGGGCTGTGTCTCAGTCCTGGGCTGGGTCTCGATGCTGAGCTGTGTCTCAGTGCTGCGCTGGGTGTCGATGTTGGGCTGGGCCTTGGTGCCACGTTAGGTCTATGTGCTGGGTTGGGTCTTGGCGCTGGCTGGATTTTGGTGCTCTACTCGGTCTCCGTGCTGAGATGGTTCTCGGTGCTGGGCTGGGTCTTGGTGCCGGGCTGGGTCTTGGAGCTTTGTTGGGTCTCAGTGCTGGGCTGGGTCTTGGTGCTGTGCTGAGTCTCAGTGCTGTGCTGGGTGTCGATGTTGGGCTGGGCCTCAGTGCCGTATTGGATCAATCTGCTGGGCTGGGTCTCGATGCTGGACTGGGCCTCTGTGCCGGGCTGGGTCTCGGTGCTGAGCTGGGTCTCCATGCTGGACTGGGGCTCAGTGCTGGGCTTGGTTTCGAAGCTGGGCTGGGTTTCGGTGCTGGACTGAGTCACGGTGCTGTGCTGAATTTTGGTCTTCGCCTGGGTCTCGCTGCGGTGCTGCGTCTCTGTGCTGGGATGGGTGTCGGTGCTGGGTTTGGACATGGTGCCGAGTTGGGTCTCCATGCTGGGTGGCATCTCGGTGGTGAGCTGGGTCTCAGTGCCTGGCGGGGTCTCCGTGCCGGGCTGTGTCTCAGCGCTGAACTGGGTCTCAGTGCCTGGCTGGGTCTCGGTGTCGGTTTGGGTCTCGATGCCGGGCTTGGTCTCCGTGCCGGGCTGGATGTCCGTGCCGGGGTGAATCACGGTGCTGGGCTGGGTGTTGGAGCCAGGCTGGGTTTCAGTGCGGAGCTAGGTCTCGGTTCTGCGCTGGGTGTCGATGCTGGGCTCGGCCTCGCTGCCGTGTTGAGTCATTGTGCTAGGTTGGGTCTCAGTGCTGGGCTGGATATCAGTGCTGGGCTGGGTCTCGATGCTGGGCTGGGCCTCACTGCCAGGCTGGGTCTCTGTGCTGAGATGTGTTTCAGTGCTGGGCTGGGTCTCAGTGCTGCATTGGGTGTCAATGCAGGGCTGGGCCTCGGTGAAGCGTTGTGTCTCTGTGCTGTGTTGGGTCTTGGTGCTGGGCTGGATTTCGGTGCTGGGCTCGGTCTCCGTGCTAAGATGGGTCTCAGGGCTGGGCTGTGTCTCAGTCCTGGGCTGCGTCTCGTTGCTGGGCTGTGTCTCGGTGCTGGGCAGGAACTCCAATCTGGGCTCTGTGTCTGTGCTTGGCTGGGTGTCAGTGCTGGGTTGGGTCTTGGTGCCCGGCTGGTTCTCACTGCCAGACGGGGTCCCCGTGCCGGGGTGGCACACGGGGCTGGGCTGGGTTTTGGTGCTGGGCTGGGTGTCGGTGCTGGGTTGGGTTTCGGTGCTGTGCTGAGTCTGAGTGCTGTGCTGGGTGTCGGTGCTGGGCTGTGCCTCAGTGCCGTATTGGGTCAATCTGCTGGGCTGTGTTTCGATGCTGGGCTGGGCCTCTGTACCGGGCTGGGTTTCGGTGCTGGGCTGTGTTCCCGTGCCGGACTGGGTCTCAGTGCCGAGCTTGGTTTCGAAGCTGGGCTGGGTTTTGATTCTGGACTGATTCTCGGTGCTGCACTGAATTTTGGTCTTCGGCTGGGTCTCGGTGCAGTGCTGGGTCTCGGTAATGGGCAGGAACTCCGTGCTGGGCTCGGTGTCTGTGATTGGCTAGGTGTCGGTGCCGGATTGGGACTTGGTGCCTTGCTGGTGCTCGCTGCCGGTTGGGGTCTCCTTGCTGGTGTGGCTCACGTTGCAGGGCTGGGTAGTGCAGCCAGGCTGAGTGTACATGCGGGACTGGGTCTCGGTGCTGGTCTGGGTCTCGGTGCTGGGCAGGAATGCTGTTCTGGGCTGGGGCTCTAAGCTTGGCTGCATGTCGGTGCCATGCTGGGTCTCGGTGTCGGGCTGGTTCTCCGTTCTGGGTGGTGTCACGGTGCTGTGCTGGATTTCGGAGCTGGGCTGGGTCTCGGTGCTGGGCTGGGTCTCGGTGCTGCCCTGGGTGTCGATGCTGGACTGGGCCTCGGTGCCGCATTGGATCTATGTACTGAGTTGGGTCTCGGTGCTGTGCTGGATTTCGGTCTCGGGCTGGGTCCCAATGCTGGGCTGGGTCTCGATGCTGGGCTGGGTCTCGGTGCTGGGCTGGATTTCGGTCTCGGGCTGGGTCCCAATGCTGGGCTGGGTCTTTTTGCTCGGCTGGGTCTCCGTGCAGGACTGGGTCTCCATGCTAGGCTGAGTCTCGGTGGCATGCTGGGTCTCCATGCCGGGGAGGCTCACGGTGCTGGGCTGGGTCTCTGTGTGAGCTGTGTATCGGTGCTGGGCTGGGTCTCGGTGATGGGCAGGAACTCCGATCTAGGCTCGGTGTCTGTGCTTGGCTGGGTGTCGGTGCCGAGTTGGGTCTTGGTGCCGGGCTGGTGCTTGCTGCCGGGCGGGGTCTTCGTGCCGGGCTGGGTCTCTGTGCTGGGCTGAATTCCGGTCTTTGGCTCGGTCTCGGTGCTGGGCTGGGTCTCTGTGCTAGGCAGGAACGCCATTCTATGCTGTGTGTCTGTGCTTGGCTGCGTGTTGGTGCCGTGCTGGGTCTCGGTGCTGGGCGGTGTCTCAGTGATGCGCTGATTGTCAATGCTGGGCTGGGTCTCAGTGCCGCACTTGGTCTGTGTGCTGGGTTGGGTCTCTGTGCTGAGCAGGATTTCGGTGCTGAGCGGGATCCCAAAGCTGGGCTGGGTCTCTGTGCTGGGCTGGATCTCTGTGCCGTGCTGGGTCTCAGTGCTGGGCTGGGTTTCGAAGCTGGGCTGGGTCTCAGTGACACGCTGGGTCTCAGTGCTGGGCTGGGTCTCGAAGCTTTGTTGGGTCTCGGTGCTGGGCTGGGTCAAGATGCTGGGCTGGGTCTCGGTGCTGGGCTGGGTCTTGGTGCCGGGCTGGGCCTCGGAGCTTTGTTGGGTCTCAGTGCTGGGCTGGGTCTCAGTGCTGTGCTGGGTGTCGATGTTGGGCTGGGCCTCAGTGCCGTATTGGATCAATCTGCTGGGCTGGGTCTCGATGCTGGACTGGGCCTCTGTGCCGGGCTGGGTCTCGGTGCTGGGCTGGGTCTTGGTGCCGGGCTGGGTCTCGGAGCTTTGTTGGGTCTCAGTGCTGGGCTGGGTCTTGGTGCTGTGCTGAGTCTCACTGCTGTGCTGGGTCTCGATGCTGGACTGGGCCTCTGTGCCGGGCTGGGTCTCGGTGCTGGGCTGTGTCTCCATGCCGGACTGGGGCTCAGTGCTGGGCTTGGTTTCGAAGCTGGGCTGGGTTTCGGTGCTGGACTGAGTCTCGGTGCTGCGCTGAATTTTGGTCTTCGCCTGGGTCTCGGTGCGGTGCTGCGTCTCTGTGCTGGGATGGGTGTCGGTGCTGGGTTTGGACATGGTGCCGAGTTGGGGCTCCATGCTCGGTGGCGTCTCGGTGGCGAGCTGGGTCTCAGTGCCTGGCGGGGTCTCCGTGCCGGGCTGTGTCTCAGTGCTGAACTGGGTCTCAGTGCCTGGCTGGGTCTCGGTGTCGGTTTGGGTCTCGATGCCGGGCTTGGTCTCCGTGCCGGGCTGGATGTCCGTGCCGGGGTGAATCACGGTGCTGGGCTGGGTGTTGGAGCCAGGCTGGGTCTCAGTGTGGAGCTAGGTCTCGGTTCTGCGCTGGGTGTCGATGCTGGGCTCGGCCTCGCTGCCGCGTTGAGTCTTTGTTCTGGGTTGGGTCTTAGTGCTGGGCTGGATATCAGTGCTGGGCTGGGTCTCGATGCTGGGCTGGGCCTCACTGCCAGGCTGCGTCTCTGTGCTGGGATGGGTGTCGGTGCTGGGTTTGGACATGGTGCCGAGTTGGGGCTGGGCTGCTGGGCTGGGCCTCACTGCCAGGCTGGGTCTCTGTGCTGAGATGGGTATCAGTGCTGGGTTTGGACATGGTGCCGAGTTGGGGCTCCATGCTGGGTGGCGTCTCGGTGGCGAGCTGGGTCTCAGTGCCTGGCGGGGTCTCCGTGCCGGGCTGTGTCTCAGTGCTGAGATGGGTATCAGTGCTGGGCTGGGTCTCAGTGCTGCATTGGGTGTCAATGCAGGGCTGGGACTCGGTGAAGCGTTGTGTCTCTGTGCTGTGTTGGGTCTTGGTGCTGGGCTGGATTTCGGTGCTGGGCTGGGTCTTGGTGCCGGGCTGGGTCTTGGAGCTTTGTTGGGTCTCAGTGCTGGCCTGGGGCTTGGTGCTGTGCTGAGTCTCAGTGCTGTGCTGGGTGTCGATGCTGGGCTGGGCCTCAGTGCCGTATTGGATCAATCTGCTGGGCTGGGTCTCGATGCTGGACTGGGCCTCTGTGCCGGGCTGGGTCTCGGTGCTGGGCTGGGTCTCCATTCCGGAGTGGGTCTCAGTGCTGGGACTGGTTTCGAAGCTGGGCTGGGTCTCGGTGCTGGACTGAGTCTCGGTGTTGCGCTGAATTTTAGTCTTCGGCTGGGTCTCGTTGCGGTGCTGGGTCTCTGTGCTGGGATGGGTGTCGGTGCTGGGTTTGGACATGGTGCTGAGTTGGGTGTCCATGCTGGGTGGTTTCTCGGTGGTGAGCTGGGTCTCCACGCTGTGCATTGTCGCGGTGCTGGGCTGGATTTCTGTGCTGGGCCTCGGTGCCGAGTTTGGTCTCCATGCTGGGTTGCGTCTTGGTGGCGAGCTGGGTCTCAGTGCCTGGCGGGGACTCCGTGGCGGGCTGTGTCTCAGTGCCGAACTAGGTCTTGGTGCCGGGCTGTGTCTCCATGCCTGGCTGGGTCTCGGTGCCGGGTTGGGTCTCGATGTTGGGCTGGGTCTCCGTGCCGGGGTGGATCACGGTGCTGGGCTGGGTGTTGGAGCCGGGCTGTGCCTCGGTGCTGCGTTGAGTCTCTTTGCTCGGTTGGGTCTCGGTGCTAGGCTTGATTTCGGTGCTGGGTGGTGTCTCGGTGCTGGGTGGGTCTCTGTGCCTGGCTGGGTCTCCATGCCGGGGTGGGTCTTAGTGCCGCGTTTGGTCTATGTACTCGGTTGGGTCTCTGTGCTGAGCTGGGTCTATGTGCTGGGTTGGGTGTCGATGCTGGGCTGTGTCTCAGTGCTGGGCTGGGTCTCAATGCTGAGCTGTGTCTCAGTGCTGCACTTAGTGTCGATGCTGGGCTGGGCCTTGGTGCCACGTTAGGTCTATGTGCTGGGTTGGGACTTGGCGCTGGCTGGATTTTGGTGCTGTACTCGGTCTCCGTGCTGAGATGGTTCTCGGTGCTGGGCTGGGTCTTGGTGCCGGGCTGGGTCTCGGAGCTTTGTTGGGTCTCAGTGCTGGGCTGGGTCTCGGTGCTGGGCTGTGTCTCGGTGCTGAGCTGGGTCACGGTGCTGGGCTGGGTCTCGGTGCTGGGCTCGGTGTCTGTGCTTGGCTAGGTGTCGGTGCCGGGTTGGGACTTGGTGCCTGGCTGGTGCTCGCTGCCGGGTGGGGTCTCCATGCCGGGGTGGCTCACGTGGCAGGGCTGGGTATTGGAGCCAGGCTGGGTCTACGTGCAGAACTGGGTCTCGGTGCTGTGCTGGGTCTCGGTGCTGGGCAGGAACGCTGTTCTGGGCTGGGGCTCTGTGCTTGGCTGCGTGTCGGTGCCGTGCTGGGTCTCGGTGCCGGTCTGGGTCTCTGTTCTGGGTGGTGTCACGGTGCTGTGTTGGATTTCGGAGCTGGGCTGGGTCTCGGTGCTGGGCTGGGTCTCGGTGCTGCCCTGGGTGTCGATGCTGGGCTGGGCCTCGGTGCCGCATTGGGTCTATGTGCTGAGTTGGGTCTCGGTGTTGTGCTGGATTTCGGTCTTGGGCTGGGTCCCAATGCTGGGCTGGGTCTCGATGCTGGGCTGGGTCTCGGTGCTGGGCTGGATTCCGGTCTCGGGCTGGGTCCCAATGCTGGGCTGGGTCTCGATGCTGGGCTGTGTCTCGGTGCTGGGCTGGATTTCGGTCTCGAGCTGGGTCCCAATGCTGGGCTGGGTCTTTTTGCTCCGCTGGGTCACCATGCTGGACTGGGTCTCCGTGCTAGGCTGAGTCTCGGTGGCGGGCTGGGTCTCCATGCCAGGGAGGCTCACGGTGCTGGGCTGGTCTCGGGGCTGGGCTGGGTCTCTGTGTGAGCTGTGTATCGGTGCTGGGCTCGGTCCCGGTGCTGGGCAGGAACTCCATTCTGGGCTGGGTCTCTGTGCTTGGCTACGTGTCAGTTCTTGGCTGGGACTTGGTGCCGGGCTGGTTCTCACTGCCGGGTGGGGTCTCGATGCCGGAGTGACTCACGGTGCTGGCTGGGTCTCGGTGCTGGGCTAGGTCTCGGTTCTGGGCAGCAACTCCGTTCTTGGCTGGGTGTCTGTGCTTGGCTGCATGTCGGTTCCGTGTTGGGACTCAGTGCTGGGCTGGGTCTCCGTGCTGAGATGGATCTCGGTGCTGGGCTGGGTTTCGATGCTGGGCTGGGTCTCGCTGCCGGGCTGGGTCTCGGTGCTGAGATGGATCTCAGTGCTGGGCTGGGTCTCGGTGCTGGGCTGAGTCTTCGTGCCAGTCTGGGTCTCCATGCTAGGTTGAGTCTCGGTGCTGGGCTGGTTCTCGGTGCTGCGCTGGGTGTCGATGCTAGGCTGAGTCTCGGTGCTGGGCTGGGTCTCCATGCCGGGCTGGGTCTCAGTGCCGTGCTTGGTCTATGTGCTGGGTTGGGTCTCTGTGCTGAGCTGGGTCTATGTGCTGGGATGGGTGTCGATGCTGGGCTTGGCCTCTGTGCTGAGATGGGTCTCAGTGCTGCGCTGGGTTTCGATGCTGGGCTGGGCCTTGGCGCCGCATTAGGTCTATGTGCAGGGATGGTTCTCAGTGCTGGGCTGGGCCTCGGTGCTGGGCTGGGTCTCGGTGCTGGGTTGGGTCTCGGTGCCGCTCTGGAACCTGGTGCTGGGCTGGGACTCGGTTCTGGGCTGGGTCTCGGTGCATGAGTGGGTCTCCAAGCCAGACTGAGTCTCGGTGCTGGGCTGGATTTCGGTGCTGGGCTGGGTCCCAATGCTGGGCTGGGTCTCGATGATGGGCTGGGTCTTCGTGCCCGACTGGGTCTCCATGCTGTGCTGAGTCTCAGTGCTGTGCTGGGTGTCGATCCTGGGCTGGGTCTCAGTGCTGGGCTGGGTCTCGATGCTGAGCTGTGTCTCAGTGCTGCACTGGGTGTCGATGCTGGGCTGGGCCTCGGTGCCACGTTAGGTCTATGTGCTGGGTTGTGTTTTGGCGCTGGGCTGGATTTTGGTGCTGTGCTCGGTCTCCGTGCTGAGATGGGTCTCAGTGCTGAGTTCGGTCTTGGTGCTGGGCTGGGTCTCGGTACTGGGCTGGGTCTCGGTGCATGATTGGGTCTCCATCCCAGACTGGGTCTCGGTGCTGGGCTGGATTTCGGTGCTGGGCTGGGTCCCAATGCTGCGCTGGGTCTCGATGATGGGCTGGGTCTCAGTGCCGCGCTGGTTCTCAGTGCTGGGCTGGGTCTCGAAGCTTTGTTGGGTCTCGGTGCTGGGCTGGGTCTCGATGATGGGCTGGGTCACGGTGCTGGGCTGGGTTTTGGTGCAGGGCTGGGTCTCGGAGCTTTGTTGGGTCTCGGTGCTGAGGTGGGTCTTGGTGCTGGGCTAGGTCTCGGTGCTGGGCTGCGTCTCGGTGCTGTGCTGAGTCTCAGTGCTGTGCTGGGTGTCGATGCTGTGGTGGGCCTCAGTGCCGTGTTGGGTCAATCTGCTGGGCTGGGTCTCCATGTTGGGTGGCGAGCTGGGTCTCAGTGCCTGACGGGGTCTTCGTGCCGGGCTGTGCCTCAGTGCCGAACTGGGTCTTGGTGCCGGGCTGTGTCTCAGTGCCTGGCTGGGTCTTGGTGTCGGGTTGGGTCTCGGTGCCGGGCTTGGTCTCCGCGCCGGGTTGGGTCTCCGTGCCGGGGTGAATCACGGAGCTGGGCTGGGTGTTGGAGCCAGGCTGGGTCTCAGTGCGGAGCTAGGTCTCGGTTCTGCGCTGGGTGTCGATGCTGGGCTCGGCCTCGCTGCCGCGTTGAGTCTTTGTGCTGGGTTGGGTCTCAGTGCTGGGCTGGATATCAGTGCTGGGCTGGGTCTCGATGCTGGGCTGGGCCTCACTGCCAGGCTGGGTCTCTGTGCTGAGATGGGTATCAGTGCTGGGCTGGGTCTCAGTGCTGCATTGGGTGTCAGTGCAGGGCTGGGACTCGGTGAAGCGTTGTGTCTCTGTGCTGTGTTGGGTCTTGGTGCTGGGCTGGATTTCGGTGCTGGGCTGGGTCTTGGTGCCGGGCTGGGTCTTGGAGCTTTGTTGGGTCTCAGTGCTGGCCTGGGGCTTGGTGCTGTGCTGAGTCTCAGTGCTGTGCTGGGTGTCGATGCTGGGCTGGGCCTCAGTGCCGTATTGGATCAATCTGCTGGGCTGGGTCTCGATGCTGGACTGGGCCTCTGTGCCGGGCTGGGTCTCGGTGCTGGGCTGGGTCTCCATTCCGGAGTGGGTCTCAGTGCTGGGACTGGTTTCGAAGCTGGGCTGGGTCTCGGTGCTGGACTGAGTCTCGGTGTTGCGCTGAATTTTAGTCTTCGGCTGGGTCTCGTTGCGGTGCTGGGTCTCTGTGCTGGGATGGGTGTCGGTGCTGGGTTTGGACATGGTGCTGAGTTGGGTGTCCATGCTGGGTGGTTTCTCGGTGGTGAGCTGGGTCTCCACGCTGTGCATTGTCGCGGTGCTGGGCTGGATTTCTGTGCTGGGCCTCGGTGCCGAGTTTGGTCTCCATGCTGGGTTGCGTCTTGGTGGCGAGCTGGGTCTCAGTGCCTGGCGGGGACTCCGTGGCGGGCTGTGTCTCAGTGCCGAACTAGGTCTTGGTGCCGGGCTGTGTCTCCATGCCTGGCTGGGTCTCGGTGCCGGGTTGGGTCTCGATGTTGGGCTGGGTCTCCGTGCCGGGGTGGATCACGGTGCTGGGCTGGGTGTTGGAGCCGGGCTGTGCCTCGGTGCTGCGTTGAGTCTCTTTGCTCGGTTGGGTCTCGGTGCTAGGCTTGATTTCGGTGCTGGGTGGTGTCTCGGTGCTGGGTGGGTCTCTGTGCCTGGCTGGGTCTCCATGCCGGGGTGGGTCTTAGTGCCGCGTTTGGTCTATGTACTCGGTTGGGTCTCTGTGCTGAGCTGGGTCTATGTGCTGGGTTGGGTGTCGATGCTGGGCTGTGTCTCAGTGCTGGGCTGGGTCTCAATGCTGAGCTGTGTCTCAGTGCTGCACTTAGTGTCGATGCTGGGCTGGGCCTTGGTGCCACGTTAGGTCTATGTGCTGGGTTGGGACTTGGCGCTGGCTGGATTTTGGTGCTGTACTCGGTCTCCGTGCTGAGATGGTTCTCGGTGCTGGGCTGGGTCTTGGTGCCGGGCTGGGTCTCGGAGCTTTGTTGGGTCTCAGTGCTGGGCTGGGTCTCGGTGCTGGGCTGTGTCTCGGTGCTGAGCTGGGTCACGGTGCTGGGCTGGGTCTCGGTGCTGGGCTCGGTGTCTGTGCTTGGCTAGGTGTCGGTGCCGGGTTGGGACTTGGTGCCTGGCTGGTGCTCGCTGCCGGGTGGGGTCTCCATGCCGGGGTGGCTCACGTGGCAGGGCTGGGTATTGGAGCCAGGCTGGGTCTACGTGCAGAACTGGGTCTCGGTGCTGTGCTGGGTCTCGGTGCTGGGCAGGAACGCTGTTCTGGGCTGGGGCTCTGTGCTTGGCTGCGTGTCGGTGCCGTGCTGGGTCTCGGTGCCGGTCTGGGTCTCTGTTCTGGGTGGTGTCACGGTGCTGTGTTGGATTTCGGAGCTGGGCTGGGTCTCGGTGCTGGGCTGGGTCTCGGTGCTGCCCTGGGTGTCGATGCTGGGCTGGGCCTCGGTGCCGCATTGGGTCTATGTGCTGAGTTGGGTCTCGGTGCTGTGCTGGATTTCGGTCTTGGGCTGGGTCCCAATGCTGGGCTGGGTCTCGATGCTGGGCTGGGTCTCGGTGCTGGGCTGGATTCCGGTCTCGGGCTGGGTCCCAATGCTGGGCTGGGTCTCGATGCTGGGCTGTGTCTCGGTGCTGGGCTGGATTTCGGTCTCGAGCTGGGTCCCAATGCTGGGCTGGGTCTTTTTGCTCCGCTGGGTCACCATGCTGGACTGGGTCTCCGTGCTAGGCTGAGTCTCGGTGGCGGGCTGGGTCTCCATGCCAGGGAGGCTCACGGTGCTGGGCTGGTCTCGGGGCTGGGCTGGGTCTCTGTGTGAGCTGTGTATCGGTGCTGGGCTCGGTCCCGGTGCTGGGCAGGAACTCCATTCTGGGCTGGGTCTCTGTGCTTGGCTACGTGTCAGTTCTTGGCTGGGACTTGGTGCCGGGCTGGTTCTCACTGCCGGGTGGGGTCTCGATGCCGGAGTGACTCACGGTGCTGGTTGGGTCTCTGTGCTGAGCTGGGTCTATGTGCTGGGATGGGTGTCGATGCTGGGCTTGGCCTCTGTGCTGAGATGGGTCTCAGTGCTGCGCTGGGTTTCGATGCTGGGCTGGGCCTTGGCGCCGCATTAGGTCTATGTGCAGGGATGGTTCTCAGTGCTGGGCTGGGCCTCGGTGCTGGGCTGGGTCTCGGTGCTGGGTTGGGTCTCGGTGCCGCTCTGGAACCTGGTGCTGGGCTGGGACTCGGTTCTGGGCTGGGTCTCGGTGCATGAGTGGGTCTCCAAGCCAGACTGAGTCTCGGTGCTGGGCTGGATTTCGGTGCTGGGCTGGGTCCCAATGCTGGGCTGGGTCTCGATGATGGGCTGGGTCTTCGTGCCCGACTGGGTCTCCATGCTGTGCTGAGTCTCAGTGCTGTGCTGGGTGTCGATCCTGGGCTGGGTCTCAGTGCTGGGCTGGGTCTCGATGCTGAGCTGTGTCTCAGTGCTGCACTGGGTGTCGATGCTGGGCTGGGCCTCGGTGCCACGTTAGGTCTATGTGCTGGGTTGTGTTTTGGCGCTGGGCTGGATTTTGGTGCTGTGCTCGGTCTCCGTGCTGAGATGGGTCTCAGTGCTGAGTTCGGTCTTGGTGCTGGGCTGAGTCTCGGTACTGGGCTGGGTCTCGGTGCATGATTGGGTCTCCATCCCAGACTGGGTCTCGGTGCTGGGCTGGATTTCGGTGCTGGGCTGGGTCCCAATGCTGCGCTGGGTCTCGATGATGGGCTGGGTCTCAGTGCCGCGCTGGTTCTCAGTGCTGGGCTGGGTCTCGAAGCTTTGTTGGGTCTCGGTGCTGGGCTGGGTCTCGATGATGGGCTGGGTCACGGTGCTGGGCTGGGTCTTGGTGCAGGGCTGGGTCTCGGAGCTTTGTTGGGTCTCGGTGCTGAGGTGGGTCTTGGTGCTGGGCTAGGTCTCGGTGCTGGGCTGCGTCTCAGTGCTGTGCTGAGTCTCAGTGCTGTGCTGGGTGTCGATGCTGTGGTGGGCCTCAGTGCCGTGTTGGGTCAATCTGCTGGGCTGGGTCTCCATGCTGGGTGGCGAGCTGGGTCTCAGTGCCTGACGGGGTCTTCGTGCCGGGCTGTACCTCAGTGCCGAACTGGGTCTTGGTGCCGGGCTGTGTCTCAGTGCCTGGCTGGGTCTTGGTGTCGGGTTGGGTCTCGGTGCCGGGCTTGGTCTCCGCGCCGGGTTGGGTCTCCGTGCCGGGGTGAATCACGGAGCTGGGCTGGGTATTGGAGCCGGGCTGGGTCTCCGTGCCGGGCTGGGTCTCCGTGCTGGGCTGGGTCTCCATGCCGGGGTGGATCACGGTCCTGGGCTGGGTGTTGGAGCCGGGATGGGTCTCCGTGCCGGGCTGGGTCTCCGTGCTGGGCTGGGTGTCGATGCTGGGCTGGGCCTCGGTGCCGCATTGAGTCTCTGCTCAGTTGGATCTCGGTGCTAGGCTTGATTTCGCTGCTGGGCTGGGTCTCGGTGATGGGTGGGTCTTTGTGCCAGACTGGGTCTCCATGCTAGGCTGAGTCTTGGTGCTGGGCTGGGTCTTCGTGGCGGGCTGGGTCTCAGTGCCGAGCGAGGTCTCGGTGCTATGCTGGGTGTCAGTGCTGGGCTGGGCTTCGGTGCCGCGTTGAGTCTTTGTGCTGGGTTGAATCTCAGTGCTGGGCTGGATATCAGTGCTGGGCTGGGTCTCGATGCTGGGCTGGGCCTCGCTGCCAGGCTGGGTCTCTGTGCTGAGATGGGTTTCAGTGCTAGGCTGGGGCTCAGTGCTGCATTGGGTGTCAATGCAGGGCTGGGCCTCGGTGAAGCGTTGTGTCTCCGTGCTGTGTTGGGTCTTGGTGCTGGGCTGGATTTCGGTGCTGGGCTCGGTCTCCATGCTAAGATGGGTCTCAGTGCTGAGCTGGGTCTCGTTGCTGGGCTGTGTCTCGGTGCTGGGCAGGAACTCCAATCTGGGCTCTGTGTCTGTGCTTGGCTGGGTGTCGGTGCCGGTTTGGGTCTTGGTGCCGGGCTGGTTCTCACTGCCAGGCGGGGTCCCCGTGCCGGGGTGGCACACGGGGCTGAGCTGGTTGTTGGAGCTGGGCTGGGTCTCCGTACAGGGCTGGATCTCGGTGCTGGGCAGGAACGCCGTTCTGGGCTGGGTGTCTTTGTTTGGCTGCGTGTCATTGCCGTGCTGGGACTCGGTGCCGGACTGGGTCTCCCTGCTGGGTGGTGTCGCAGTGCTGTGCTGGATTTCGGAGCTGGGCTGGGTCTCGGTGCTGGGCTGGGTCTCGGTGCTGCGCTGGGTGTTGATGCTGGGCTGGGCCTCGGTGCTGGGCTGGGATTCCGTGCCAGACTGGTTCTCCGTGCTAGGCTGAGTCTCGGTGCTGGGCTGGGTGTCGGTGCTGGGCTGGGTCTCGGTGCTGGGCTGGGCCTCTGTGCCAGACTGGGTCACCGTGCTAGGCTGAGTCTCGGTGCTGGGCTGGGTCTTGGTGGCCGGCTGGATCTCCATGCCGGGCTGGGTCTCAGTGCTGCGCAGGGTGTCGATGCTGGGCTGGGCCTCGGTGCCGCGTTGTGTCTATGTGCTGGGCTGGGTCTCGGTGCTGGGCTGGATTTCGGTGCTGGGTTGGATTTTGGTGCTGGGCTGGCTCTCCGTGCTGAGATGCGTCTCAGTGATGGGCTGGGTCTCGGTGCTGGGCTTTGTCTCGGTGCTGAGCTGGGTCTCGGTGCTGGGCTGGGATTCGGTGCTGGGCAGGAACGCTGTTCTGGGCTGGGGCTCTGTGCGTGGCTGCGTGTCGGTGCCGTGCTGGGTCTCGGTGCCGGGCTGGGTCACCGTTCTGGGTGGTGTCGCGGTGCTGTGCTGGATTTTGGAGCTGGGCTGGGTCTCGGTGCAGGGCTGGGTCTCGGTGCTGGGCTGGGTCTCGGTGCTGCCCTGGGTGTCAATGCTGGGCTGGGCCTCGGTGCCACACTGGGTCTATGTGCTGAGTTCGGTATCGGTGCTGGGCTGGATCCCGGTCTCGGGCTGGGTCCCAATGCTGGGCTGGGTCCCGATGCTGGGCTGGGTCTCGATGCTGGGCTGGGTCTCGGTGCTGGGCTGGATTTCGGTCTCGGGCTGGGTCCCAATGCTGGGCTGGGTCTTTTTGTTCGGCTGGGTCACCATGCTGGACTGGGTCTCCGTGCTAGGCTGAGTCTCGGTGGCGGGCTGGGTCTCCATGCCGGGGAGGCTCACGGTGCTGGGCTGGTCTCGGTGCTGGGCTGGGTCTCGGTGTGAGCTGTGTATCGGTGCTGGGCCGGGTCTCGGTGATGGGCAGGAACTCCGATCTAGTCTCGGTGTCTGTGCTTGGCTGGGTGTCGGTGCCGAGTTGGGTCTTGGTGCCGGGCTGGTGCTCGCTGCCGGGCGGGGTCTCTGTGCTGGGCTGAATTCCAGTCTTCGGCTCGGTCTCGGTGCTGGGCTGGGACTCTGTGCTGGGCAGGAACGCCATTCTATGCTGTGTGTCTGTGCTTGGCTGCGTGTCGGTGCCGTGCTGGGGCTCGGTGCTGGGCGGTGTCTCAGTGATGCGCTGATTGTCAATGCTGGGCTGGGTCTCAGTGCCGCGCTTGGTCTGTGTGCTGGGTTGGGTCTCTGTGCTGAGCTGGATTTCGGTGCTGTGCTGGATTCCAAAACTGGGCTGGATCTCCGTGCCGGGCTGGGTCTCAGTGCTGGGCTGGGTTTTGAAGCTGGGCTGGGTCTCGGTGCTGGACTGAGTCTTGGTGCTGGGCTGGGTGTCGATGCTGGGCTGGGCCTCTGTGCTGATATGGGTCTCGGTGCTTGGTTGGGCCTCGGTGCTGAGATGGGTGTCAGTGCTGCGCTGGGTTTCGATGCTGGGCTGGACCTTGGTGCCGCGTTAGGTCTATGTGCTGGGTTGGGTCTTGGTGCTGGGCTGGATTTTGGTGCTGTGCTCGGTCTCCATGCTGGGATGGTTCTCAGTGCTGGGCTGGGTCTCGGTGCTGGACTGGGTCTCGGTGCTGGGCTGGGTCTCGGTGCATGAGTGGGTCTCCGTGACGGACTGGATCTTGGTGCTGGGCTGGATTTCGGTGCTGGGCAGGGTCCCAATGCTGGGCTGGGTCTTTATGATGGGCTGGGTCTCCGTACCGGACTGGGTCTCCATGCTGTGCTGAGTCTCAGTGCTGTTCTGGGTGTCGATGCTGGGCTGGGCCTTAGTGCCGCATTGGGTCTATCTGCTGGGCTGTGTCTCGATGCTGGGCTGGGCCTCTGTCCCGGGCTGGGTCTCGGTGCTGGGCTGAGTCACCGTGCCGGACTGGGTCTCAGTGCTGGGCTGGGTTTCGGTGCTGGGCTGGGTCTCGGTTCTGGACCTAGTCTTGGTGCTGCTCTGAATTTTGGTCTTCGGTTGGGTCTCAATGCGGTGCTGGGTCTCTGTGCCGGGCTGGGTCTCCGTGCCGGGGTGGATCACTGTGCTGGCTGGGTGTTGGAGCCGGACTGGGCCTCAGTGCTGTGTTGAGGCTCTGTGCTCGGTTGGGTCTCGGTGCTAGGCTTCATTTCGGTGCTGGGTGTGTCTCTGTGCCGGGCTGGGTCTCCATGCCCGGCTGGGTCTTGGTGCCACGCTTGGTCTATGTGCTCGGCTGGGTCTCTGTGCTCAGCTGGGTCAATGTGCTGGGTTGGGTGTCGATGCTGGGCTGGGTCTCAGTGCTGGGCTGGGTCTCGATGCTGAGCTGTGTCTCAGTGGTGCGCTGGGTGTCGATGCTGGGCTGGGCCTCGGTGCCACGTTAGGTCTATGTGCTGGGTTGTGTCTTGGCGCTGGGCTGGATTTTGGTGCTGTGCTCGGTCTCCATGCTGAGATGGGTCTCAGTGCTGAGTTCGGTCTCGGTGCTGGGCTGGGTCTCGGTACTGGGCTGGGTCTCGGTGCATGATTGGGTCTCCGTCCCAAACAGGGTCTCGGTGCTGGGCTGGATTTCGGTGCTGGGCTGGGTCCCAATACAGCGCTGGGTCTCGATGATGGGCTGGGTCTCAGTGCCGCGCTGGTTCTCAGTGCTGGGCTGGGTCTCGAAGCTTTGTTGGATCTCGGTGCTGGGCTGGGTCTCGATGATGGGCTGGGTCACGGTGCTGGGCTGGGTCTTGGTGCAGGGCTGGGTCTCGGAGCTTTGTTGGGTCTCGGTGCTGGGCTGGGTCTTGGTGCTGGGCTGGGTCTCGGTGCTGGGCTGCGTCTCAGTGCTGTGCTGAGTCTCAGTGCTGTGCTGGGTGTCGATGCTGGGCTGGGCCTCAGTGCTGGGCTGGGTCTCGATGCTGAGCTGTGTCTCAGTGCTGCGCTGGGTGTCGATTCTGGGCTGTGCCACGGTGCCAGGTTAGGTCTATGTGCTGGTTTGGGTCATTGCGCTTGGCTAGATTTTGGTGCTGTGCTCGGTCTCCGTGCTGAGATGGTTCTCAGTGCTGGGCTGGGTCTCGGTGCTGGGCTGGGTTTCGGTGCTGAGATGGGTCTCAGTGCTGGGTTCGGTCTCGGTGCTAGGCTGGGTCTCGTTGCTGGGCTGGGTCTCGGTGCATGATTGGGTCTCCGTGCCAGACTGGGTCTCAGTGCTGGGCTGGATTTCGGTGCTGGGCTGGATCCCAATGCTGGGCTGGGTCTCGATGATGGGCTGAGTCTCAGTGCCACGCTGGGTCTCAGTGCTGGGCTGGGTGTCGAAGCTTTGTTGGGTCTCGCTGCTGGGCTGGGTCTCGATGATGGGCTGGGTCTCGGTGCTGTGCAGGGTCTTGGTGCTTGGCTGGGTCTCGGAGCTTTGTTGGGTCTCGGTGCTGGGCTGGGTCTTGGTGCTGGGCTGGGTCTCGGTGCTGGGCTGCGTCTCGGTGCTGGGCTGCGTCTCGGTGCTGTGCTGAGTCTCAGTGCTGTGCTGGGTGTCGATGCTGGGGTGGGCCTCAGTGCCGTATTGGGTCAATCTGCTGGGCTGTGTCTCCACGCTGGGTGGCGTTTCGGTGGCGAGCTGGGTCTCAGTGCCTGATGGGGTCTCCGTGCCGGGCTGTGTCTCAATGCCGAACTGGGTCTTTGTGCCGGGCTGTGTCGCAGTGCCTGGCTGGGTCTCGGTGTCGGGTTGGGTCTCGGTTCCGGGCTTGGTCTCCGTGCCGGGCTGGGTCTCCGTGCCGGGGTGAATCACAGAGCTGGGCTGGGTGTTGGAGCCGGGCTGGGTCTCCGTGCCGGGCTGGGTCTCCGTGCTGGGCTGGGTTTCGATGCTGGGCTGGGCCTCTGTGCTGATATGGGTCTCGGTGCTTGGTTGGGCCTCGGTGCTGAGATGGGTGTCAGTGCTGCGCTGGGTTTCGATGCTGGGCTGGACCTTGGTGCCGCGTTAGGTCTATGTGCTGGGTTGGGTCTTGGTGCTGGGCTGGATTTTGGTGCTGTGCTCGGTCTCCATGCTGGGATGGTTCTCAGTGCTGGGCTGGGTCTCGGTGCTGGGCTGGGACTCGGTGCTGGGCTGGGTCTCGGTACATGAGTGGGTCTCCGTGGTGGACTGGATCTCGGTGCTGGGCTGGATTCCGGTGCTGGGCAGGGTCCCAATGCTGGGCTGGGTCTCGATGCTGGGCTGAGTCACCGTGCCGGACTGGGTCTCAGTGCTGGGCTGGGTTTCGGTGCTGGGCTGGGTCTCGGTGCTGGATTGAGTCTTGGTGCTGCGCTGAATTTTGGTCTTCGGCTGGGTCTCGATGCGGTGCTGGGTCTCCGTGCCGGGCTGGGTCTCCGTGCCGGGATGGATCACTGTGCTGGGCTGGGTGTTGGAGCCGGACTGGGCCTCGATGCTGCGTTGAGGCTTTGTGCTCGGTTGGGTTTCGGTGCTAGGCTTCATTTCGGTGCTGGGTGTGTCTCTGTGCCGGGCTGGGTCTCCATGCCGGGCTGGGTCTTGGTGCCGCGCTTGGCCTATGTGCTCGGTTGGGTCTCTGTGCTCAGCTGGGTCAATGTGCTGGGTTGGGTGTCGATGCTGGGCTGGGTCTCAGTGCTGGGCTGGGTGTTGATGCTGAGCTGTGTCTCAGTGCTGCACTGGGTTTCGATGCTGGGCTGGGCCTCGGTGCCATGTTAGGTCTATGTGCTGGGTTGTGTCTTGGCGCTGGGATGGATTTTGGTGCTGCGCTCGGTCTCCATGCTGAGATGGGTCTCAGTGCTGAGTTCGGTCTTGGTGCTGGGCTGGGTCTCGGTACTGGGCTGGGTCTCGGTGCATGATTGGGTCTCTGTCCCAGACTGGGTCTCGGTGCTGGGCTGGATTTTGGTGCTGGGCTGGGTCCCAATACAGCGCTGGGTCTCGATGATGGGCTGGGTCTCAGTGCCGCGCTGGTTCTCAGTGCTGGGCTGGGTCTCGAAGCTTTGTTGGGTCTCGGTGCTGGGCTGGGTCTCGATGATGGGCTGGGTCACGGTGCTGGGCTGGGTCTTGGTGCAGGGCTGGGTCTCAGAGCTTTGTTGGGTCTCGGTGCTGGGCTGCATCTCGGTGCTGTGCTGAGTCTCAGTGCTGAGCTGGGTGTCGATGCTGGGCTGTGTCTCAGTGCTGTGCTGGGTGTCGATGCTGGGCTGTGCCACGGTGCCAGGTTAGGTCTATGTGCTGGTTTGTGTCTTGGCGCTTGTCTAGATTTTGGTGCTGTACTCGGTCTCCGTGCTGGGCTGGGTCTCCATGCCGGGGTGGATCACGGTCCTGGGCTGGGTGTTGGAACCGGGCTGGGTCTCCGTGCCGGGCTGGGTCTCCGTGCTGGGCTGGGTGTCGATGCTGGGCTGGGCCTCGGTGCCGCATTGGGTCTCTGCTCAGTTGGGTCTCGGTGCTAGGCTTGATTTCGCTGCTGGGCTAGGTCTCGGTGATGGGTGGGTCTCTATGCCGGACTGGGTCTCCATGCTAGGCTGAGTCTCGGCGCTGGGCTGGGTCTTGGTGGCGGGCTGGGTCTCAGTGCCGAGCGAGGTCTCGGTGCTACGCTGGGTGTCAGTGCTGGGCTGGGCCTCGGTGCCGCGTTGAGTCTTTGTGCTGGGTTGGATCTCAGTGCTGGGCTGGATATCAGTGCTGGGCTGGGTCTCGATGCTGGGCTGGGCCTCGCTGCCAGGCTGGGTCTCTGTGCTGAGATGGGTTTCAGTGCTAGGCTGGGTCTCAGTGCTGCATTGGGTGTCAATGCTGGGCTGGGCCTCGGTGAAGCGTTGTGTCTCCGTGCTGTGTTGGGTCTTGGTGCTGGGCTGGATTTCGGTGCTGGGCTCGGTCTCCGTGCTAAGATGGTTCTCAGTGCTGGGCTGTGTCTCAGTGCTGGGCTGGGTCTCGTTGCTGGGCAGGAACTCCAATCTGGGCTCTGTGTCTGTGCTTGGCTGGGTGTCGGTGCCGGGTTGGGTCTTGGTGCCGGGCTGGTTCTCACTGCCAGGCAGGGTCCCCGAGCCGGGGTGGCACACAGGGCTGAGCTGGTTGTTGGAGCTGGGCTAGGTCTCCGTACAGGGCTGGGTCTCAGTGCTAGGCTGGATCTCGGTGCTGGGCAGGAACGCCGTTCAGGGCTGGGTGTCTGTGCTTGGCTGTGTGTCGGTGCCGGGCTGGGTCTCAGTGCTGGGCTGGATTCCGGAGCTGGGCTGGGTCTCCATGCTGAGATGGCTGTCAGTGCTGGGCTGGGTCTCGGTGCTGGGCTGGGATTCCGTGCCAGACTGGGTCTCCGTGCTAGGCTGAGTCTCTGTGCTGGGCTGGGTCTCGGTGCTGGGCTGGATTTTGTTGCTGGGCTGTGTCTCCGTGCTGAGATGCGTCTCAGTGATGGGCTGGGTCTCGGTGCTGGGCTGTGTCTCGGTGCTGTGCTGGGTCTCAGTGCTGGGCTGGGACTCGGTGCTGGGCAGGAACGCTGTTCTGGGCTGGGGCTCTGTGCGTGGCTGCGTGTCGGTGCCATGCTGGGTCTCGGTGCCGGGCTGGGTCACCGTTCTGGGTAGTGTCGCGGTGCTGTGCTGGATTTTGGAGCTGTGCTGGGTCTCGGTGCAGGGCTGGGTCTCAGTGCTGGGCTGGGTCTCGGTGCTGCCCTGGGTGTCGATGCTGGGCTGGGCCTCGGTGCCGCTTTGGGTCTATGTGCTGAGTTGGGTCTCGGTGCTGGGCTGGATTCCAGTCTCGGGCTGGGTCCCAATGCTGGGCTGGGACTCGATGCTGGGCTGGATTTCGGTCTCGGTCTGGGTCCCAATGCTGGGCTGGGTCTTTTTTCTCACCTGGGTCTCCATACTGGACTGGGTCTCCGTGCTAGGCTGAGTCTCGGTGGCGGGCTGGGTCTCCATGCCGGGGAGGCTCACGGTGCTGGGCTGGTCTCGGTGCTGGGCTGGGTCTCGGTGTGAGCTGTGTACCGGTGCTGGGCCGGGTCTCGGTGATGGGCAGGAACTCCGATCTAGGCTCGGTGTCTGTGCTTGGCTGGGTGTCGGTGCCGAGTTGGGTCTTGGTGCCGGGCTGGTGCTCGCTGCCGGGCGGGGTCTCTGTGCTGGGCTGAATTCCGGTCTTCAGCTCGGTCTCGGTGCTGGGATGGGACTCTGTGCTGGGCAGGAACGGCATTCTATGCTGTGTGTCTGTGCTTGGCTGCGTGTCGGTGCCGTGCTGGGGCTCGGTGCTGGGCGGTGACTCAGTGATGCGCTGATTGTCAATGCTGGGCTGGGTCTCAGTGCCGCGCTTGGTCTGTGTGCTGGGTTGGGTCTCTGTGCTGAGCTGGATTTCGGTGCTGTGCTGGATTCCAAAACTGGGCTGGGTCTCTGTGCAGGGCTGGGTCTCTGTGCCGGGCTGGGTCTCAGTGCTGGGCTGGGTTTCGAAGCTGGGCTGGGTCTCGGTGCTGGATTGAGTCTTGGTGCTGCACTGAATTTTGGTCTTCGGCTGGGTCTCGGTGCGGTGCTGGGTCTCTGTGCTGGGATGGGTGTCGGTGCTGGGTTTGGACTTAATGCCGGGCTGGGTCTCCGCGATGGGCATTGTCGCGGTGCTGGGCTGGATTTCTGTGCTGGGCCTTGGTGACGGGTTGGGTCTCCATGCTGGGTGGCGTCTCGGTGGCGAGCTGGGTCTCAGTGCCTGGCGGGGTCTCCGTGCCGGGCTGTGTCTCAGTGCCGAACTGGGCCTTGATGCCGGGCTCTGTCTCGGTGCCTGGCTGGGTCTCAGTGTCGGGTTGGGTCTCGATGCCGGGCTGGGTCTCCATGCCTGGCTGTGTCTCCGTGCCGGGGTGGATCACGGTGCCGGGCTGCGCCTCGGTGCTGCGTTGAGTCTCTGTGCTCTTTTGGGACTTGGTGCTAGGCTTGATTTCGGTGCTGGGCTTGTTGTCAGTGCTGGGTGGGTCTTGGTGGGGGGCTGGGTCTTTGTGCTGGTTTGGGTCTCGGTGCTGGGCTGGATTTATGTGCTGGGCTGGGTCTCGATGCTGGGCTGGGCCTCTGTGCCGGGCTGGGCCTCGGTGCTGGGCTGGGTCTCCGTACTGGACTGGGTCTGCAGGCTAGGCTGAGTCTCGGTGCTGGGCTGGGTCTCGGTGGCGGGCTGGGTCTCTATGCCGGGCTGGGTCTCAGTGCCGCGCATGATCTATGTGCTGGATTGGGTCTCTGTGCTGAGCTGGGTCTATGTGCTGGGTTGGGTGTCGATGCTGGGCTGGGCCTCTGTGCTGAGATGGGTCTCAGTGCTGGGCTGGGTTTCGATGCTGGGCTGGGCCTCTTTGCTGAGATGGGTCTCGGTGCTTGGTTGGGCCTCGGTGCTGAGATGGGTCTCAGTGCTGTGCTGGGTTTCGATGCTGGGCTGGACCTTGGTGCCGCGTTAGGTCTATGTGCTGGGTTGGGTCTTGGTGCTGGGCTGGATTTTGGTGCTGTGCTCGGTCTCCATGCTGGGATGGTTCTCAGTGCTGGGCTGGGTCTCGGTGCTGGACTGGGTCTCGGTGCTGGGCTGGGTCTCGGTGCCGCGCTGGATCCCAGTGCTGGGCTGGGACTCGGTGCTGGGCTGGGTCTCGGTGCATGAGTGGGTCTCCGTACCGGACTGGATCTCGGTGCTGGGCTGGATTCCGGTGCTGGGCAGGGTCGCAATGCTGGGCTGGGTCTTGATGATGGGCTGGGTCTCCGTACCGGACTGGGTCTCCATGCTGTGCTGAGTCTCAGTGCTGTGCTGGGTGCCGATGCTGGGCTGGGCCTCAGTGCCGCATTGGGTCTATCTGCTGGGCTGGGTCTCGATGCTGGACTGGGCATCTGTCCCGGGCTGGGTCTTGGTGCTGGGCTAAGTAACTGTGCCGGACTGGGTCTCAGTGCTGGGCTGGATTTCGAAGCTGGGCTGGGTCTCGGTGCTGGACTGAGTCTTGGTGCTGCGCTGAATTTTGGTCTTCGGCTATGTCTTGATGCGGTGCTGGGTCTCTGTGCTGGGATGGGTGTCGGTGCTGGGTTTGGACTTGGTGCCGGGCTGGGTCTCTGTGCTGGGCATTGTCGCGGTGCTGGGCCTCGGTGCCGAGTTGGGTGTCCATGCTGGGTGGCGTCTCGGTGGCGAGCTGGGTCTCAGTGTCAGGCGGGGTCTCCGTGCCGGGCTGTGTCTCAGTGCCGAACTAGGTCTTGGTGCCGGGCTGTGTCTCGGTGCCTGGCTGGGTCTCGGTGTCGGGTTGGGTCTCGATGCTGGGCTGGGTCTCCGTGCCGGGGTGGATCACGGTGCTGGGCTCGGTGTTGGAGCAGGGCTGGGCCTCGGTGATGCGTTGAGGCTCTGTGCTCGGTTGGGTCTCGGTGCTAGGCTTCATTTCGGTGCTGGGTGGGTCTCTGTGCCAGGCTGGGTCTCCATGCTGGGCTGGGTCTTGGTGCCGCGCTTGGTCTATGTGCTCGGTTGGGACTCTGTGCTGAGCTGGGTCAGTGTGCTGGGTTGGGTGTCGATGCTGGGCTGGGTCTCAGTGCTGGGCTGGGTCTCGATGCTGAGCTGTTTCTCAGTGGTGCGCTGGGTGTTGATGCTGGGCTGGGCCTCGGTGCCACGTTAGGTCTATGTGCTGGGTTGTGTCTCGGCGCTGGGCTGGATTTTGGTGCTGTGCTCGGTCTCCATGCTGAGATGGGTCTCAGTGCTGAGTTCGGTCTCGGTGCTGGGCTGGGTCTCGGTGCTGGGCTGGGCCTCTGTGCCGGGCTGGGCCTCGGTGCTGGGCTGGGTCTCCGTACTGGACTGGGTCTGCAGGCTAGGCTGAGTCTCGGTGCTGGGCTGGGTCTCGGTGGCGGGCTGGGTCTCTATGCCGGGCTGGGTCTCAGTGCCGCGCATGATCTATGTGCTGGATTGGGTCTCTGTGCTGAGCTGGGTCTATGTGCTGGGTTGGGTGTCGATGCTGGGCTGGGCCTCTGTGCTGAGATGGGTCTCAGTGCTGGGCTGGGTTTCGATGCTGGGCTGGGCCTCTTTGCTGAGATGGGTCTCGGTGCTTGGTTGGGCCTCGGTGCTGAGATGGGTCTCAGTGCTGTGCTGGGTTTCGATGCTGGGCTGGACCTTGGTGCCGCGTTAGGTCTATGTGCTGGGTTGGGTCTTGGTGCTGGGCTGGATTTTGGTGCTGTGCTCGGTCTCCATGCTGGGATGGTTCTCAGTGCTGGGCTGGGTCTCGGTGCTGGACTGGGTCTCGGTGCTGGGCTGGGTCTCGGTGCCGCGCTGGATCCCAGTGCTGGGCTGGGACTCGGTGCTGGGCTGGGTCTCGGTGCATGAGTGGGTCTCCGTACCGGACTGGATCTCGGTGCTGGGCTGGATTCCGGTGCTGGGCAGGGTCGCAATGCTGGGCTGGGTCTTGATGATGGGCTGGGTCTCCGTACCGGACTGGGTCTCCATGCTGTGCTGAGTCTCAGTGCTGTGCTGGGTGCCGATGCTGGGCTGGGCCTCAGTGCCGCATTGGGTCTATCTGCTGGGCTGGGTCTCGATGCTGGACTGGGCATCTGTCCCGGGCTGGGTCTTGGTGCTGGGCTAAGTAACTGTGCCGGACTGGGTCTCAGTGCTGGGCTGGATTTCGAAGCTGGGCTGGGTCTCGGTGCTGGACTGAGTCTTGGTGCTGCGCTGAATTTTGGTCTTCGGCTATGTCTTGATGCGGTGCTGGGTCTCTGTGCTGGGATGGGTGTCGGTGCTGGGTTTGGACTTGGTGCCGGGCTGGGTCTCTGTGCTGGGCATTGTCGCGGTGCTGGGCCTCGGTGCCGAGTTGGGTGTCCATGCTGGGTGGCGTCTCGGTGGCGAGCTGGGTCTCAGTGTCAGGCGGGGTCTCCGTGCCGGGCTGTGTCTCAGTGCCGAACTAGGTCTTGGTGCCGGGCTGTGTCTCGGTGCCTGGCTGGGTCTCGGTGTCGGGTTGGGTCTCGATGCTGGGCTGGGTCTCCGTGCCGGGGTGGATCACGGTGCTGGGCTCGGTGTTGGAGCAGGGCTGGGCCTCGGTGATGCGTTGAGGCTCTGTGCTCGGTTGGGTCTCGGTGCTAGGCTTCATTTCGGTGCTGGGTGGGTCTCTGTGCCAGGCTGGGTCTCCATGCTGGGCTGGGTCTTGGTGCCGCGCTTGGTCTATGTGCTCGGTTGGGACTCTGTGCTGAGCTGGGTCAGTGTGCTGGGTTGGGTGTCGATGCTGGGCTGGGTCTCAGTGCTGGGCTGGGTCTCGATGCTGAGCTGTTTCTCAGTGGTGCGCTGGGTGTTGATGCTGGGCTGGGCCTCGGTGCCACGTTAGGTCTATGTGCTGGGTTGTGTCTCGGCGCTGGGCTGGATTTTGGTGCTGTGCTCGGTCTCCATGCTGAGATGGGTCTCAGTGCTGAGTTCGGTCTCGGTGCTGGGCTGGGTCTCGGTGCTGGGCTGGGTCTCGGTGCTGGGCTGGGTCTCGGTGCTGGGCTGGGTCCTGGTGCTGGGCTGGGTCTCAGAGCTTTGTTCGGACTCGGTGCTGGGCTGGGTCTTGGTGCTGGGCTGGGTCTCGGTGCTGGGCTGGGTCTCAGTGCCGAACTGTGTTTTTGTGCCGGGCTGTGTCTCAGTGCCTGGATGGGTCTCGGTGTTGGGTTGGGTATCGATGCCGTGCTTGGTCTCTGTGCCGGGCTGGGTCTCCGTGCTGGGGTGGATCACGGTGCTAGGCTGGGTGTTTGAGCCAGGCTGGGTCTCAGTGCGGAGCTAGGTCTCGGTGCTGCGCTGGGTGTCGATGCTAGGCTGGGCCTCTGTGCGGCATTGAGTCTCTGTGCTCAGTTAAGTCTTGGTGCTAGGCTTGATTTCGGTGCTGGGCTTGGTCTCGGTGCTGGGTGGGTCTCTGTGCCAGACTGGGTCTCCGTGCTAGGCTGAGTCTCGGTGCTGGGCTGGGTCTTGGTGGCGGGTTGGGTCTCAGAGCCAAGCGAGGCCTCGGTGCTACGCTGGGTGTCGGTGCTGGGCTGGATATCAGTGCTGGGCTGGGTCTCGATGCTGGGCTGGGCCTTGCTGCCAGGCTGGGTCTCTGTGCTGAGATGGTTTTCAGTTCTGGGCTGGGTCTCAGTGCTGCATTTGGTGTCAATGCTGGGCTGGGCCTCGGTGAAGCGTTGTGTCTCTGTGCTGTGTTGGGTCTTGGTGCTGGGCTGGATTTCGGTGCTGGGCTCGGTCTCCGTGCTAAGATGGGTCTCAGTGCTGGGCTGGGTCTCAGTGCTGGGCTGGGTCTCAGTGCTGAGCTGGGTCTCGTTGCTGGGCTGTGTCTCGGTGCTGGTCAGGAACTCCATTCTGGGCTGGGTCTCTGTGCCTGGCTACATGTCTGTTCTCGGCTGGGACTTGGTGGTGGGCTGGTCCTCGCTGCCGGGCAGTGTCTCGGTGCCAGAGTGGCTCACAGTGCTGGGCTAGGTGTTGAACCAGGCTGGGTCTCCGTACAGTGCTGGCTCTCGGTTCTGGCAGCAACTCCGTTCTTGGCTGGGTGTCTGTGCCTGGCTGCGTGTCGGTGCCGTGCTGGGACTCGGTGCCGGATTGGGTCTCCATGCTGGATTGGGACTCGGTGCTATGCTGGGTCTCGGTGCTGGGCTGGGTCTCCCTGCTGGGTGGGTCTCCGTGGCTCTGGGCTGGATTTCGGTGCTGGGCTGGGTGTCGATGCTGGGCTGGGCCTCGCTGCCGGGATGAGTGTCCGTGCTAGGTTGAGTCACAGTGCTGGGTGGGTGTCGGTGGTGGGCTGGGTCTCCATGCCAGGCTGGGTCTCACTGATGCGCTGGGTGTCGATGCTGGGCTGGGCCTCGGTGCCGCGCTTGGTCTCTGTGCTGGGCTGGGTTTCCCTGCCGGGCTGGGTCTCAGTGCTAGACTGAGTGTTGGAGCTGGGCTGGGTCCCAGTGCTGGACAGAATCTCGGTGCTGGGCTGAATTCCGGTGTTCGGCTGGGTCTCAGTGCGTTGCTGGGTCTCTGTGCTGGGCAGGAACTCTGTTCTGTGCTGTGTGTCTGTGCTTGGCTGCGTGTCGGTGCCGTGCTGGGACTCGGTGCCAGGCTGGGTCTCCGTGCTGGGCGGAGTCGCGGTGCTGTGCTGGATTTCGGTGCTGGGCTGGGTCTCCCTGCTGAGGTGGGTCTTGGTGCTGGGCTGGGTCTTGGTGGCGGGCTGGGTCTCAGTGCCGAGTGAGGTCTCGGTGCTGCGCTGGGTCTCAGTGCCGGGCTGGGTCTTGGTTTTGGGCAGCAACCCTATTCTTGGCTGGGTGCCTGTGCTTGGCTGTGTGCCGATGCCGTGCTGGGACTCGGCGCTGGTCTGGGTCTCCATGCTGAGATGGGTCTCGGTGCTGTGCTGGGTCTTGGTGCTGTGCTGGGTCTCGGTGCTGGGCTGGGTCTCCATGCTGCGTGGGTCTCCGTGGTGCTGGGCTGGATTTCGGTGCTGGGATGGGTCTCGATGCTGGGCTGGGCCTCGCTGCCGGGCTGGGTCTCCGTGCTGGGCTGGGTCTCGGTGCTGGTCTGAGTCTCCCTGCTAGGTTGAGTCTCGGTGCTGGGCTGGGTCTCGGTGACGGGCTGGGTCTCCATGCCAGGCTGGGTCTCGGTGATGCGCTAGGTGTCGAAGCTGGGCTGGGTCTCAGTGCCGCGCTGCGTCTCTGTGCTGGGTTGGGTCTCCCTACCGGGCTGGGTCTCAGTGCTGGACTGAGTGTCAAAGCTGGGCTGGGTCCCGGTGCTGGACAGAGTCTCGGTGCTGGGCTGAATTCTGGTGTTCGGCTGGGTCTAGGTGCGGTGCTGGGTCTCTGTGCTGGGCAGGAGCTCCATTCTGTGCTGTGTGTCTGTGCTTGGCTGCTTGTCGGTGCCGTGCTGGGACTCGGTGCCAGGCTGGGTCTCTGCGCTGGGTGGAGTCGCGGTGCTGTGCTGGATTTCGGTGCTGGCCTGGGTCTTGATGGTGGGCTGGGTCTCAGTGCCGAGTGAGGTCTCGGTGCTGCGCTGGGTGTCGGTGCTGGGCTGGGCCTCGGTGCCGCGTGGAGTCTTTGTGCCGGGCTGGATCTCTGTGCGGAGATGGATCTCAGTGCTGAGCTGGGTCTCAGTGCTGAGCTGGGTGTCGTTGCTCGGCTGTGTCTCAGTGCTGGGCTGGATTTCAGTGCTGGGCTGGGTCTTGATGCTGGGCTGGTTTCGGTGCTGGGCTTGGTCTCTGTGCTAAAATGGGTCTCAGTGCTGGGCTGGGTCTCAGTGATGGGCTGGGTCTCAGTGCTGGGCTGGGTCTCAGTGCTGGGCTGGGTCTTGGTGCTGGGCAGGAACTCCATTCTGGGCTGGGTCTCTGCGCTTCGCTACGTGTCTGTTCTTGGCTGGGACTTGGTGCCGGGCTGGTTCTCACTGCCGGGTGGGGTCTCGGTGCCGGAGTGGCTCACGGTGCTGGGCTGGGTGTTGGAGCCGGGCTGGGTCTCCGTACAGGGCTGGGTCTCGGTGCTGTGCTGGGTCTCGGTGCTGTGCTGGGTCTCGGTGCTGGGCTGGATTTCGGTGCTGGACTGGGTCTCGATGCTGGGCTGGGCCTCTCTGCCATGCTGGGTCTCTGTGCTGAGCTGGGTCTCGGTGCTGAGCTGGGTCTCGGTGCTGGGCTGTATCTCGGTGCTGAGCTGGGTCTCGGTGCTGAGCTGGGCCTCTCTGCCATGCTGGGTCTCTGTGCTGAGCTGGGTCTCGGTGCTGAGCTGGGTCTCGGTGCTGAGCTGGGTCTCGGTGCTGGGCTGTATCTCGGTGCTGGGCAGGAACTCCGTTCTGGGCTGGGTCTCTGTTCTTGGCTACGTGCCTGTTCTCGGCTGGGACTTGGTGCCGGGCTGGCTCTCGCTGCCGGGCGGGGTCTCGGTGCCGGAGTAGCTCACGGTGCTGGGCTGGTTCTCGGTGCTGGTCTGAGTCTCCGTGCTAGGTTGAGTCTCGGTGCTGGGTTGGGTCTCGGTGATGGGCTGGGTCTCCATGCTGGGTGGGTCTCCATGGTGCTGAGCTGGATTTCGGTGCCGGGCTGGGTGTCAATGCTGGGCTGGGCCTCGCTGCAGGGCTGGGTCTCTGTGCTGAGATGGGTTTCAGTGCTGGGCTCGGTCTCCGTGCTAAGATGGGTCTCAGTGCTGGCCTGGGTCTCAGTGCTGGCCTGGGTCTCAGTGCTGAGCTGGGTCTCGTTGCTGGGCTGTGTCTCAGTGCTGGGCAGGAACTTCATTCTGGGCTGGGACTCTGTGCCTGGCTACATGTCTGTTCTCGGCTGGGACGTGGTGCCGGGCTGGTTCTTGCTGCCGGGCGGGGTCTCGGTGCCGGAGTGGCTCACGGTGCTGGGCTGGGTGTTGGAGACGGGCTGGGTCTCTGTATAGGGCTGTGTCGCGGTGCTGGGCGGGGTTTCGGTGCCGGAGTGACTCACGGTGCTGGCTGGGTCTCGGTGCTGGGCTGGGTCTCGGTTCTGGGCAGCAACTCCGTTCTTGGCTGGGTGTCTGTGCTTGGCTGCGTGTCGGTGCCGTGCTGGGACTCGATGCTGGGCTGGGTCTTGGTGCTGAGATGGGTCTCGGTGCTGGGCTGGATTTCGGTGCTGGGCTGGGTCTCGGTGCTGGGCTGGGTCTCGGTGATGGGCTGGGTCTCGGTGATGGGCTGGGTCTTTGTGCTGGGTGGGTCTCCGTGGTGCTGGGCTGGATTTCGGTGCTGGGCTGGGTCTTGATGCTGGGCTGGGCCTCACTGCCGGGCTGGGTCTCTGTGCTGTTATGGATCTCAGTGCTATGCTGGGTCTCAGTGCTGCGCTGGGTTTCAATGCTGGGCTGGGTCTCCGTGCCGCATTGCGTCTATGTGCTGGGTTGGGCCTTGGTGCTGGGCTGTCTTTCGGTGCTGGGCTCGGTCTCCGTGCTGAGATGGGTCTCAGTGCTGGGCTGGGTGTCGATGCTGGGCTGGGTCTCGGTGCCGCACTGGATCTCCGTGCTATGTTGAGTCTCGGTGCTGGGCTGGGTCTCGGTGACGGGCTGGGACTCCATGCCGGGCTAGGTCTCGGTGCTGCGCTGGCTCTCTGTGCTGTGCTGAGTCTCAGTGCTGTGCTGGGCGTCGATGCTGGGCTGGGCCTCAGTGCCGCATTGGGATAATCTGCTGGGTTGGGCCTCGGTGCTGGGCGGGATTTCGGTGCTGGGCTGGGTCTCGATGCTGGGCTGGGCCTCTGTGCCGGACTGGGTCTCGGTGCTGGGCTGGGTCTCCGTGCCGGACTGGGTCTCCGTGCTAGGCTGAGTCTTGGTGCTGGGCTGGGTCTCGATGCTGGGCTTGGTCTCTGTGCCGGACTGGGTATCAGTGCTGGGCAGGAACTATGGTCTGGACTGGGTCTCTATACTTGGCTATGTTGCGGTGTCATGCTGGGACTTGGTGTCGGTCTGGTTCTCGCTGGCGGGCGGGGTCTCCATGCCGGGGTGGCTCACTGTGCTGGGCTGGGTGTTGGAGCCGGGCTGGAACTCCATTCTGGGCTGGGTGTCTGTTTGGCTACGTGTCGGTGCCATGCTGGGACTCAGTGCCGGGCTGGGACTCCATGCTGGGCGGTGTCGGGGTGTTGTGCTAGATTTCGGTGCAGGGCTGGGCCTCGGTGCAGCGTTGGGTGTATGTGCTGTGTTGGGTCTCGGTGCTGGGCTGGATTTCGGTGCTTGGCTGGGTCCCAATGCTGGACTGGGTCTCGGTGCTGGGCTGAGTCTCGGTGCTGGGCTGGGTCTCGGAGCTGGGCTGTGTCTCCGTGCCGGACGGGGTCTCCATGCTGTGCTGAGTCTCAGTGCTGTGCTGGGTGTCGATGCTGGGCTGGGCATCTGTGCCGCAGTGGGTCAATGTGCTGGGTTGGGTCTTGGTGCTGGTCTGGATTTTGGTGCTAGGCTGGGTCTTGATGCTGGGATGTGTCTCGGTGCTAGGCTGGGTCTCGGTACTGGGCTGGTTCTCTGTGCCGGACTAGGTCTCCATGCTAGGCTGAATCTCAGTACTGGGTTGGGTCTCGGTAGCGGGCTGGTTCTCCATGCCCGGCTTGGTCTCAGTGCCGCGCTGGGTCTCAGTGCTGGGCTGAGTCTCGGTGCTGGGCTGAATTCCGGTGCTGGGCAGAGACTCGGTGCTGGGCTGGGTCTCCGTGCTGGGCGGCGTCGCGGTGCTGTGCAGGATTTCGGTGCTGGGCTGGGTCTCCGTGCAGAGATGGGTCTCGGTGCTGGGCTGGGTCTCCATGCTGAGATGGGTCTCGGTGCTGGGCTGGGTGTTGGTGCTGAGCTGGGTCTCGGTGCTGGGCTGGGTCTCAGTGTTGGGCTGGGTCTCGATGCTGGGCTGGGCCTCCATTCCAGACTGGGTCTCCATGCTGGGCTGGGCCTCAGTCCGCGTTGGGTCTATGTGCAGGGTTGGCTCTCGGTGCTGGTCTGGGCCTCCGTGCCGGACTGGGTCTCCATGCCTGGCTGTGTCTCGGTGCTGCATTGGGTGTTGTTGCTGGGCTGGGTCTCAGTGCTGCGCTGGGTGTCGATGCTGGGCTGGGTCTCCGTGCTGGGTGGGTCTCCGTGGTGCTGGGCTGGATTTCGGTGCTGGGCTGGGCCTCGCTGCCGGGCTGGGTCTCTGTGCTAGGCTGAGTCTCGGTGCTGGGCTGGGTCTCTGTGCTGAGATGGATCTCAGTGCTGTGCTGGGCCTCGGTGCCGCGTTGGGTCTATGTGTTGGGTTGGGCCTTGGTGCTGGGCTGTCATTCGGTGCTGCGATGAGTCTCGGTGCTGGGCTGAGTCTCCGTGCCGGACTGGGTCTCCGTGCTAGGTTGAGTCTCGGTGCTGGGCTGGGTCTCCATGCCAGGCTAGGTCTCGGTGCTGCGCTGCGTGTCGATGCTGGGCTGGGTCTCGGTGCTTGGCTATGTGTCGGTGCCGTGCTTGGACTTGGTGCCTATCTGGTTCTCACCGGCGGGCGGGGTCTCCGTGCCGGGGTGGCTCATGGTGCTGGGCTGGGTGTTGGAGCCCGGCTGGGTCTCCGTGCAGGGCTGGGTCTCAGTGCTGGGCTGGGTCTCGGTGCTGGGCAGGAACTTCGTTCTGGGCTGGGTGTCTGTTTGTCTACGCGTCGGTGCCGTGCTGGGACTCAGTGCCGGGCTGGGTCTCCATGCAGGGCGGTGTCGGGGTGTTTTGCTGGATTTCAGTGCAGGGCTGGGCCTCGGTGCCGCGTTGGGTCTGTGTGCTGGGTTGGGTCTCGGTGCTGGGCTGGATTTCGGTGCTGGGCTGGGTCCCAATGCTGAGCTGGGTCTTGATGATGGGTTGGGTCTCAGAGCTCGGCTGGGTGTCGATGCTGGGCTGGGACTCGGTGCTGGGCTGTGTCTCGGTGCTGGGTTGGGTCTCAGTGCTGGGTTGGGTCTTGGTGCTGGGCTGGATTTCGGTGCTGTGCTCGGTCTCCATGCTGGGCTGGGTCTCAGTGCTGGGCAGGGTGTCGATGCTGGGCTGGGTCTTGGGGCTGGGCTGGGTCTCGGTGCTGGGCTGGGACTCGGTGCTGGGCTGGGTCTCGGTGCTGGGTTGCGTCTCAGTGCTGGTTTGGGTCTTGGTGCTGCGCTGGGTGTCGATGCTGGGCTTGGCCTCGGTGCCACGTTAGGTCTATGTGCTGGGTCGGGTTTCGGTGCTGGGCTGGATTTCGGTGCTGGGCTGGACCTTGGTGCTGGGCTGGGTCTCGGTGCCGGGCTGGGTCTCGGTGCCGGGCTGGGTCTCTGTGCCGGACTTGGTCTCCGTGCTAGGCTGAGTCTCGATGCTGGGCTGGGTCTCGGTGGCGGGCTGGGTCTCCCTGCCGGGCTGGGTCTCGGTGATGCGCTGGGTGTCGATGCTGGGCCGGGTCTCAGTGCCACGCTGGGCCTCGGTGATGCGCTGGGTCTCCATGCTGGACTGGGTCTCCGTGCTGTGCTGAATGTCGAAGCCAGGCTGGGTCTCTATACAGGGCTGAGTCTCGGTGCTGGGCTGAATTCCAGTGTTCGGCTGTGTCTCAGTGCTGGGCTGGGTCTCTGTGCTGGGTGTGAACGCCGTTCTGTGCTGTGTGTCTGTGCTTGGCTGCGTGTCAGTGCCATGCTGGGACGCGGTGCTGTGCTGGTACTCCATGCCGGGCTGGGTCTCCATGCCAGGCTGGGTCTCCATGCTAGGCTGAGTCTCGGTGCTGGGCTGGGTCTCGGTGGCAGACTGGATATCTGTGCCTGACTGGGTCTCCGTGCTAGGCTGTGTCTCCATGCCGGGCTGGGTCTCAGTGCTGCGCTGGGTGTCGATGCTGGGCTGGGCCTCGGTGCCGCATTGGGTCTATCTGCTGGGTCGGGTCTCAGTGCTGGGCTGGATTTCGGTGCTGGTCTGGGCCTCGGTGCTGGGCTGTGTCTCTGTGCCGGGCTGGGCCTCGGTGCCGGACTGGGTCTCCGTGCTAGGCTGAATCTCGGTGCTGGGCTGGGTCTCGGTGGCGGGCTGGGTCTCCACTCTGGGCTGGGTCTAGGTGATGCGCTGGGTGTCAATGCTGGGCTGGGCCTCGGTGCCACGCTTGGTCTATGTGCTGGGTTGGGTCTCTGTGCTGAGCTGGATTTCGGTGCTGGGCTGGGTCCCAAAGCTGGGCAGGGTTTCAGTGCCGCGCTAGGTCTCTGTGCTGGGCTGGGTCTCCATGCCAGGCTGGGTGTTGGAGCTGGGCTGGGTCTCCGTACAGGGCTGAGTCTCGGTGCTGGGCTGAATTCCGGTGTTCGGCTGGGTCTCGGTGCCGTGCTGGGTCCCTGTGCTGGGCAGCAAATCCGTTCTGTGCTGTGTGTCTGTGCTTGTCTGCGTGTCGGTGCCGTGCTGGGACTCGGTGCCAGGCTGAGTCTCGGTGCTGTGTGGCATTTCGGCCCTGGGCTGGGTCTCGGTGCTGGGCTGGGTCGCGGTGTTGGGCATGGTCTTGGTGCTGAGCTGGGTCCCGGTGCTGGGTTGGGTCTCCGTGCTAGGCTGAGTCCCGGTGCTGCGCTGGGTGTCGATGCTGGGCTGGGCCTCGGTGCCGCGTTGGGTCTATGTGCTGGGTTGGGTCTCGGTGCTGGGCTGGATTTCGGTGCCGGGCTGGGTCCCAATGCTGGGCTGGGTCTCGATGATAGGCTGGGTCTCAGTGCCATGGTGGGTCTCAGTGCTTGGCTGGGTCTCGGTGCTGGTCTGGGTCTCCGTGCCGGACTGGGTCTCCATGCAGGTCTGGGTCTCAGTGCTGCGTTGGGTGTTGATGCTTGGCTGGGCCTCGGTGCTGGGCTAGGTGTCGATGCTGGGCTGGGCCTCGGTGCCACGTTGGGTCCATGTGCTGGGTTGGCTCTTGGTACTAAGCTGGATTTCGGTGCTGCGCACGGTCTCCGTGCTGAGATGGGTCTCAGTGCTAGGCTGGGTCTTGGTGCTGAGATGGGTCTCAGTGCTGGGCTTGTTCTCGGTGCTGAGCTCGGTCTCGGTGCTGGGCTGGGTCTGAGTGCTAGGCTGGGTCTCGGTGCTAGGAAGGACCTGTGTTCTTGGCTGGGTGTCTGTGCTTGGCTACGTGTCAGTGCCGAGCTGGGACTTGGTACTGGACTGGGTCTCCGTGCTGAGATGGGTCTCGGTGCTGGGCTGGGTTTCGGTGCTGGGCTGGGTCTTGGTGCTGCACTGGGTCTCCGTGCTGGGCGGTGTCGTGGTGCTATGCTGGATTTCGGTCCTGGGCTGAGTCTTGGTGCTGGGCTGGGTCTCGGTGCTGCAGTGGGTCTCGGTGCTGGGCTGGGTCTCGGTGCTGGGCTGGGTCTTGGTGCTGAGCTGGGACTCGGTGCTGGGCTGGGTCTCAGTGCTGGGCTGGGCCTCCGTGCCAGACGGGTCTCCGTGCTAGGCTGAGTCTCGGTGCTGGGCTGGGTCTTGGTGCTGGGCTGGGTCTCGGTGCTGCAGTGGGTCTCGGTGTCGAACTGGGTCTCGGTGCTGGGCTGGGTCTTGGTGCTGAGCTGGGACTCGGTGCTGGGCTGGGTCTCAGTGCTGGGCTGGGCCTCCGTGCCAGACTGGGTCTCCGTGCTAGGCTGAGTCTCGGTGCTGGGCTGGGTCTTGGTGCTGCGCTTGGTGTCGATGCTGGGCTGGGCCTCGTTGCCGCGTTGGGTCTATGTGCTGGGTTGGCTCTTGGTGCTGGGCTGGATTTCGGTGGTGTGCTGGGTCCCAATGCTGGGCTGGGTCGCGATGATAGGTTGGGTCTCAGTGCCATGGTGGGTCTCAGTGCAGGGCTGGGTCTCAGTGCCGCGCTGGGTCTCGGTGCTGGACTGGGTCTTGGGGCTGGTCTGGGTCTCCGTGCCAGACTGTGTCTCCATGCCGGGATGTGTTTCGGTGCTGGGCTTGTTCTCGGTGCTGGGTTGGGTCTCGGTGCTGAGCTGGGTCTCGGTGCTAGGCTGGGTCTCGGTGCTAGGAAGGACCTGTGTTCTGGGCTGGGTCTCTGTGCTTGGCTGGTGCTGATGCCGGGCTGGAACTCGGTGCCGGGCTGGGTCTCCATGCTGGGCGGTGACGCGGTGCTGTGCTGGACTTTGGTGCTTGGCAAGGCCTCCGTGCTGAGATGAGTCTCAGTGCTGGGCTGGGTCTTGAAGCTATGCTGGGTCTCGGTGCCGCGCTGGGTCTCAGTGCTGGGTGGGTCTCCGTGCCAGACTGGGTCTCCGTGATAGGCTGAGTCTCGGTGGCAGGCTGGGTCTCAGTGCCGAGCTAGGTCTCGGTGCTGCGCTGGGTGTCGGTGCTGGGCTGGGCCTCGGTGCCACGTTGAGTCTCTGTGCTGAGCTGGGTCTCTGTCCTGGGCTTGATTTCGGTGCTGGTTTGGGTCTCGGTGCTGGGTGGATCTCTGTGCCGGACTGGGACTCAGTGCTGGGCTGGGCCTCGGTGTCACGTTGGGTCTCTGTGCTGTGTTGGATCTTGGTGCTGGGCTGGATTACGGTGCTGCGCACGGTCTCCATGCTGAGATGGGTCTCAGTGCTGGGCTTGTTCTCGGTGCTGGGCTGGGTCTTGGTGTTGTGCTGGGTCTCGGTGCTGCGTTGGGTGTCAGTGCTGGGCTGGGCCTCAGTGTCGCGTTTGGTCTCTGTGCTGTGTTGGGTCTTGGTGCTGGGCTGGACTTCGGTGCTGAGCTCGGTCTCGGGGTTGGGCTGGGTCTCCATGCTGAGATGGGTCTCAGTGCTAGGCTGGGTCTCGGTGCTAGGAAGGACCTGTGTTCTGGGCTGGGTCTCTGTGCTTGGCTACGAGTCAGTTCTCGGCAGAGACTTGGTGTCGGGTGGTTCTCGCTGCCGGGCGGGGTCTTGGTGCCGGAGTGGCTCACGGTGCTGGGCTGGGAGTTGGAGTCGGGCTGGGTCTCCATACAGGGCTGCGTCTCGGTGCTGGGCTGGGTCTAGGGTCTGGGCAGCAACTCCGTTCTTGGCTGGGTGTCTGTGCTTGGCTGCATGTCAGTGCCGTGCTGGGTCTCGGTGCTGGGCTGGGTCTTGGTGCTGAGATGGGTCTCGGTGCTGGGCTGGGTTTCGGTGCTGGGCTGGGTCTTGGTGCTGGGATGGATCTCGGTGCTGGGCTAGGTTTCGGTGCTGGGCTGGGTCTCGGTGCTGCGCTGGGTCTCAGTGCCAGGCTGGGTCTCGGTGCTGGGCTGGGTCTCAGTGCTGTGCTGGGTCTCGGTGCTGCACTGGGTCTCGGTGCTGAGCTGGGACTCGGTGCTGGGCTTGGTCTCCGTGCATGAGGGGGTCTCCGTGCCGGACTGGGTCTCAGTGCTGGACTGGGACTCGGTTCTGGGCTGGGTGTCCGTGCTGGGTGGGTCTCCGTGGTACTGGGCTGGATTTCGATGCTGGGCTGGGTCTCGATGCTGGGCTGGGCCTCACTGCCGGACTGGGTCTCTGTGCTGCGTTGGGTGTCAGTGCTGGGCTGGGCCTCGGTTTCGCGTTTGTTCTCTGTGCTGTGTTGGGTCTTGGTGCTGGGCTGGACTTCGGTGCTGAGCTAGGTCTCGGTGCTGGGCTGGGTCTCTATGCTGAGATGGGTCTCAGTGCTAGGATGGGTCTAGGTGCTAGGAAGGACCTGTGTTCTGGGCTGGGTCTCTGTGCTTGGCTACGAGTCATTTCTCGGCTTGGACTTGGTGTCGGGCTGGTTCTCGCTGCCGGGCGGGGTCTTGGTGCCGGAGTGGCTCACGGTGCTGGGCTGGGAGTTGGAGCCGGGCTGGGTCTCAGTAGAGGGCTGCATCTCGGTGCTGGGCTGGGTCTAGGGTCTGGGCAGCAACTCCGTTCTGGGCTCAGTGTCTGTGCTTGGCTGCGTTTCGGTGCTGTGCTGGGACTCGAAGCTGGGCTGGGTCTCGGTGCTGAGATGGGTCTCGGTGCTGGGCTGGGTCTCGGTGCTGTGCTGGGTTTCAGTGCTTGGCTGGGTCTTGGTGCTGAGATTGGTCTCGGTGCTGGGCTGGGTTTCGGTGCTGGGCTGGGTTTCGGTGCTGCACTGGGTCTCTGTGCTGCACTGGGTCTCAGTGCTGGGCTGGGACTCGGTGCTGGGCTTGGTCTCCGTGCATGAGGGGGTCTCCGTGCCGAACTTGGTCTCAGTGCTGGACTGGGACTCGTTTCTGGGCTGGGTCTCCGTGCTGTGTGGGTCTCCGTGGTGCTGGGCTGGATTTCGGTGCTGAACTGGGTCTCGATGCTGGGGCTGGGCCTCACTGCCAGACTGGGTCTCTGTGCTGAGATGGGACTCAGTGTTGTGCTGGGTCTCAATGCTGCGCTGGGTGTCGATGCTGGTCTGGGTTTCGGTGCTGCACTGGCTCTATGTGCTGGGTTGGGCCTTGGTGCTGGGCTGTCTTTCGGTGCTGGGCTCGGTCTCTGTGCTGAGATGGGTCTTGGTGCTAGGCTGTGTCTCCGTGCTGAGATGGGTCTCGGTGCTGGGCTGGGTCTCTGCGCTGGGCTGGGTCTCAGTGCTGGGCTGGGTCTCGGTGCAGGGCTGAGTCTCGGTGCTGGGCTGGGTCTCAGTGCTGGGCTGGGTCGCGGTGCTGAGCTGGGCCTCGGTGCTGGGCTGAGTCTGGGTGCTGGGCTGGGTCTCAGTGCTGGGCTGGGTCTCGGTGCTGAGCTGGGCCTCGGTGCTGGGCTGAGTCTGGGTGCTGGGCTGGGTCTCCGTGCTAGGCTGAGTCTCGATGCTGGGCTGGGTCTCAGTGCTGGGCTGGGTCTCGATGCTGGGCTGGGTCTCAGTGCTGGGCTGGGTCTGGGTGCTGAGCTGGGTCTCCGTGCTGGGCTGAGACTGGGTGCTGGGCTGAGTCTGGGTGCTGGGCTGGGTCTTAGTGCTGGGCTGGGTCTCGGTGCTGAGCTGGGCCTCGGTGCTGGGCTGCGTCTTGGTGCTGGGCTGGGCCTCCGTGCAGGGCTGGGTCTCAGTGCTGGTCTGGGCCTTGGTGCTGAGCTGGGTCTCGATGCTTGGCTGGATTTCGGTACTGGACTGTGTCTCGGTGCTTAGCTGGGTCTCAGTGCTCGGCTGGGTTTCTGGGCTGGACTGGGTCTCCATGCTAGGCTGAGTCTCGGTGCTGGGCTGGGTCTCGGTGCTGGGCTGGTTCTCGGTGTCGGGCTGGTCCTCTGCCGGGCTGGGTCTCGATGCCAGGCTGGGTCTCTGTGCCGGGGTGGGTCACGGTGCTGGCCTGGGTGTAGGAACCAGGCACTGCCTCCGTGCTGGGCTGGGCCTCGGTGCTGGGCTGAGTCTCGTTGCTGGGCAGGAACTCCATTCTGGGCTGCATCTCTGTGCTTGGCTGGGTGTCGGTGCCGGGCTTGGACTCAGTGCAGGGCTGGTTCTTGCTGCCGGGCGGGGGCTCTGTGCTGGGGTGGGTCACGGTGTTGGGCTTTGTGTTGGAGCCGGGCTGGGTCTCAGTTCTGGGCTGGTTGTCGGTGCTGGGCAGGCCTTCGTTCTGGTCTGGGTATCTGTGCTTGGCTGTGGGTCGATGTCGGACTGGGACTCGGTGCCGGGCTGGGTCTCCATGTTGGGCAGTGCCGCGGTGCTGTGCTGGATTTCGGTGGTGGGCTGGACCTCGATGCTGTGATGGGTCTCAGTGCTGGGTTGGGTGTCGATGCCGCATTGTGTCTATGTGCTGGGTCGGGTCTCGGTGCTGGACTGGATTTCGGTGCTGGGCTGAGTTTCAGTGGCGGGCTGGGTCTCCATGCCGGGCTGGGTCTCGGTGATGCGCTGGGTGTCGATGCTGGGCTGGGTTTCAGTGCCGCTCTGGGTCTCTGAGCTGGGCTGGGTCTCTGTCCTGGGCTGGGTTTCTGTTCTGAGCTGGGTGTCAGTGCCGCGCTGGGTCTCAGTGCTGGGCTGAGTGCCGCAGCTGGGCTGGGTCCCCGTGCTGGACTGAGCTTCGGTGCTGGGCTGAATTCCGGTGTTGGGCTGGGTCTCGATGCGGTGCTGGTTCTCTGTGCTGGGCTGTATCTATGTGCTGGGATGGTTCTCAGTGCTGGGCTGGATTTCGGTGCTGGGCTGGGTCCTGATGGTGGGCTGGGCCTCACTGCCACGCTGGGCCTCTGTGCTGGGCTGGGTCTCCATGCTGGGCTGGGACACAGTGCTGGGCTGGGTGTCGATGCTGGGCTGGGTCTAGGAGCCGCGCTGGATACCTGTGCTGCGTTGGGTCTTGATGCAGGGCTGGGTCTCGGTGCCGGTTAGGGTCTCGGTGCTGGGCTGAATTTCGGTGTTCGGCTGGGTCTCAGTGCGGTGTTTCATCTCTGTGCTGGGATGGGTGTCGGTGCCGGGCTTGGACTAGGAGCCGGGTTGGGTCTCCGTGCTGTGCAATTCCGGGGTGCCTTGCTGGATTTCGGTGCTGAGCTGGGTCTCGGTGCTGGGCTGGGACTCCATGCTGGGCTGGATCTCCGTGCCATGTGGGTCTTAATGCTGGGCTGGCTCTCGATGCTGGGCTGGTTCTTGGTGCTGCGCTGGGTCTCTGTGCTGGGTTGGGTCACGGTGTAGGGCTGGGTCTCGGTGCTGGGCTGGATCTCCATGCCAAGTGGGTCTGAGTGCTAGGCTGGCTCTCGACGCTGGGCTGGGTCTCGGTGCCGGGCTGGGTCTTGGTGTCGGGCTGGGCCTCGGTGCCGGCCTGGGCCTCGGTGCCGGGCTGGGTCTCCGTGTGGGGTGGGTCATGGTCCTGGGCTGCGTATTGGAACCAGGCACGGCCTCCGTGCTGGGCTGGGTCTCGGTGCTGTGCTGGGTCTTGGTGCTGCATTGGGTGTCAGTGCCGGGCTGGGCCTCAGTGTCGCGTTTGTTCTCTGTGCTGTCTTGGGTCTCGGTGCTGGGCTGGGTCTCAGTGCTGATATGGGTCTCGGTGCTAGGCTGGGTCTCGGTGCTAGGAAGGACCTATGTTCTGGGCTGGGTCTCTGAGCTGGGCTGGGTTTCGGTGCCGGACTGGGTCTCTGTGCAGGGCTCGGTCTCGGTGCTGAGCTGGGTCTCGGTGCTGAAATGGATCTTGGTGCTAGGCTGGGTCTCGGTTCTAGGAAGGACCTGTGTTCTGGGCTGGGTCTCTGTGCTTGGCTACGAATCAGTTCTCGGCAGAGACTTGGTGTCGGGCTGGTTCTCGCTGCCGGGCGGGGTCTTAGTGCCGGAGTGGCTCACGGTGCTGGGCTGGGAGTTGGAGCCTGGCTGGGTCTCCGTACAGGGCTGCGTCTCGGTGCTGGGCTGGGTCTATGGTCTGGGCAGCAACTCCATTCTGGGCTGGGTGTCTGTGCTTGGCTGAGTGTCAGTGCCGTGCTGGGTCTCGGTGCTGGGCTGGGTCTCGGTGCTGAGATGGGTCTCGGTGCTGGGCTGGGTTTCGGTGCTGGGCTGGGTCTCGGTGCTGCACTGGGTCTCTGTGCTGGACTGGGTCTCGGTGCTCGGCTGGGACTCGGTGCTGGGCTTGGTCTCCGTGCATGAGGGGGTCTCCGTGCTGGACTGGGTCTCAGTGCTGGACTGGGACTCGTTTCTGGGCTGGGTCTCCGTGCTGTGTGGGTCTCCGTGGTGCGGGGCTGGATTTCGGTGCTGAACTGGGTCTCGATGCTGGGCTGGGCCTCACTTCCCGACTGGATTTCTGTGCTGAGATGGGACTCAGTGCTGTGCTGGGTCTCAGTGCTGCGCTGGGTGTCGATGCTGGTCTGGGTTTCGGTGCTGCACTGGCTCTATGTGCTGGGTTGGGCCTTGGCGCTGGGCTGTCTTTCGGTGTTGGGCTCGGTCTCCATGCTGAAATGGGTCTCGGTGCTGAGCTGGGCCTCAGTGCTGGGCTGCGTCTTGGTGCTGGGCTGGGCCTCCGTGCTGGGCTGGGTCTCAGTGCTGTTCAGGGCCTTGGTGCTGAGCTCGGTCTCGGTGCTTGGCTGGGTCTCGGTGCTGGGCTGGGTGTCTGGGCTGGACTGGGTCTCCGTGCTAGGCTGAGTCTCGGTGCTGGGCTGGGTCTCGGTGCGAGGCTGAGTCTCGGTGCCGGGCTGGGTCTCGGTGCCAGGCTGGGTCTCCGTGCCGGGGTGGGTCACAGTGCTGGGCTGGGTGTAGGAACCAGGCACTGCCTCCGTGCTGGGCAGGGTCTCGGTGCTGGGCTGAGTCTCTGTGCATGGCTGGTTGTCGGTGCCGGGCTTGGACTCAGTGCCGGGCTGGTTCTTGCTGCCGGGCGGGGGCTCCGTGCTGGGGTGGGTCACGGTGTTGTGCTGGGTGTGGGAGCCGGGCTGTGTCTCGGTGCTGGGCAGGCCTTCGTTCTGGACTGGGTATCTGTGCTTGGCTGCGGGTCGGTGCCGGACTGGGTCTCCGTGCTAGGCGGTGCCGCGGTGCTGTGCTGGATTTCGGTAGTGGGCTGGACCTCGATGCTGTGATGGGTCTCAGTGCTGGGTTGGGTGTCGATGCCGCATTGTGTCTATGTGCTGGGTCGGGTCTCGGTGCTGGACTGGATTTCGGTGCTGGGCTGAGTTTCAGTGGCGGGCTGGGTCTCCATGCCGGGCTGGGTCTCGGTGATGCGCTGGGTGTCGATGCTGGGCTGGGTTTCAGTGCCGCACTGGGTCTCTGAGCTGGGCTGGGTCTCTGTGCTGGGCTGGGTTTCTGTGCTGGGCTGGGTGTCAGTGCCGCGCTGGGTCTCAGTGCTGGGCTGAGTGTCACAGCTGGGCTGGGTCCCCGTGCTGGACTGAGCTTCGGTGCTGGGCTGAATTCCGGTGTTGGGCTGGGTCTCGATGCGGTGCTGGTTCTCTGTGCTGGGCTGTGTCTATGTGCTGGGATGGTTCTCAGTGCTGGGCTGGATTTCGGTGCTGGGCTGGGTCCTGATGGTGGGCTGGGCCTCACTGCCACGATGGGCCTCTGTGCAGGGCTGGGTCTCCGTGCTGGGCTGGTTCACAGTGCTGGGCTGGGTGTCGATGCTGGGCTGGGTCTAGGAGCCACGCTGGATACCTGTGCTGCATTGGGTCTTGATGCAGGGCTTGGACTCGGTGCCGGTTAGGGTCTCGGTGCTGAGCTGAATTTCGGTGTTCGGCTGGGTCTCAGTGCGGTGTTTCATCTCTGTGCTGGGATGGGTGTCGGTGACGGGCTTGGACTAGGAGCCGGGTTGGGTCTCCGTGCTGGGCAATTCCGGGGTGCCTTGCTGGATTTCGGTGCTGAGCTTGGTCTCGGTGCTGGGCTGGGACTCCATGCTGGGCTGGATCTCCGTGCCAAGTGGGTCTTAATGCTGGGCTGGCTCTCAATGCTGGGCTGGGTCTTGGAGCTGCGCTGGGTCTCTGTGCTGGGTTGGGTCAAGGTGGAGGGCTGGGTCTCGGTGCTGGGCTGGATCTCCATGCCAAGTGGTTCCTAGTGCTGGGCTGGCTCTCGACGCTGGGCTGGATCTCGGTGCCGGGCAGGGTTTTGGTGTCGGGCTGGGCCTCAGTGCCGGCCTGGGTCTCGGTGCCGGGCCGTGTCTCCGTGCCGGGGTGAGTCACGATCCTGGGCTGGGTCTCGGTGCTGCGTTGGGTGTCAGTGCTGGGCTGGGTCTCGGTGCTCTGCTGGGTCTCGGTGCTGCGTTGGGTGTCAGTGCCGGGCTGGGCCTCAGTGTCGCGTTTGTTCTCTGTGCTGTGTTGGGTCTTGGTGCTGGGCTGGAATTCGGTGCTCGGCTCGGTCTCGGTGCTGGGCTGGGTCTCGGTGCTGTTATGGGTCTCGGTGCTAGGCTGGGTCTCGGTGCTAGGAAGGGCCTTTGTTCTGGGCTGGGTCTCTGTGCTTGGCTTTGAGCCAGTTTTCAGCTGGGATTTGGTGTCTGGCTGGTTCTCGCTGCTGGGTGGAGTCTTGGTGCCGGAGTGTCTCACGGTGCTGGGCTGGGTCTGGGGTCTGGGCAGTAAATCCATTCTTGGCTGTGTGTCTGTGCTTGGCTGCGTCTTGGTGCCGTGCTGGGACTCGGTGCTGGGCTGGGTCTTGGTGCTGAGATGGATCTCGGTGCTAGGCTGGATCTCGGTGCGAGGAAGGACCTGTGTTCTGGGCTGGGTCTCTGTGCTTGGCTATGAGTCAGTTCTCAGCTGGGATTTGGTGTCGGGCTGGTTCTCGCTGCCGGGAGGAGTCTTCGTGCCGGAGTGGCTCACGGGGCTGGGCTGGGAGTTGGAGCCGGGCTGGGTCTCCGTACAGGGCTGGGTCTCGGTGCTGGGCTGGGTCTAGGGTCTGGGCAGTAACTCCGTTCTGTGCTGGGTGTCTGTGCTGGGCTGCGTGCCGGTGCCGTGCTGGGACTCGGTGCCGAGCTGGATCTCCATGCTGAGATGGGACTCAGTGCTGTGCTGGGTCTCAGTGCTGAGATGGGACTCAGTGATGGGCTGGGCTGGGTCTTGGTGCTGAGATGGGTTTCGGTGCTGGGCTGAGTTTCGGTACTGGGCTGGCTCTCGGTGCTGGGCTGGGTCTCGGTGCTGGGCTGGGTTTCGGTGTTGCACTGGGTCTTGGTGCTGGGCTGTGACTCGGTGCCGGGCTTGGTCTCCGTCCATGAGGGGGTCTCCGTGCCGGTCTGGGTCTCAGTGCTGGACTGGGACTCGGTTCTGGGCTGTGTCTCCGTGCTGGATGGGTCTCCGTGGTGCTGGGCTGGATTTCGGTGCTGTTCTGGGTCTCGGTGCTGCGTTGAGTGTCAGTACTGTGCTGGGTCTCGGTGTCGCATCTGGTCTCTGTCCTGTGTTGGGTCTTGGTGCTGGGCTGGACTTCGGTGCTGAGCTAGGTCTCGGTGCTGTGCTGGGTCTCAGTGCTGAGATGGGTCTCAGTGCTAGGCTGGGTCTCGGTGCTAGGATGGACCTGTGTTCTGGGCTGGATCTCTGTGCTTGGCTACGAGTCAGTTCTCAGCTGAGACTTGGTGTCGGGCTGGTTCTCGCTGCCGGGTGGGGTCTTGGTGCCGGAGTGGCTCATGGTGCTGGGCTGGGAGTTGGAGCCGGCCTGGGTCGCCGTACAGGGCTGCGTCACGGTGCTGGGCTGAGTCTAGGGTCTGGGCAGTAACTCCGTTCTTGGCTGGGTGTCTGTGCTTGGCTTCGTGTCGGTGCCGTGCTGGGTCTCGGTGCCGAGCTGGGTCTCTGTGCTGGGCTGGGTCTTGGTGCTAAGATGGTTCTCGGTGCTGGGCTGGGTTTCGGTGCTGGGCTGGGTTTCGGTGCTGGGCTGGGTCTTGGTGCTGAGATGGGTCTCGGTGCTGGGCTGGGTTTCGGTGCTGGGCTTGGTCTCGGTGCTGGGCTGGATCTCGGTGCTGGGCTGGGTTTCGGTGCTGGGCTGGGTTTCAGTGCTGCACTGGATCTCGGTGCTGGGCTGGGACTCGGTGCTGGGCTTGGTCTTGATGCTGTGCTGGGTTTCGGTGCTGGGCTGGGTCTCGGTGCTGGGCTGGATCTCGGTGCTGCACTGGGTCTCGGTGCTGTGCTGGGACTCGGTGCTGGGCTGCGTTTCGGTGCTGGGCTGGGACTCGGTGCTGGGCTGTGTTTAGGTGCTGGGCTGGGTCTTGGTGTTGCACTGGGTCACGGTGCTGGGCTGGGACTCGGTCCTGGGCTTGGTCTCCGTGCATGAGGGGGTCTCTGTGCCGGACTTGGTCTCAGTGCTGAACCTGGACTCGTTTCTGGGCTGGGTCTCCGTTCTTTGTGGGTCTCCGTGGTGCTGGGCTGGATTTTGGTGCTGAACTGGGTCTCGATGCTGGGCTGGGCCTCACTGCCAGACTGGGTCTCTGTGCTGAGATGGGACTCAGTGCTGTTCTGGGTCTCAGTGCTGCGCTGCTTGTCGATGCTGGGCTGGGTTTCGGTGCTGCACTGGCTCTATGTGCTGGGTTGGGCCTTGGTGCTGGGCTGTCTTTCGGTGCTGGGCTCGGTCTACGTGCTGAGATGGGTCTTGGTGCTGAGCTGAGTCTCCGTGCTGAGATGGGTCTCGGTGCTGGGCTGGGTCTCGGTGCAGGGCTGAGTCTCGGTGCTGTGCTGGGTCTCAGTGCTGGGCTGGGTCTTGGTGCTGAGCTGGGCCTCAGTGCTGGGGTGAGTCTGGGTGCTGAGCTGGGTCTCAGTGCTGGGCTGGATCTCGGTGCTGAGCTGGGCCTCCGTGCTGGGCTGGGTCTCAGTGCCGGGCTGGGTCTCGGTGCTGAGCTGGGCCTCGGTGCTGGGCTGCGTCTTGGTGCTGGGCTGGGCCTCCGTGCTGGGCTGGGTCTCAGTGCTGTTCAGGGCCTTGGTGCTGAGCTCGGTCTCGGTGCTTGGCTGGGTCTCGGTGCTGGGCTGGGTGTCTGGGCTGGACTGGGTCTCCGTGCTAGGCTGAGTCTCGGTGCTGGGCTGGGTCTCGGTGTGAGGCTGAGTCTCGGTGCCGGGCTGGGTCTCGGTGCCAGGCTGGGTCTCCGTGCCGGGGTGGGTCACAGTGCTGGGCTGGGTGTAGGAACCAGGCACTGTCTCCGTGCTGGGCAGGGTCTCGGTGCTGGGGTGAGTCTCATTGCTGGGCAGGAACTCCATTCTGGGCTGGATCTCTGTGCTTGGCTGGTTGTCGGTGCTGGGCTTGGACTCAGTGCAGGGCTGGTTCTTGCTGCCGGGCGGGGGCTCCGTGCTGGGGTGGGTCACAGTGTTGTGCTGGGTGTGGGAGCCGGGATGGATCTCGATGCTGGGCTGGGTTTCGGTGCTGCACTGGGTCTCGGTGCTGGGCTGGGACTCGGTGCTGGGCTTGGTCTTGATGCTGTGCTGGGTTTCGGTGCTGGGCTGGGTCTCGGTGCTGGGCTGGATCTCGGTGCTGCACTGGGTCTCGGTGCTGTGCTGGGACTCGGTGCTGGGCTGCGTTTCGGTGCTGGGCTGGGACTCGGTGCTGGGCTGTGTTTAGGTGCTGGGCTGGGTCTTGGTGTTGCACTGGGTCTCGGTGCTGGGCTGGGACTCGGTCCTGGGCTTGGTCTCCGTGCATGAGGGGGTCTCCGTGCCGGACTTGGTCTCAGTGCTGGACCTGGACTCGTTTCTGGGCTGGGTCTCTGTGCTTTGTGGGTCTCGGTGGTGCCGGGCTGGATTTTGGTGCTGAACTGGGTCTCGATGCTGGGCTGGGCCTCACTGCCAGACTGGGTCTCTGTGCTGAGATGGGACTCAGTGCTGTGCTGGGTCTCAGTGCTGCGCTGGGTGTGTATGCTGGGCTCGGTTTCGGTGCCGCACTCGCTAAATGTGCTGGGTTGGGCCTTGGTGCTGGGCTGTCTTTCGGTGCTGGGCTCGGTCTCCGTGCTGAAATGGGTCTCAGTGCTAGGCTGGGTCTCGGTACTGAGCTGGGCCTCGGTGCTGGGCTGGGCCTTGGTGCTGGGCTAGGTCTCGGTGCTGGGCTAGGTCTCAGTGCTGTGCTGGGCCTCGGTGCTGGGCTGGGTCTTGGTGCTGAGCTGGGACTCCGTGCTGAGATGGGCCTCAGTGCTGGGCTGGGTCTCTGCGCTGGGCTGGGTCTCTGTGCTGTGCTGGGTCTCAGTGCCGGACTGGGTCTCGGTGCTAGGCTGAGTCTCGGTGCTGGGCTGGGTCTCGGTGCCAGGCTGAGTCTCGGTGCCGGGCTGGGTCTCTGTGTTGGGCTGGTCCTCGGTGTCGGGCTGGGTCTCGGTGCCGAGCTGGGTCTCCGTGCTGGGGTGGGTCATGGTGCTGGGCTGTGTGTAGGAACCAGGCAAGGCCTCCGTGCTGGGCTGGGTCTCGGTGCTGGGCTGAGTCTCTGTGCATGGCTGGGTGTCGGTGCCGGGCTTGGACTCAGTGCCGGGCTGGTTCTTGCTGCCGGGCGGGGGCTCCGTGCTGGGGTGGGTCACGGTGTTGGGCTGGGTGTTGGAGCCGGGCTGTGTCTCGGTGCTGGGCTCGGTGTCGGTGTTGGGCAGGCCTTCGTTCTGGTCTGGGTATCTGTGCTTGGCTGTGGGTCGATGTCGGACTGGGACTCGGTGCCGGGCTGGGTCTCCGTGTTGGGCAGTGCCGCGGTGCTGTGCTGGATTTCGGTGGTGGGCTGGACCTCGATGCTGTGATGGGTCTCAGTGCTGGGTTGGGTGTCGATGCCGCATTGTGTCTATGTGCTGGGTCGGTTCTCGGTGCTGGACTGGATTTCGGTGCTGGGCTGAGTTTCAGTGTCGGGCTGGGTCTCCATGCCGGGCTGGGTCTCGGTGATGCGCTGGGCGTCGATGCTGGGCTGGGTGTCGGTCCCACACTGGGTCTCTGAGCTGGGCTGGGTCTCTGTCCTGGGCTGGGTCTCTGTGCTGGGCTGGGTGTCAGTGCCGCGCTGGGTCTCAGCGCTGGGCTGAGTGTCGCAGCTGGGCTGGGTCCCGGTGCTGGACTGAGTTTTGGTGCTGGGCTGAATTCCAGTGTTGGGGTGGGTCTCGGTGCGGTGCTGGTTCTCTGTGCTGGGCTGTGTCTATGTGCTGGGATGATTCTCAGTGCTGGGCTGGATTTCGGTGCTGGGCTGGGTCCCAATGGTGGGCTGGGCCTCGCTGCCACGCTGGGCCTCTGTGCTGGGCTGGGTCTCCGTGCTGGGCTGGGACACAGTGCTGGGCTGGTTGTCGATGCTGGGCTGGGTCTAGGAGCCGCGCTGGATACCTGTGCTGCGTTGGGTCTTGATGCAGGGCTGGGTCTCGGTGCCGGTTAGGGTCTCGGTGCTGGGCTGAATTTCGGTATTTGGCTGGGTCTCAGTGCGGTGTTTCATCTCTGTGCTGGGATGGGTGTCAGTGCCGGGCTTGGACTAGGAGCCGGGTTGGATCTCCGTGCTGGGAAATTCCGGGGTGCCTTGCTGGATTTCGGTGCTGAGCTGGGTCTCGGTGCTGGGCTGGGACTCCATGCTGGGCTGGATCTCCGTGCCAAGTGGGTCTTAGTGCTGGGCTGGCTCTCGATAATGGGCTGGTTCTTGGTGCTGCGCTGGGTCTCTGTGCTGTGTTCGGTCTCGGTGCAGGGCTGGCTCTCGATGCTGGGCTGGGTCTCGGTGCCGGGCTGGTTCTTGGTGTCGGGCTGGGCCTCGGTGCCAGGCTGGGTCTCCCTGCCGGGGTGGGTCACGGTCCTGGGCTGGCTGTTGGAACCAGGCAAGGCCTCCGTGCTGGGCTGGGTCTCAGTGCTGTGCTGGGTCTCGGTGCTGGGTTGGGTGTCAGTGCTGGGCTGGGCCTCAGTGTCGTGTTTGTTCTCTGTGCTGTGTTGGGTCTTGGTGCTGGGCTGGACTTGGGTGCTGGGCTCGGTATCGGTGCTGGGTTGGGTCTCGGTGCTGATATGGGTCTCAGTGCCATGCTGGGTCTCGGTGCTAGGAAGGACCTGTGTTCTGGGCTGGGTCTCTGTGCTTGGCTTTGAGTCAGTTCTCGGCTGGGATTTGGTGTCGGGCTGGTTCTCGCTGCCGGGAGGAGTCTTGGTGCCGGAGTGTCTCACGGTGCTGGGCTGGGAGTTGGAGCCAGGCTGGGTCTCCGTAGAGGGCCGGGTCTCGTTGCTGGGCTGGGTCTAGGGTCTGGGCAACAACTCTGTTCTTTGCTGGGTATCTGTGCTTGGCTGCGTGTCAGTGCCGTGCTGGGACTCAGTGCTGGGCTGGGTCTTCGTGCTGAGATGGGTCTCGGTGCTAGGCTGGGTATCGGTCCTAGGAAGGACCTGTGTTCTGGGCTGGGTCTCTGTGCTGGGCTGGGTCTCGGTGCCGCACTGGGTCTCGGTGCTGGGCTCGGTCTCGCTGCTGAGCTGGGTCTTGGTGCTGAGATGGGTCTCAGTGCTACGCTGGGTCTCGGTGCTAGGAAGGACATGTGTTCTGGGCTGGGTCTCTGTGCTTGGCTACGAGTCAGTTCTCGGCTTGGACTTGGTGTCGGGCTGGTTCTCGCTGCCGGGTGGGTTCTCGCTGCCGGAGTGGCTCATGGTGCTGGGCTGGGAGTTGGAGCCGGGCTGGGTCTCTGTACAGAGCTGGGTCTCGGTGCTGGGCTGGGTCTAGGGTCAGGGCAACTCCATTCTTGGCTGGGTGTCTGTGCTTGGCTGCATGTCGGTGCCATGCTGGGACTCGGTGCCGGGCTGGGTCTCCGTGCTGAGCTGGGTCCCGGTGATGGCTTGGGTGTTGGTGCTGAGATGGGTCTCGGTGCTGGGCTGGGTTTCGGTGCTGGGCTGGGTCTTGGTGCTGAGATGGGTCTCGGTGCTGGGCTGGGTCTCGGTGCTGAGAAGTGTCTCGGTGCTGGGCTGGGTCCCAGGCTGTGATGGGTCTCGGTGCTGGGCTGTGTCTCGGTTCTGGGCTGGGTCTTGGTGCTGCGATGGGTCTCAGTGCTGGGCTGGGTCTCGATGCTGTGCTGGGTCTCGGTGCTGGGCTGGGTCTCGGTTCTGGGCTGGGTCTTGTTGCTGCACTGGGTCTCGGTGCTGGGCTGGGACTCGGTGCTGGTCTGGGTCTCGGTGCATGAGTGGGATTCCGTGCCAGACTGGGTCTCAGTGCTGGACTGGGTCTCGGTTCTGTGCTAGGTCTCCGTGCTGGGTGGGCCTCCGTGGCGCTGGGCTGGATTTCGGTGCTGGGCTGGGTATCGATGCTGGGCTCGGCCTCGGTGTTGGGCTGGGTCTTGGTGCTAGGCTGGATATCAGTGCTGATCTGGGTGTCGGTGCCGGAATGGGTCCCTGTGCTAGGCTGAGTCTCGGTGCTGGGATGGGTCTCGGTGCTGGGCTGGATCTCAGTGCTGGGCTGGGTCTCAGTGCGGGGCAGAGTCTCGGTGCTGGGCTGGGTCTCAGTGCTGGGCTGGGTCTCGGTCCTGAGATGGATCTCGGTGCTGAGCTGGGCCTCGGTCCTGGGCTAGGTCTCGGTCCTGGGCTGAGTCTCCGTGCCGTGGTGGGTCAAGGTGCTGGGCTGGGTGTTGGAACCGGGCATGGCCTCCATGCTGGGCTGGGTCTCGGTGCTGGGCTGACTCTCGTTGCTGGGCAGGAACTCCATTCTGGGCTGGATCTCTGTGCTTGGCTGGGTGTCAGTGCTGGGCTTGGACTCGGTGCTGGGTCGGTTCTTGCTGCCAGGCGGGCGCTCCATGCTGGGGTGGGTCACGGTGTTGGACTGGGTGTTGGAGCCGGGCTGTGTCTCGGTGCTGGGCTGGGTGTCTGTGCTGGGCAGGAACTCCATTTTGGGCTGGATCTCTGTGCTTGGCTGCGGGTCGGTGCCGGACTGGGACTCGGTCCGGGCTGGGTCTCCGTGCTGGGCGGTGCCGCGGTGCTGTGCTGGATTTCGGTGGTGGGCTGGGCCTCGATGCTGAGATGGGTCTCAGTGCTGGGTTGGGTGTCGATGCCGCATTGGGTCTTGGTGCTGAGCTGGGTCTCCGTGCTGAGATGGGCCTCGGTGTTGGGCTGGGTCTCTGCGCTGGGCTGGGTCTCTGCGCTGGGCTGGGTCTCAGTGCCGGACTGGGTCTCGGTGCCGGGGTGGGTCACGGTGCTGGGCTGTGTGTAGGAACCAGGCAAGGCCTCCGTGCTGGGCTGGGTCTCGGTGCTGGGCTGAGTCTCTGTGCTTGGCTGGGTGTCGGTGCCGGGCTTGGACTCAGTACCGGGCTGGTTCTTGCTGCTGGGCGAGGGCTCCGTGCTGGTGTGGGTCACGGTGTTGGGCTGGCTGTTGGAGCCGGGCTGTGTCTCGGTGCTGGGCTCGGTGTCGGTGCTGAGCAGGCCTTCGTTCTGGTCTGGGTATCTGTGCTTGGCTGTGGGTCGATGTCGGACTGGGACTCGGTGCCGGGCTGGGTCTCCATGTTGGGCAGTGCCGCGGTGCTGTGCTGGATTTCGGTGGTGGGCTGGACCTCGATGCTGTGATGGGTCTCAGTGCTGGGTTGGGTGTCGATGCCGCATTGTGTCTATGTGCTGGGTCGGGTCTCGGTGCTGGACTGGATTTCGGTGCTGGGCTGGGTTTCAGTGGCAGGTTGGATCTCCATGCCGGGCTGGGTCTCGGTGATGTGCTGGGTGTCGATGCTGGGCTGGGTGTCAGTGCCGCTCTGGGTCTCTGAGCTGGGCTGGGTCTCTGTCCTGGGCTGGGTTTCTGTGCTGGGCTGGGTGTCAGTGCCGCGCTGGGTCCCAGTGCTGGGCTGAGTGTCGCAGCTGGGCTGGGTCCCAGTGCTGGACTGAGTTTTGGTGCTGGGCTGAATTTCAGTGTTGTGCTGGGTCTCGGTGTGGTGCTGGTTCTCTGTGCCTGGCTGTGTCTATGTGCTGGGATGATTCTCAGTGCTGGGCTGGATTTCGGTGCTGGGCTGGGTCCCAATGGTGGGCTGGGCCTCGCTGCCACGCTGGGCCTCTGTGCTGGGCTGGGTCTCCGTGCTGGACTGGGACACAGTGTTGGGCTGGGTGTCGATGCTGGGCTGGGTCTAGGAGCCACGCTGGATACCTGTGCTGCGTTGGGTCTTGATGCAGGGCTTGGTCTCGGTGCCGGTTAGGGTCTCGGTGCGGGGCTGAATTTCGGTATTTGGCTGGGTCTCAGTGCGGTGTTTCATCTCTGTGCTGAGATGGGTGTCAGTGCCGGGCTTGGACTAGGAGCCGGGTTGGATCTCCGTGCTGGGAAATTCCGGGGTGCCTTGCTGGATTTCAGTGCTGAGCTAGGTCTCGGTGCTGGGCTGGGACTCCATGCTGGGCTGGATCTCCGTGCCAAGTGGGTCTTAGTGCTGGGCTGGCTCTCGATACTGGGCTGGTTCTTGGTGCTGCGCTGGGCCTCGGTGCCGGGCTGGGTCTCCGTGCTGGGGTGGGTCACGGTCCTGGGCTGGCTGTTGGAACCAGCACGGCCTCCGTGCTGGGCTGGGTCTTGGGGCTGTGCTGGGTCTCGGTGCTGGGTTGGGTGTCAGTGCTGGGCTGGGCCTCAGTGTCGTGTTTGTTCTATGTGCTGTGTTGGGTCTTGGTGCTGTGCCGGACTTCGGTGCTGGGCTCGGTCTTGGGGCTGGGCTGGGTCTCGGTGCTGATATGGGTCTCAGTGCCATGCTGGGTCTCGGTGCTAGGAAGGACCTGTGTTCTGGGCTGGGTCTCTGTGCTTGGCTTTGAGTCAGTTCTCGGCTGGGACTTGGTGTCGGGCTGGTTCTCGCTGCCGGGAGGAGTCTTGGTGCCGGAGTGTCTCACGGTGCTGGGCTGGGAGTTGGAGCCGGGCTGGGTCTCCATAGAGGGCTTGGTCTCGTTGCTGGGCTGGGTCTAGGGTCTGGGCAGCAACTCCGTTCTTTGCTGGGTATCTGTGCTTGGCTGCGTGTCAGTGCCCTGCTGGGACTCAGTGCTGGGCTGGGTCTTGGTGCTGAGATGGGTCTCGGTGCTAGGCTGGGTATCGGTCCTAGGAAGGACCTGTGTTCTGGGCTGGGTCTCTGTGCTGGGCTGGGTCTCGGTGCCGCACTGGGTCTCGGTGCTGGGCTCGGTCTCGCTGCTGAGCTGGGTCTTGGTGCTGAGATGGGTCTCAGTGCTAGGCTGGGTCTCGGTGCTAGGAAAGACATCTGTTCTGGGCTGGGTCTCTGTGCTTGGCTATGAGTCAGTTCTCAGCTGGAACTTGGTGTCGGGCTGGTTCTCGCTGCCTGGTGGGTTCTCGCTGCCGGAGTGGCTCACGGTGCTGGGCTGGGAGTTGGAGCCGGGCTGGGTCTCTGTACAGGGCTGGGTCTCGGTGTTGGGCTGCGTCTAGGGTCTGGGCACCAACGCCGTTCTTGGCTGGGTGTCTGTGCTTGGCTGCGTGTCGGTGCCATGCTGGGACTCGGTGCCGGGCTGGGTCTCCGTGCTGAGCTGGGTCCCAGTGCTGGCCTGGGTGTTGGTGCTGAGATGGGTCTCGGTGCTGGGCTGGGTTTCGGTGCTGGGCTGGGTCTTGGTGCTGAGATGGGTCTCGGTGCTGGGCTGGGACTACATGCTGGGCTGGATCTCCGTGCCAAGTGGGTCTTAGTGCTGGGCTGGCTATTGATACTGGGCTGGTTCTCGGTGCTGCGCTGGGTCTCAGTGCTGGGTTCGGTCTCGGTGCAAGGCTGGCTCTCGATGCTGGGCTGGGTCTCTGTGCCAGGCTGGTTCTTGGTGTCGGGCTGGGCCTCGGTGCCAGGCTGGGTCTCCCTGCCGGTGTGGGTCACGGTCCTGGGCTGGCTGTTTGAACCAGGCACGGTCTCCGTGCTGAGCTGGGTCTCCATGCTGAGATGGGCCTCTGTGCTGGGCTGGGTCTCTGCGCTGGGCTGGGTCTCTGTGCTGTGCTGGGTCTCGGTGCCGGACTGGGTCTCGGTGCTAGGCTGAGTCTCGGTGCTGGGCTGGGTCTCGGTGCCAGGCTGAGTCTTGGTGCCGGGCTGGGTCTCTGTGTTGGGCTGGTCCTCGGTGCCGGGCTGGGTCTCGGTGCCGTGCTGGGTCTCCGTGCCGGGGTGGGTCATGGTGCTGGGCTGTGTGTAGGAACCAGGCAAGGCCTCCGTGCTGGGCTGGGTCTCGGTGCTGGGCTGAGTCTCTGTGCTTGGCTGGGTGTCGGTGCCGGGCTTGGACTCAGTGCCGGGCTGGTTCTTGCTGCCGGGCGGGGGCTCCGTGCTGGGGTGGGTCACGGTGTTGGGCTGGGTGTTGGAGCCGGGCTGTGTCTCGGTGCTGGGCTGGGTGTCGGTGCTGGGCAGGCCTTCATTCTGGTCTGGGTATCTGTGCTTGGCTGTGGGTCGATGTCGGACTGGGACTCGGTGCTGGGCTGGGTCTCCATGCTGGGCAGTGCCGCGGTGTTTCATCTCTGTGCTGGGATGGGTGTCAGTGCCGGGCTTGGACTAGGAGCCGGGTTGGATCTCCGTGCTGGGAAATTCCGGGGTGCCTTGCTGGATTTCGGTGCTGAGCTGGGTCTCGGTGCTGGGCTGGGACTCCATGCTGGGCTGGATCTCCGTGCCAAGTGGGTCTTAGTGCTGGGCTGGCTCTCGATAATGGGCTGGTTCTTGGTGCTGCGCTGGGTCTCTGTGCTGTGTTCGGTCTCGGTGCAGGGCTGGCTCTCGATGCTGGGCTGGGTCTCGGTGCCGGGCTGGTTCTTGGTGTCGGGCTGGGCCTCGGTGCCAGGCTGGGTCTCCCTGCCGGGGTGGGTCACGGTCCTGGGCTGGCTGTTGGAACCAGGCAAGGCCTCCGTGCTGGGCTGGGTCTCAGTGCTGTGCTGGGTCTCGGTGCTGGGTTGGGTGTCAGTGCTGGGCTGGGCCTCAGTGTTGTGTTTGTTCTCTGTGCTGTGTTGGGTCTTGGTGCTGGGCTGGACTTGGGTGCTGGGCTCGGTCTCGGTGCTGGGTTGGGTCTCGGTGCTGATATGGGTCTCAGTGCCATGCTGGGTCTCGGTGCTAGGAAGGACCTGTGTTCTGGGCTGGGTCTCTGTGCTTGGCTTTGAGTCAGTTCTCGGCTGGGATTTGGTGTCGGGCTGGTTCTCGCTGCCGGGAGGAGTCTTGGTGCCGGAGTGTCTCACGGTGCTGGGCTGGGAGTTGGAGCCGGGCTGGGTCTCTGTACAGGGCTGGGTCTCGGTGCTGGGCTGCGTCTAGGGTCTGGGCACCAACGCCGTTCTTGGCTGGGTGTCTGTGCTTGGCTGCGTGTCGGTGCCATGCTGGGACTCGGTGCCAGGCTGGGTCTCCATGCTGAGCTGGGTCCCAGTGCTGGCCTGGGTGTTGGTGCTGAGATGGGTCTCGGTGCTGGGCTGGGTTTCGGTGCTGGGCTGGGTCTTGGTGCTGAGATGGGTCTCGGTGCTGGGCTGGGTCTCGGTGCTGAGATGTGTCTCGGTGCCGGGCTGGGTCCCGGGCTGTGATGGGTCTCGGTGCTGGGCTGTGTCTCGGTGCTGGGCTGGGTCTTGGTGCTGAGATGGGTCTCGGTGCTCGGCTGGGTTTCGTTGCTGGGCTGGGCCTTGGTGCTGCGATGGGTCTCAGTGCTGGGCTGGGTCTCAATGCTGGGCTGGGTCTCGGTGCTGTGCTGGGTCTCGGTTCTGGGCTGGGTCTCGGTGCATGAGTGGGTCTCCGTGCCAGACTGGGTCTCAGTGCTGGACTGGGTCTCGGTTCTGTGCTAGGTCTCCGTGCTGGGTGGGCCTCCGTGGCGCTGGGCTGGATTTCGGTGCTGGGCTGGGTATCGATGCTGGGCTCGGCCTCGGTGTTGGGCTGGGTCTTGGTGCTAGGCTGGATCTCAGTGCTGATCTGGGTGTCGGTGCCGGAATGGGTCTCTGTGCTAGGCTGAGTCTCGGTGCTGAGATGGGTCTCGGTGCTGGGCTGGATCTCAGTGCTGGGCTGGGTCTCGGTCCTGAGATGGGTCTCGGTGCTGAGCTGGGCCTCGGTCCTGGGCTAGGTCTCAGTGCTGGGCTGGGTCTCCGTGCTGGGGTGGGTCACGGTGCTGGGCTGGGTGTTGGAACCGGGCACGGCCTCCATGCTGGGCTGGGTCTCAGTGCTGGGCTGACTCTCGTTGCTGGGCAGGAACTCCATTCTGGGCTGGATCTCTGTGCTTGGCTGGGTGTCAGTGCTGGGCTTGGACTCGGTGCCGGGCTGGTTCTTGCTGCCAGGCGGGCGCTCCGTGCTGGGGTGGGTCACGGTGTTGGACTGGGTGTTGGAGCCGGGCTGTGTCTCGGTGCTGGGCTGGGTGTCTGTGCTGGGCAGGAACTCCATTCTGGGCTGGATCTCTGTGCTTGGCAGCGGGTCGGTGCCGGACTGGGACTCGGTCCGGGCTGGGTCTCCGTGCTGGGCGGTGCCGCGGTGCTGTGCTGGATTTCGGTGGTGGGCTGGGCCTCGATGCTGAGATGGGTCTCAGTGCTGGGTTGGGTGTCGATGCCGTATTGGGTCTATGTGCTGGGTCTGGTCTCGGTGCTGGGCTGGGTCTCGGTGCTTGGCTGGGTCTCGGTGTTGGGCTGGATTTCGGTGCTGGGCTGGGTATCGGTGCCGTGCTTGGTCTCTGTGCTGGGCTGGGTCTCTGTGCTGAGCTGTATTTCGGTGCTGGGCTGGGTCCCAAAGCTGGCTGAATTCTGGTGTTGGGCTGGGTCTCGGTGCGGTGCTGGTCCTCTGTGCTGGGTGTGTCTATGTGCTGGGATGGTTCTCAGTGCTGGGTTGGATGTCGGTGCTGGGCTGGGTCCCGATGGTGGACTGGGCCTCACTGCCACGCTGGGCCTCTGTGCTGGGCTGGGTCTCCGTGCTGGGCTGTGTCACAGTGCTGGGATGGGTGTCGATGCTGGGCTGGGTCTGGGAGCCACGTTGGGTACCTGTGCTGCATTGGGTCTTGATGCAGGGCTGGGTCTCGGTGCTGGTTAGGGTCTCGGTGCTGGGCTGAATTTCAGTGTTTGGCTGGGTCTCGGTGCGGTGTTGGGTCTCTGTGCTGGGATGGGTGTCGGTGCCGGGCTTGGACTAGGAGCCGGGTTGGGTCTCTGTGCTGGGCAATTCCGGGGTGCCTTGCTGGATTTCGGTGCTGAGGTGTGTCTCGGTGCTGGGCTGGGACTCCGTGCTGGGCTGGATCTCTGTGCCAAGTGGGTCTTAGTGTTGGGCTGGCTCTCGATGCTGGGCTGGGCCTTGGTGCTGCGCTGGGTCTCTGTGCTGGGCTGGGTCCCAATGCTGGGCTGGGCTTCTGTGCCGCGCTGGGCTTCTGTGCCGGGCTGGGTCTCAGTGCTGGGCTGGGTGTCGATGCTGGGCTGTGTCTCGGTACTGGACAGGGTCTTGGTGCTGGGCTGAATTTTGGTGTTCGGCAGCATCTCGGTGCATTGCTGGGCCTCTGTGTTGGGATGGGTGTCAGTGCCGGGCTTGGACTTGGTGCCGTGCTGGGTCACCGTGCTGGGCAGTGTCCCGGTGCTAAGCTGGACTTCGGTGCAGGGCTGGGTCTCGGTGCCGGGCTTGGTCTCGGTGCCAGGCTGGGTCGCGGTGCCTGGTTGGGTCTGCTTGTCGGGTGGGGTCTCGCTGGCAAGCTTGGTCTCCATGCCAAACTGGGTCTCAGTGCCGGGAAGGGTCACGGTGCCGGGCTGAGTCTCGGTGTCGGGCTGGGTCTCAGTGCCGGGAAGGGTCACAGTGTCGGGCTGGGTCTCAGTGTCGGGCTGGGCCTCGGTGCCGGGCTGGGTCTCGGTGCCAGGCTGGGTCTCCGTGCCGGGGTGGGTCACGGTACTGGGCTGGGTGTTGGAACTGGGCAGGGCCTCCGTGCTGGGCTGAGTCTCGGTGCTGGGATGAGTCTCGTTCTGGGCTGGATTTCTGTGCTTGGCTGGTTGTCGGTGCCGGGCTTGGACTCTGTGCCGGGCTGGTTCTCGCTGCCGGGCGGGGCCTCCATGCTGGGGTGGGTCATGGTGTTGGGCTGGGTGTTGGAGCCAGGCTGTGTCTTGGTGCAGGGCTGGGTCTTGGTGCAGGGCTGGGTCTCGGTGCAGGGCTGGGTGTCGGTGCTGGGCTGGGTGTCGGTGCTGGGCAGGCCTTCGTTCTGGGTGGGGTATCGGTGCTTGGCTGCATGTCGGTGCCGGACTGGGACACGGTGCTGGGCCGGGTCTCCATGCTGGGCGGTGTCGCGGTGCTGTGCTGGAATTCGGTGGTGGGCTGGGACTGGGTGCTGAGATGGGTCTCAGTGCTGGGTTGGGTGTCCATGCGGGACTGGGCCTCTGTGCTAGGCTGAGTGTCGGTTCTTGACTGGGTCTTGGTGCTGGTCTGGGCCTCGGTGCTGAGCTGGGTCTCGGTTCTTGGCTGGGTTTCGGTGCTGGACTGGGTCTCCGTGCTAGGCAGAGTCTCGGTGCTGAGCTGGGCCTCGGTGCCGGGCTGCGTCACGGTGCTGGGCTGGGTGTTGGAACCGGGCAAGGCCTCCGTGCTGGACTGGGTCTCGGTGCTGGGCTGAGTCTCGTTGCTGGGCAGGAACTCCATTCTGGGCTGGATCTCTGTGCTTGGCTGGGTGTCGGTGCTGAGCTTGGACTCGGTGCTGGGCTGGTTCTTGCTGCCGGACGGGGGCTCCGTGCTGGGATGGGTCACGGTGTTGTGCTGGGTTTTGGAGCCGGGCTGTGTCTCGGTGCTGGGCTGGGTGTTGGTGCTGGGCTGGGTCTCGGTGCTGGGCTGGGTCTCGGTGCTGGGCTGGGTGTCGGTGCTGGGCTGGGTCTCGGTGCTGGGCTGGGTCTCGGTGCTGGGCTGGGTCTCGGTGCTGGGCTGGGTGTCGGTGCTGAGCTGGGTCTCGGTGCTGGGCTGGGTCTCGGTGCTGGGCTGGGTCTCGGTGCTGGGCTGTGGGTCGGTGCCGGACTGGGACTCTTTGCCGGGCTGGGTCTCCGTGCTGTGCGGTGTCGCGGTGCTGTGCTGGATTTCGGTGGTGGGCTGGGCCTCGATGCTGAGTTGGGTCTCAGTGCTGGGTTGGGTGTCCATGCAGGACTGGGTCTCTGTGCTAGGCTGAGTCTCGGTGCTGGGCTGGGTCTCGGTGCTTAGCTGGGTCTTGGTAATGGGCTGGGTCTCTGTGCAGGGCTGGTTCGCTGGGCTGGGCTGGGTCTCGGTGCTGGGCAGGGAATCCGTGCTGGGCTGGGTGTCTGTGCTGAGATGGGTATCGTTGCGGGGCTGCGTGTTGGTGCCGTGCTGGGACTCTGTGCAGGGCAGTGTCTCCGTGCTGTGCTGGATTTCGCTGCTGGGCTGGGTCTCCGTGCTGAGATGGGTCCCGGTGCTGGGCTGCGTCTCGGTGCTGGGCTGGGTGTCCATGCGGGACTGGGCCTCTGTGCTAGGCTGAGTCTCGGTGCTGGGCTGGATCTCAGTGCGGTGCTGGGTATTGGTGCTTGGCTGGGTCTCGGTGCTGGTCTGGGCCTTGGTGCTGAGCTGGGTCTCGGTGCTTGGCTGGGTTTCGGTGCTGGACTGTGTCTTGGTGCTTAGCTGGGTCTCAGTGCTGGGCTGGGTCTCCGTGCTGAGATGGGTCCCGGTGCTGGGCTGGGTCTCGGTGGTGGGCTAGGTCTCCATGCCGGGCTGGCTCTCGGTGATGCGCCGGGTGTTGATGCTGGTCTGGGTGTCGTTGCTGCGCTGGTTCTATGTGCTGGGCTGGGTCTCGGTGCTGGCCTGGGTCCCAATGCAGGGCTGGGTCTCTGTGTTGGGTCTCCATGCCCTGCTGGGTCTCAGTGATGGGCTGGTTCTTGGTGCTGGGCTGGGTGTCGGTGCTGGGCTGGGTGTCGGTGCTGGGCAGGCCTTCGTTCTGGGCTGGGTAACTGTGCTTGGCTGCGGGTCGGTGCCGGACTGGGACACGGTGCTGGGCTGGGTCTCCGTGCTGGGCGGTGTCGCGGTGCTCTGCTAGATTTTGGTGGTGGGCTGGGCCTGGGTGCTGAGATGGGTCTCAGTGCTGGGTTGGGTGTCCATGCGGGACTGGGCCTCTGTGCTAGGCTGAGTCTCGGTGCTGGTCTGGGTCTCGGTGCGGTGCTGCGTCTTGGTGCTTGGCTGGGTCTCGGTGCTGGTCTGGGCCTCGGTGCAGAGCTGGGTCTCGGTGCTTGGCTGGGTTTTGGTGCTGGACTGTGTCTTGATGCTTAGCTGGGTCTCAGTGCTGGGCTGGCTGTCCGTGCTGGACTGGGTCTCCATGCTAGGCTGATTCTCGGTGCTGAGCTGGGTCTCGGTGTTAGGCTGAGTCTCGGTGCCGGGCTGGGTCTCAGAGTCGGGCTTGCCCTCGGTGCTGAGATGGGTCGCTGGGTTGGGCTGGGTCTTGGTACTGGGCTGGGTCTCTGTGCAGGGCTGGGTCGCTGGGCTGTGCTGGATTTCGCTGCTGGGCTGGGTCTCCGTGCTGAGATTGGTCCTGGTGCTGGGCTGCGTCTCGGTGCTGGGCTGCGTGTCCATGCTGGACTGGGCCTCTGTGCTAGACTGAGTCTCGGTGCTGGGCTGGGTCTCGGTGCGGTGCTGGGCCTCGGTGCTGAGCTGGGTCTCGGTGCTTGGCTGGGTTTCGGTGCTGGACTGTGTCTTGGTGCTTAGCTGGGTCTCAGTGCTAGACTGGGTGCCCGTGCTGGACTGGTTCTCCGTGCTAGGCTGAGTCTCGGTGCTGGGCTGGGTCTCGGTACTAGGCTGAGTCTCGGTGCCGAGCTGGGTCTCGGTGTCGGGCTGCGCCTCAGTGCCGGGCTGCGTCTCGGTGCTGGGCTGGGTGTTGGAACCGGGCAGGGCCTCCGTGCTGGGCTGGGTCTCGGTGCTGGGCTGAGTCTCGTTGCTGGGCAGGAACTCCATTCTGGGCTGGATCTCTATGCTTGGCTGGGTGTCGGTGCCGGGCTTGGACTCGGTGCCAGGCTGGTTCTTGCTGCCGGGTGGGGGCTCCGTGCTGGGCTGGGTCTCGGTGCTGGGCTGGGTCTCGGTGCTCGGCTGGGTGTCAGTGCTGGGCAGGCCTTCATTCTGGGCTGGGTATCGGTGCTTGGCTGCGGGTCGGTGCTGGTCTGGCACTCGGTGCTGGGCTGGGTCTCCGTGCTGGGCGGTGTCGCGGTGCTGTGCTGGATTTCGGTGGTGAGCTGGGCCTCGATGCTGAGATGGGTCTCAGTGCTGGGTTGGGTGTCCATGCTGGACTGGGTCTCTGTGCTAGGCTGAGTCTCGGTGCTGGGCTGGGTCTCGGTGCTTGGCTGGGTCTCGGTGTTGATCTGGGTCTCGGTGTTGGACTGGGTCTCGGTGGTGGGCTGAGTCTCGGTGGCAAGCTGGGTCTCCATGCCGGTCTGGGTCTCGGTGATGCGCTGGGTGTCAATGCTGGGCTGGGTCTATGTGCTGGGCTGGGTCTCAAAGCTGTGCTGGGCCTCAATGCCGCGCTGGGTCGCTGTGCTGGGCTGGGTCTCGGTGCTGGGCTGAATTTCAGTGTTCGGCTAGGTGTTGGTGCGGTGTTGGGTCTCTGTGCTGGGATGGATTTCGGTGCTGGGCTGGGTCCCGATGCTGGGCTGGGTCTCTGTGCTGGGTTGGGTCTCGGTGCCGGGCTGGGTCTCCGTGCCAGGCTGGGTCTCGGTGCTGGGCTGGGTCTCCGTGCCAGGCTGGGTCTCGGTGCTGGGCTGGGTCTCGCTGCCAGGCTGGGTTTCGCTGCCAGGCTGGGTCTCGGTGCCGGGCTGGGTCTCCGTGCCGGGCTGGGTCTCAGTGCTGGGCTGGGTCTCCGTGCCAGGCTGGGTCTCGCTGCGAGGCTGGGTCTCGGTGCTGGGCTTGGTCTCGCTTCCGGGCTGGATCTTTGTGCCAGGCTGGGTCTCAGTGCTGGGCTGGGTCTCCGTGCCAGGCTGGGTCTCCCTGCCAGGCTGGGTCTCGGTGCTGGGCTTGGTCTCGCTGCCGGGCTGGGTCTCCATGCCAGGCTGGGTCTCGGTGCTGGGCTGGGTCTCCGTGCCAGGCTGGGTCTCGGTTCTGGACTTGGTCTCGCTACCGGGCTGGGTCTCGGTGCCGGGCTGGGTCTGGTTGCCAGGTAGGGTCTCGGTGCCGGGCCCGGTCCACGTGCGGGCTGGGTCTCGGTGCCGAGCTGGGTCTGGTTGCCAGGTAGGGTCTCGGTGCCGAGCTGGGTCTGGTTGCCAGGTAGGGTCTCGGTGCCGGGCCCGGTCCACGTGCGGGCTGGGTCTCGGTGCCAAGCTGGGTCTCGGTGCCGGGCCCGGTCCACAGGCAAGCTGGGTCTCCGTGCCGAACTGGTTCTCGGTGCCGGGCTGGTTCTCGATGCCGGGCTGGGTGTCAGTGCCAGGCCCGGTCCACGGGCAAGCTGGGTCTCCGTGCTGAACTGGGTCTCAATGCCGGGCTGGTTCTCGGTGCCAGGCTGGGTGTCAGTGTTGGGCTGGGCCTCGGTTCCGGGCTAGGTCTCGGTGTCGGGCTGGATCTCCGTGCCAGGGTGGATCACAGTGCTGCGCTAGGTGTTGGAGCCGGGCTAGGTCTCCGTGCTGGGCTGGGTCTCGGTGCTTAGCTGGGTCTTGGTACTGGGCTGGGTCTTGGTGCTGGGCTGGGTCGCTGGGCTGGGCTGGGTCTCGGTGCTTAGCTGGGTCTTGGTACTGGGCTGGGTCTCTGTGCAGGGCTGGGTCACTGGGCTGGGCTGGGTCTCAGTGCTGGGCAGGGAATCCGTGCTGGGCTGGGTGTCTGTGCTGAGATGGGTATTGTTGCGGGGCTGCATGTTGGTGCCATGCTGGGACTCTGTGCAGGGCAGTGTCTCCGTGCTGTGCTGGATTTCGCTGCTGGGCCGGGTCTCGGTGCTGAGATGGGTCCCGGTGCTGGGCTGGGTCTCTGTGCTGGGCTGGGTCTCGGTGCTGGGCTGGGTCTCGGTGCTGGGCTGGGTCTCGGTGCTGGGCTAGGTCTCCATGCCGGGCTGGCTCTCGGTGATGCGCCGGGTGTTGATGCTGGTCTGGGTGTCAGTGCTGCGCTGGTTCTATGTGCTGGGTTGGGTCTCGGTGCTGGGCTGGATTCCGGTTCTGGCCTGGGTCCCAATGCAGGGCTGGGTCTCTGTGTTGGGTCTCCGTGCCCTGCTGGGTCTCAGTGATGGGCTGGTTCTCGGTGCTGGGCTGGGCCTCGGTGCTGGGCTGAATTTCGGTGTTCGGCTAGGTGTTGGTTCGGTGTTGGGTCTCTGTGCTGGGATGGGTATCATTGCTGGGCTTGGACTTGGAGCCGGGCTGGGTCTCCATGCTGGGCAATTCCATGGTGCTGGGCTGGATTTCGGTGCTGGGCTGGGTCTCAGTGCTGACCTGGTTATCGGTGCTGGGCTAGGTCTCCGTGCCGACTGGGTCTCAGTGCTGGGCTGGTTCTCGATGCTGGGCTGGGTCTTGGTGCTGAGCTGGGTCTCTGTGAAGGGTTGGGTCCTGGTGGTGGGCTGCGTCTCGGTGCTGGACTGAGTTTCAGTGCCGGGCTGGGTCTCCGTGCTGGGTTGTGTCATGGTGCAGTGCTGGACTTCGGTGCTTAGCTGGGTCTCCGTGATGAGATGGATCTCGGTGCTGGGCTGGGTCTCGGTGCTGAGCTGTATTTCAGTGCTGGGCTGGGTCTCCATGCTGGGCTGGGCCTCGGTGCTGGGCTGGGCCTCCTTACCAGATTGGGTCTCCGTGTTAGGCCGAGTCTTGGTGCTGGGCTGGGTCTCGGTGGGTCTCTGTGGTGGGTTGGGTCTCGGTGCAGGCTGGGTCTCGGTGCTGGACTGGGTGTTGGAGCCAGGCAGGACCTCCATGCTGGGCTGAGTCTCGGTGCTGGGGTGGTTCTCGATTTCGGGCTGGGATTCGGTGTCAGGCTTGTTCTCGCTTCCGGACGGGGTCTCCGTGCCGGGATGGGTCACGGTGCTGGGCTGGGTGTTGGAGCCCAAGAGAGAAGAGAGAGGTGTATAGCAGGTATAGGCAACAAGGGGAAAATGAGGTACTTGTAGAGTATAGAAAACGTAAGAAAATACTAAAGAAGGAAATCAGGAATCAAAAAGAAGACATGAGGTTGCTTTGGCAGATAATGTGAAGGTAAACCCAAAGGGTTTCTACAAGTATATCAAAAGTAAAAGGATAGTAAGGGACACAATTGGTCCCCTTGAAGATCAGAGTGGTCGTCTATGTGTGGAGCCTCACAAGATGGGGGAGATCTTAAACAGTTTTTTTTGCATCAGTATTTACTCAGGAAACCGGCATAGTGTATAAGGAAGGAAGGGAAACAAGCAGTAGTGTCATGGAACATATAGAGATTAAAGAGGAGGAGGTGCTTGCTGCCTTACAGCGAATAAAGGTAGATAAATCCCCCGGGCCTGACATGATATCCCCTCGGACCTTGAGGGACACTAGTGTAGAAATTGCAGGGTCCCTGGCAGAAATATTTAAAATGTCCTTAGCCACAAGTGAGGTGCTGGAGGATTGGAGGGTAGCTCATGTTGTTCTGTTGTTTAAAGAAGGCTCCAAAAATAAACCAGGTCATTACAGGCCAGTGAGCCTGACGTCAGTAGTAGGTAAATTATTGGAAGGTGTTCTGAGAGATTGGATATACAATTATTTGGACAGCCAAGGGCTGATTAAGGATAGTCAGCATGGCTTTGTGCGTGGTAGGTCGTGTTTAACGAACCTTGTAGAGTTTTTCGAGGAGGTTACCAAGAAAGTAGATGAAGGAAAGGCTGTGGATGTTATCTACATGGACTTTAGTAAGGCCTTTGACAAGGTCCCACATGGGAGGTTAGTTCAGAAGGTTCAGACACTTGGTACCTGTGGAGAGGTTGTAAACTGGATTCAAAATTGGCTGTGTGGGAGAAGACAGAGAGTGGTAGTGGATGATTGCTTCTCAGACTGGAGGTCTGTGAATAGTGGTGTGCCTCAGGGATCTGTGCTGGGACCATTGTTGTTTGTTGTCTATATCAATGATTTGGGTGATAATGTGGTGAATTGGATCAGCAAGTTTGCTGATGACACTAAGATTGGAGGCGTTGTGGACAGCGAGGAAGGCTTTCAAAACTTGCAGAGGGATCTGGACCAACTGGAAAAATGGGCCAGAAAATGGCAGATGGAATTTAATGCAGAAAAGTGTGAGGTGTTGCATTTTGGAAGGTCAAACCAAGGCAGGACATACACGGTAAATGGTAGGGCACTGAGGAGTGCAGAGGAACAAAGAGATCTGGGAGTTCAGATACACAATTCCCTGAAAGTGGCGTCACAGGTAGACAGGGTTGTAAAGAAAGCTTTTGGCATACTGGCCTTCATAAATCAAAGTATTGAGTATAGGAGTTGGGATGTTATGGTGAGGTTGTATAAGACATTGGTGAGGCCAACTTTGGAGTATTGTGTGCAGTTCTGGTCGCCTAACTACAGGAAGGATATCAGTAAGATTGAGAGAGTGCAGAGAAGATTTGCTAGGATGTTGCCGGGTCTTAAGGAGTTCAGTTACAGGGAAAGATTAAACAGGTTAGGACTTTATTCCTTGGGGCGTAGAAGGATGAGGGGAGATTTGATAGAAGTAAACAAAATTGTGAGGGGTATAGACAGAGTAAATGTGAGTAGGCTCTTTCCACTTAGATTAGGAGAGATGCTGGGCAGCAGCACAGGGACCAGATCCGGTCCGGCTTGTAGCACAGGGACAAGATCCAGTCCGGTTCGTAGCAAAGGGACCCGATCCAATCCGGCTTGTAGCACAGAGACTCGATCCAATCCGGCTCGCAGCACAGAGACTCGATCCGATCCGGCTCGAAGCACAGAGACCCAATGCGGTCCAGCTTGTAGCACAGAGACCCGATCCGGTCCGGCTCACAGCAGAGAGACCCGATGCAGTCCGGCTCAAGGCACAAAGACCCGATCCGGTCCGGCTCACAGCAGAGAGACCCGATGCGGTCCGGCTTGTACCTCAGAGACCCGATCTGGTCTGGCTCGCAGTACAGGACCTGATCTGGTCCGGCTTATAACACAGAGACCGGATTCGGTCCGGTTCACAGCACAGAGACCCGATCCAGTCCGGCTTGTACCTCAGAGACCCGATCCGGTCCGGCTCACAGCACAGAGACCGGATACGGTCCGGCTCCCAGCACAGAGACCCGTTCCAGTCCGGCTCACAGCACAGAGACCCGATCCGGTTCGGCTTATCGCACATAGACCCGATCCGGACTAGCTCATAGTACATAGCCCGATCCGGTCCGGCTTGTACACCAGAGACCCGATCCTGTCCGGCTCACAGCACAGAGACCCGATCCGGTCCGGCTCACAGCACAGAGACCCAATCCGGTCCGGCTCGGAGCACAGAGACCCAATCCGGTCCGGTTTGCAGCACAGAGACCCGATCCGGTCCGGCTCGCAGCACAGAGGCCCGATCCGGTCCGGTTTGCAGCACAGAGACCCGATCCAGTCCGGCTCGGAGCACAGAGACCCGATCCGGTCCGGTTTGCTGCACAGAGACCCGATCCGGTCCGGCTCGCAACACAGAGACTCGATCCGGTCCGGCTTTTAGCACAGAGGCCCGATCCGGCTCAAAGCACAGAGACCGGATCCGGTCCGGCTTGGAGCACAGAGACCCGATCCGGTCCAGCTCGCAACACAGAGACTCGATCCAGTCCGGCTTTTAGCACAGAGACCCGATCCGGTCCGACTTGTAGCACAGAGACCCGATCCGGTCCGGCTTCTCCTCAGAGACCCGATCCGGTCCGGCTAACAGCACGGAGACCGGATACGGTCTGGTTTGTAGCACAGACACCAGATCCGGTCCGGCTCGCAGAACAGAGGCCCGATCCGGTCCGGCTTGTAGCACAGAGACCCGATCCGGTCCGGCTTCTCCTCAGAGACCCGATCCGGTCCGGCTAACAGCACAGAGACCGGATACGGTCTGGTTTGTAGCACAGACACCAGATCCGGTCCGGCTCGCAGCACAGAGACCCTATCCGGTCCGGCTTTTAGCACAGAGACCCGATCCGGTCCGGCTCACAGCACAGATATCCGACCCGATCCGGCTTGTAGCACAGAGACCCGATCCGGTCCGGCTCGGAGCACAGAGGCCCGATCCGATCCGGTTTGCAGCACAGAGACCCGATCCAGTCCGGCTCGGAGCACAGAGACCCGATCCGGTCCGGTTTGCTGCACAGAGACCCGATCCTGTCCGGCTCAAAGCACAGAGACCCGATCCGGTCCGGCTTGAAGCACAGAGACCCGATCCGGTCCGGCTCGCAACACAGAGGCCCGATCCGGTCCGGCTCAAAGCACAGAGACCTGATCCGGTCCGGCTCGCAACACAGAGGCCCGATCCAGTCCGGTTCGCAGCACAGAGACCCGATCCGATCCGGTTCAGAACACAGAGACCCGATCCGGTCCGGCTCGGAGCACAGAGACCCGATCTGGTCCGGCTCGCAACACAGAGACTCGATCCGGTCCGGCTTTTAGCACAGAGACCCGATCCGGTCCGACTTGTAGCACAGAGACCCGATCCGGTCCGGCTTCTCCTCAGAGACCCGATCCGGTCCGGCTAACAGCACAGAGACCGGATACGGTCTGGTTTGTAGCACAGACACCAGATCCGGTCCGGCTCGCAGCACAGAGACCCTATCCGGTCCGGCTTTTAGCACAGAGACCCGATCCGGTCCGGCTTGTAGCACAGAGACTCGATGCAGTCCGGCTCAGAGCACAGAGACCCGATCCGGTCCGGATCAAAGCACAGGAACCGATCCGGTCCGGCGCACAACACAGAGACCCGATCCGGTTCAGCTCTCAGCACAGGGGACTGATCCGGTCCGGCTCACAGCACAGAGACCCGATCCGCTCCGGCTTATAGCACAGAGACCCGATCCGGTCCGGCTTGTAGCACAAAGACTCGATCCGATCCAACTCGCAGCACAGTGGCCCGATCCGGTCCGGCTCAAAGCAAGGAACCGATCCGGTCCGGCGCACAGCACAGAGATCCGATCCGGTCCGGCTCGCAGCACAGAGACCCGATTCCGGTCCGGCTTGGAGCACAGAGGCCTGATCCGGTCCGGTTCGCAGCACAGAGACCCGATCCGGTCCGGCTCGCAGCACAAGGGACTGATCCGGTCCGGCTCACAGCACAGAGACCCGATCCGGTCCAACTTGTAGCACAGACACTCGATCCGGTCCAGCTCGCAGCACAGTGGCCCGATCCGGTCCGGCTTGGAGCACAGAGGCCCGATCCGGTCCGGTTCACAGCACAGAGACCCGATCTGGTCCGGATCGCAGCACAGAGGCTCGATCCGGTCCGGCTCAGAACACAGAGAACCAATCCGGTCCGGCTCATAGCACAGAGATCTGATCCGGTCCGGCTTGCACCTCAGAGGCCCGATCTGGTCCGGCTCGTAGCACAGAGACCCGATTGGGTCTGTTCACAGCACAGAGACCCGATCCGCTCCGGCTTATATCTCAGAGACCTGATCCGGTCCGGCTCGCAGCACAGAGACCCGATCCGGTCCAGCTTACAGCACAGAGGCCCGATCCGGTCGGGCGCTCAGCACAGAGACCTGGTCCGGTCCGGCTCGCAGCACAGAGGCAGGATCCGGTCTGGCTCACAGCACAGAGAACTGATCCGGTCCGGCACTCAGCACGGGGACCCGATCCGGTCCGGCTTGTAGCACAGAGACCCGATCCGGTCCGGCTTGTAGCAAAGAGGCCGATCCGGTCCAGCTCACAGTACGGAGACCCGATCTGGTCGGGCTTGTAGCACAAAGACCCAATCCAGTCCTGTTCGCAGCACAAGGGCCCGATCCGGTCCGACTCACAGCACAGACGCCCGATCCGGTCCAGCTCACAGCACAGAGGCCCGATCCGGTCCGGTTCAAAGCACAGAGACCCGATCCGGTCCGGTTCAAAGCACAGAGACCCGATCCGGTCCGGCTTGGAGCACAGAGACCTGATCCGGTCCAGTTTGTCACTCAGAGACCCGATCCAGTCCGGCTCACAGCACAGGGGCCCGATCCGGTCCGGCTCTCAACTCAGAGACCCGGTCCGGTCCAGCTCACAGCACAGAGACCCGATCTAGTCTGGCTTAAAGCACAGAGACCCGATCCGGTCCGGTTCGCAACACAGAGATCCGATCCGGTCCGTCTCATAGCACGGAGACCCGATCCGGTCCGGCTCAAAGCACAGGGGACCGATCCGGTCCGGCTCTCAGCACAGAGGCCCGATCTGGTCCGGTTCAAAGCACAGAGACTCGATCCGGTCCAGCTCGCAGCACAGTGGCCCGTTCCGGTTCGGCTTGTCACACAGAGGCCCGATCCGGCCCGGCTTGCACCTCAGAGGCCCGATCCGGTCCGGCGCGTAGCACAGAGACCCGATCCGATCCTCCTCGCAACACGGAGACCCGATCCGGTCCGGCTCGCAGCACAGAGACCCGACCCAGTCTGGCTCATACCACAGAGGCCCGATCCGGTCCGGATCGTAGCACAGAGACCCGATACAATCCGGATCGTCACACAGTGGCCCGATCCGGTCCGGCTCGTAGCACAGAGACCCAATCCGGCTCCCAGCACAGAGCCCCAATCCGGCTCCCAGCACAGAGACCCAATCCGGTCTGCCTTGTAACACAGTGACCCGTTCCAGTCCGGCTCACAGCACAGAGACCCGTTCCAGTCAGGCTTGTACCTCAGAGACCCGATCCAGTCCGGCTCACAGCACAGAGACCCGATCCGGTGCGGCTTGTAGCACAGAGACTCGATCCGGTCCAGCTCGCAGCACAGTGGCCCGATCCGGTTCGGCTTATAACACACAGATCCGATCAGGTCCGGCTCGCAGCACAGAGACCCGATCTGGTCCGGCTCATAGCACAGAGACCCGATCCGGTCCGGCATGTACCTCAGAGACCCGATCTGGTCCGGCTCACATCACAGACGCCCGATCCTGGCCGGCTCGTAGCACAGGGGACTGATCCGGTCCAGCTCTCAGCACAGGGGACTGATCTGGTCCGGCTCGCAGCACAGAGAGCCGATCCGATCCTCCTCGCAGCACGGAGACCCGATCCGGTCAGGCTCACAGCACAGAGACCCGATCCGGTCCGGCTTGGAGCACAGAGACCCGATCCGGTCCGGCTCGCAACACAGAGGCCCGATCCGGTCCGGCTTTTAGCACAGAGACCCGATCCGGTCTGGCTTGTAGCATAGAGAACTGATCCGGTCCGGCTTGTTGCACTGGGGTTGTATCCGGTTCGGCTCACAACACAGAGGCCCAATTCAGTCCGGCTCACAGCACAGAGACCCGATCCGGTCCGGCATGGAGCACAGAGACCCGATCCGGTCCAGCTCGCAACACAGAGACCAGATCCGGTCCGGTTTGTAGCTCAGAGACCCGATCCGGTCCGTCTCATAGCACAGAGACCCGATCCGGTCCGGCTTCTCCTCAGAGACCCGATCCGGTCCGGCTAACAGCAGAGAGACCCGATGCGGTCTGGTTTGTAGCACAGAGACCAGATCCAATCCGGCTCGCAGCACAGAGACCCGATCCGGTCCGGCTTGGAGCACAGAGGACCAATCCGGTCTGGTTCGCAGCACAGAGATCCGATCCGGTTCTGTTCACAGCACAGAGACCCGATCCGGTCCGGCTTGCAGCACAGAGATCCGATCCGGTCCGGCTCACAGCACAGAGGCACAATCCGGATGGCTTGTAGCACAGAGACCCGATCCGGTCGGGCGCTCAGCACAGAGACCCGATCCAGTCCAGCTTGTTGCACTGAGATCGGATCCAGTCCGGCTCGCAGCACAGAGACTCGATCCGCTCCGGCTTATATCACCGAGACCTGATTCGGTCCGGCTCGCAGCACAGAGACCCGATCCGCTCAGGCTTATATCACAGAGACCTGATCCGGTCCGGCTCGCAGCACAGAGGCGGGATCCGGACTGGCTCACAGCACAGAGAACCGATTCGGTCCGGCTCTCAGCACGGGGACCTGATCCGGTCCGGCTTGTAGCACAGAGACCCGATCCGGTCCGGCTTGTAGCAAAGACGCCAATCCGGTCCAGCTCACAGTACGGAGACCCGATCTGATCGGACTTGTAGCACAAAGACCCAATCCAGTCCTGTTCGCAGCACAAGGGCCCGATCTGGTCCGGCTCACAGCACAGATTCCCGATCCGGACCGGCTCACAGCACAGATTCCCGATCCGGTCCGGCTCACAGCACAGAGACCCGATCCGGTCCGGCTCACAGCACAGGGGACTGATCCGGTCCGGCTCACAGCACAGTGACCCGATCCGGTCCGGCTCATAGCACAGAGACCCGATACAATCCAAATCGTCACACAGAGGCCCGATCCGGTCCGACTCGCAGCACGGAGAACCGATCCGGTCCGGCTCAAAGCACAGAGACCCGATCCGGTCCGGATTGTAGCACAGAGTCTCGATCCGGTCCGGCTCGGAGTACAGTGGCCCGATCCGGTTCGGCTCACAACACAGGGGACTGATCCGGTCCGGCTCACAGCACAGTGACCCGATCCGGTCCGGCTCGCAGCACAGGGGACTGATCCGGGGGGGCTCACAGCACAGTGACCCGATCCGTTTCGGCTCAGAACACAGAGGCCCGATCCGGTCTGGCTTGGAGCACAGAGACCCGATACAATCCAAATCGTCACACAGAGGCCCGATCCGGTCTGACTCGCAGCACGGAGAACCGATCCGGTCCGGCTCAAAGCACAGAGACCCGATCCGGTCCGGCTCAGAACACAGAGGCCCGATCCGGTCTGGCTTGGAGCACAGAGACCTGATCCGGTCCGGCTCGCAGCACAGGGGACTGATCCGGGGGGGCTCACAGCACAGTGACCCGATCCGTTTCGGCTCATAGCACAGAGACCTGATCCGGTCCGGCTCACGGCACAGTGACCCGATCCGGTTCGGCTCATAGCACAGAGACCTGATCCGGTCCGGCTCACAGCACAGAGACCCGATCCTGTCCGGCTCGCAGCACAGGGACCCGATCCTGTCCGGCTTGTAGCACAGGGGCCCGATCCGATCCTCCTCGCAGCACGGAGACCCGATCCGGTCCGGCTAATATCACAGAGGCCCGATTGGGTCCGGCTCACAGCACAGAGACCCGATCCGGTCCGGCTCACAGCACAGGCGCCCGTTCCGGACCGGCTCACAGCGCAGACACCCAATCCGGTTCGGCTTACAGCACAGAGATCCGGTCCGATCCAGCTCACAGCACAGAGACCCGATCCAGACCGGCTCACAGAACAGAGACCCAATCCGGTCCGTCATGGAGCACAGAGGTCCAGATCCGGTCCGGCTGGCAGCACAGAGGCCCGATCCGGTCCGGCTCTTAGCACAGAGACCCGATCCGGTTCGGCTTATAGCACAGAGACCCGATCCAATCCGGCTCATAGCACAGAGACCCGATCCGGTCCGGTTCGCAACACAGGGGATTGATCCAGTCCGGCTCTCAGCACAGAGACCCGATCCAGTCCGGCTAATATCACAGAGGCTCGATCCGGTCCGGCTCGCAGCACAGAGACCCGATCCGGTCCGGATCGCAGCACAGAGACCCGATCCGGTCCGGCTCGCAGCACAGAGACCCGATCCGGTCTGGCTCATAGCACAGACACCCGATCGGGTCTGGCTTGTACCTCAGATGCCCGATCCGGTCCGGCTTGTAGCACAGAGATCAAATCCGGTCCGGTTCACAGCACAGAGACCCAATCCGGTCTGTTTCACAGCACGGAGACCCGATCCGGACCGGCTTGTAGTACAGAGACCCGATCCAGTCCTGCTCGTAGGACACAGACCCGATCCGGTCCGGCTTGCACCTCAGAGGCCCGATCCGGTCCAGCTCGTAGCACAGAGACTCGATCCAGTCTGGCTCATAGCACAGACACCCGATCGGGTCCGGCTTGTACCTCAGATGCCCGGTCTAGCTTGTAGCACAGAGATCAAATCCGGTCCGGTTCACAGCACAGAGACCCAATCCGGTCCGCTTCGCAACACAGGGGACTGATCCAGTCCGGCTCGCAGCACAGAACCCGATCCGGTCCGGATCACAGCACGGAGACCCGATCAGGTCGGGCGTCAGCACAGAGGCACTATCCGATCCGGCTTGTAGCACAGAGATCAAATCCGGTCCGGTTCACAGCACAGAGACCCAATCCGGTCCGTTTCACAGCACGGAGACCCGATCCGGACCGGCTTGTAGTACAGAGACCCGATCCGGTCCGGCTTGTAGCACAGAGATACGATCCGGTTCGGGTTGTTGCACAGAGACCCGATCCGCTCCTGCTTGTACCTCAGAGGCCCGATCTGGTCCGGATCGCAGCACAGAGACTCGATTCGGTCCGGCTTGTAGCACAGAGATACGATCCGGTTCGGGTTGTTGCACAGAGACCCGATCCGCTCCTGCTTGTACCTCAGAGGCCCGATCTGGTCCGGATCGCAGCACAGAGACCCGATCCGGTCCGGCTCGCAGCACAGAGGCCCGATCCGGTCCGGCTCAAAGCACAGGACCCGATCCGGTCCAGCTCACAGCACAGAGACACGATCCGGTCCGGCACAGAGCACAGAGTCCCGATCCGATCCGGCACAGAGCACAGAGTCCCGATCCGGTTCGGCTTATAGCACAGAGACCCGATCCGGTCCGGCTTGTACCTCAGAGACCCGATCCGGGCCGGTTAGCAACACAGGGGACTGATCCAGTCCGGCTCGCAGCACAGAGACCCGATCGGGTCCAGCTTGTAGCACAGAGACCCGATCCGGTCTGGCTCATAGCACAGACACCCGATCGGGTCCGGCTTGTACCTCAGATGCCCGATCCGGTCCGGCTTGTAGCACAGAGATCAAATTCGGTCCGGTTCACTGCACAGAGACCCAATCAGGTCGGGTGTCAGCGCAGAGGCACGATCCGATCCGGCTTGTAGCACAGAGATCAAATCCGGTCCGGTTCACAGCACAGAGACCCAATCCGGTCCGTTTCACAGCACAGAGACCCGATCCGGACCGGCTTGTAGTACAGAGACCCGATCCGGTCCGGCTTGTAGCACAGAGACCCAATCCGGTCCGGCTTGTAGCACAGAGATACATTCCGGTTCGGGTTGTTGCACAGAGACCAGATCCGCTCCGGCTTGTACCTCAGAGGCCCGATCTGGTCCGGATCGCAGCGCAGAGACCCGATCCGGTCCGGCTCGCAGCACAGAGGCCCGATCCGGTCCGGCTCAAAGCACAGGACCCGATCCGGTCCAGCTCACAGCACAGACGCCTGATCCGGTCTGGCGCAGAGCACAGAGACCCGATCCGATCCGGCTCATAGCACAGAGACCCGATCCGGTCCGGTTCGCAGCACAGGGGACTGATCCAGTCCGGCTAATATCACAGAGGCTCGATCCGGTCTGGCTCATAGCACAGACACCCGATCCGGTCCGGTTCACAGCACGGAGACCCGATCAGGTCGGGCGTCAGCACAGAGGCACGCTCCGATCCGACTTGTAGCACAGAGATCAAATCCGGTCCGGTTCACAGCACAGAGACCCAATCCGGTCCGTTTCACAGCACGGAGACCCGATCCGGACCGGCTTGTAGTACAGAGACCCGATCCGGTCCGGCTTGTAGCACAGAGACCCGATCTGGTCCGGCTTGTAGCACAGAGATACGATCCGGTTCGGCTTATACCTCAGAGGCTCGATCCGGTCCGGCTCGCAGCACAGAGAACCGATCCGGTCCGGATAACAGCACAGGGGACTGATACGGTCTTGCTCGCAGCACAGAGACCTGATCCGGTCTGGCTCAAAGCACAGAGACATGATCCGGACCGGCTTGTAGTACAGAGACCCGATCAGGTTCGGCTTATAGCACAGAGACCCGATCCGATCCGGATCGTCACACAGAGGCCCGATCCGGTCCTCCTCGCAGCACGGAGTCCCGATCCGGTCCGGCTCACAGCACAGGGGACTGATCCGGTCTGGCTCAAAGCACAGAGACCCGATCCGGACCGGCTCGCAGCACAGAGACCCGATCAGGTTCGGCTTATAGAACAGAGACCCGATCCGATCCGGCTCATAGCACAGAGACCCGATACAATCCGGATCGTCACACAGAGGCCCGATCCGGTCCTCCTCGCAGCACGGAGACCCGATCCGGTCCGGCTCACAGCACAGGGGACTGATCCGGTCCGGCTCTCAGCACAGAAACCCGATCCAGTCCGGCTAATATCACAGAGACCCGATCCGGTCTGTCTCATAGCACAGACACCCGATCGGGTCCGGCTTGTACCTCAGAAGCCCGATCCAGTCCAGCTTGTAGCACAGAGATCAAATCCAGTCCGGTTCACAGCACGGATACCCGATCCGGTCGGGAGCCAGCACAGAGGCCCGATCCGGTCCGGTTCAAAGCACAGGACCCGATCCTGTCCAGCTCACAGCACAGACGCCTGATCCGGTCCGGCGCAGAGCACAGAGACCCGATCCAGTTCGGCTTATAGCACAGAGACCCGATCCGATCCGGCTCATAGCACAGAGACCCGATCCGGTCCGGCTTGTTCCTCAGAGACCCGATCCGGTCCGGTTCGCAACACAGGGGACTGATCCAGTCCGGCTTGCAGCACAGAGACCCGATCCAGTCCAGCTAATATCACAGAGGCTCGATCCGGTCCGGCTCATAGCACGGACACCCGATCGGGTCCGGCTTGTACCTCAGATGCCCGATCCGGTCCGGCTTGTAGCACAGAGATCAAATTCGGTCCGGTTCACAGCACAGAGACCCAATCCGGACCGGCTTGTAGTACAGAGACCCGATCCGGTCCGGCTTGTAGCACAGAGACCCGATCCGGTCCGACTTGTAGCACAGAGATACGATCCGGTTTGGCTCATAGCACAGAGAACCGATCCGGTCCGGATAACAGCACAGGGGACTGATACGGTCTTGCTCGCAGCACAGAGACCTGATCCGGTCCGGCTCAAAGCACAGAGACCCGATCCGGTCCGGCTCGCAGCACAGAGACCCGATCCGGTTCGGCTTATAGCACAGAGACCCAATCCAATCCGGCTCACAGCACAGAGACCCGATACAATCCGGATCATCACACAGAGACCCGATCTGGTCCAGCTCGCAGCACAGAGACCCGATCCGGTCTGGCTCATACCACAGAGGCCCGATCCGGTCCGGCTCATAGCACAGAGACCCGATACAACCTGGATCGTCACACAGAGACCCGATCCGGTCCAGATCGCAGCACAGATGCACAATCCGGACGGCTTGTAGCACAGAGTCCCGATCCGGTCGGGCGCTCAGCACAGGGTCCCGATCCGGTCCGGTTCGCAGCACAGGGACCCGATCCAGCCCAGCTCGTTGCACTGAGATTGGATCCGGTCCGGCTCGCAGCACAGAGACACGATCCGCTCCGGCTTATATCACAGAGACCTGATCCGTTCCGGCTCACAGCACAGAGACCCAATCCGCTCCGGCTTATATCACAGAGACCCGATCCAGTCCGGCTCGAAGCACAGAGACCCGATCCGGTCCAGATCGCAGCACAGATGCACAATCCGGACGGCTTGTAGCACAGAGACCCGATCCGGTCGGGCGCTCAGCACAGGGTCCCGATCATGTCCGGTTCGCAGCACGGGGACCCGATCCGGCCCAGCTTGTTGCACTGAGATCGGATCCGGTCCGGCTCAGAGCACAGAGACACGATCCGCTCCGGCTTATCTCACAGAGACCTGATCCAGTCCGGCTCGCAGCACAGAGGCCGGATCCTATGTCTGGCTCACAGCACAGAGAACCGATCCGGTCCGGCTCTCAGCACGGGGACCCGATCCGGTCCGGCTTGTAGCTCAGAGACCCGATCCGGTCCGGCTTGTAGCAAAGAGGCCGAAACAGTCCAGTTCTCAGCACGGAGACCCGATCTGGTCTGGCTTGTAGCACAAAGACCTTATCCAGTCCTGTTCGCAGCACAGGGGCCCGATCCGGTCCGGCTCACAGCACAGACGCCCGATCCGGTCCGGCTCACAGCACAGACGCCCGATCCGGTCCGGCTCACAGCACAGGCGCCCGATCCGGACCGGCTCACAGCGCAGAGGCCCGATCCGGTTCGGCTTATAGCACAGAGATCCGGTCCAGTCCAGCTCACAGCACAGTGACCCGATCCGGTCCGGCTCACAGCACAGAGACCCGATCCGGTCCGGCTTGGAGCACAGAGACCTGATTCGGTCCGGCTCATTGCAATGAGACTCGATCCGGTCCAGCTCGCAGCACAGTGGCCCGATCCGGTTCGGCTTATAACACAGAGATCCGATCCGGTCCAGCTCGCAGCACAGTGGCCCGATCCGGTTCGGCTTATATAACAGAGACCGATCCGGTCCGGCTCATAGCACAGAGACCCGATCCGATCCGGCTTGTACCTCAGAGACCCGATCCGGTCCGGCTCACAGCACAGAGACCCGATCCGATCCTCCTCGCAGCACGGAGACCCGATCCGGTACGACTCACAGCACAGGAGACTGATCCGGTCTGGCTCACAGCACAGAGAGCAGATCCGGTCCGGCATGGAGCACAGAGACCCGATCCGATCCGGCTCGCAGAAGAGAGACCCGATCCGGTCCGGCATGGAGCACAGAGACCCAATCCGGTCCGACTCGCAGCACAGAGACCCGATCTGGCCGGGCTTACAGCACCGAATCCAGATACGGTCCGGCTCGAAGCACAGACATCCGATCTGGTCCGGCTCGCAGCACGGAGAACCGATCCGGTCCGGCTCACAGCACAGAGACCCGATCCGGTCCGGCTCGTAGCACAGAGACCCGATCCGGTCCGGCTCGTAGCTCAGTGATCTGAACAGCTCCAGGTTGTAGCACAGAGACCCGTTCCAGTCTGCCTCACAGCACAGAGACCCGTTCCGGTCCAGCTCACAGCAAAGGGAGCTGATCCGATCCGGCTTGTATCTCAGAGACCCGATCCGGTCCGGCTCACAGCACAGAGACCCGATCCGATCCTCCTCGCAGCACGGAGACCCGATCCGGTACGGCTCACAGCACAGGAGACTGATCCGGTCTGGCTCACAGCACAGAGAGCAGATCCGGTCCGGCATGGAGCACAGAGACCCGATCCGATCCGGCTCGCAGAAGAGAGACCCGATCCGGTCCGGCATGGAGCACAGAGACCCAATCCGGTCCGACTCGCAGCACAGAGACCCGATCTGGCCGGGCTTACAGCACCGAATCCAGATACGGTCCGGCTCGCAGCACAGACATCCGATCTGGTCCGGCTTGTAGCACAGACACCCGATCCGGTCCGGCTCGCAGCACAGAGATCCGATCTGGTCCGGCTAACAGCAGAGAGACCCGATCTGGTCCGGCTCCTAGCACAGAGACCCGATCCAGTCCGACTCGCAGTACCGAGGCCCGATCCAGTCCGGCAGAAAGCACAGATACCCGATCCAGTCCGGCCCAAATCACAGAGACCTGATTAGGTCTGGCTCACAACACAGAGAGCCGATCTGGTCCAGCTTGTAGCACAGAGACCCGATTCCGTCTGGCTCATACCACAGAAACCCGATCTGGTCCGGCTCACAACAGAGAGAGCCTATCCGGTGTAGCTTGTAGCACAGAGGCTCAATCCGGTCCAGCTCGCAGCACAGAGGCCTGATTCGGTCCGGCTCGTAGCACAGAGACTCGATCCGGTCCGGCTCCCAGCACAGAGGCCCAATCCAGTCCGGCTCGGCGCACAGAGACCGGATCCGGTCCGGCTCCCAGCACAGAGACCCGATCCAGTCCAGCTCACAGCACAGATACCCGATCCAGTCCGGCTCAAATCACAGAGACCTGATTAGGTCCGGCTCACAACACAGAGAGCCGATCTGGTCCAGCTTGTAGCACAGAGACCCGATTCGGTCCGGCTCGTAGCTCAGAGATCTGAACAGCTCCAGGTTGTAGCACAGAGACCCGTTCCAGTCTGCCTCACAGCACAGAGACCCGATCCAGTCTGCCTCACAGCACAGAGACCCGATCCGGTCCGGCTCGTAGCTCAGAGATCTGAACAGCTCCAGGTTGTAGCACAGAGACCCGTTCCAGTCTGCCTCACAGCAAAGGGACCTGATCCGGTCCGGCTTGTAGCACAGAGACCCGATCCGGTCCGGCTTGTAGCACAGGGACCCGATCCGGTCCGGCTCGAAGCACAGAGTCCAGATCTGGTCTGGCTCACAGCACAGAGACCAGATCCAGTCCGGTTCAAAGCACAGAGACCCGATCCAGTCCAGCTCACAGCATAGATATTGGATCCGTTCCGGCTTGTAGCACAGAGACCCGATCCGGCTCGTAGCACAGAGATCCGATCCGGTCCGTCTCTGAGCACAGAGACCCGATCCGGTCCGGCTCACAGCACAGAGATCCGATCCGGTCCGGCACTAGGCACAGTGGCCCGATCCGATCCGACTCGCAGCACAGAGAGTTGATCGGGTCCGGGTTGTAGCACATAGACCCGATCCGGTCTGGCTCACAGCACAGAGACCCGATCCGGTCCGGCTCACAGAACAGAGACCCGATCTGGTCCGGCTCGCAGCACAGAGACCCGATCCAGTCCGGCTCGGAGCACAGAGACCTGATCTGGTCCGGCTTGAAACACAGAGGCCCGATCCGGCTCTTAGCACAGGGTCCGGATCTGGTCCGGCTCGTAGCACAGGGGCCCAATATGGTCCCGCTCACAGCACAGAGACCCGATCCGGTCCGGCTCACAGCACAGAGACCCGATCCGGTCTGGCTCACAGCACAGAGTCCAAATCCGGTCTGGCTCACAGCACAGAGAGCAGATCCGGTCCGGCTTGGAGCACAGAGACCCGATCCGATCCGGCTCGCTGAAGAGAGACCCGATCCGGTCCGGCACGGAGCACAGAGACCCGATCCGGTCTGGCTCACAGCACAGAGACCCGATCCGGTCCGGCTCACAGAACAGAGACCCGATCCGGTCCGGCTCGCAGCACAGAGACCCGATCCAGTCCGGCTCGGAGCACAGAGACCTGATCTGGTCCGGCTTGAAACACAGAGGCCCGATCCGGCTCTTAGCACAGGGTCCGGATCTGGTCCGGCTCGTAGCACAGGGGCCCAATATGGTCCCGCTCACAGCACAGAGACCCGATCCGGTCCGGCTCACAGCACAGAGACCCGATCCGGTCTGGCTCACAGCACAGAGTCCAAATCCGGTCTGGCTCACAGCACAGAGAGCAGATCCGGTCCGGCTTGGAGCACAGAGACCCGATCCGATCCGGCTCGCTGAAGAGAGACCCGATCCGGTCCGGCACGGAGCACAGAGACCCGATCCGGTCCGACTCGCAGCACGGAGACCCGATCTGGCCGGGCTCACAGCACTGAGTCCAGATCCGGTCTGGCTAACAGCACAGACACCCGATCCGGTCCGGCTCGAAGCACAGACATCCGATCTGGTCCGGCTCGCAGCACGGAGAACCGATCCGGTCCGGCTCACAGCACAGAGACCCGATCCGGTCCGGCTCGTAGCACAGAGACCCGATCCGGTCCGACTCGCAGCACAGAGACCCGATCCGGTCCGGCTCGTAGCTCAGTGATCTGAACAGCTCCAGGTTGTAGCACAGAGACCCGTTCCAGTCTGCCTCACAGCACAGAGACCCGTTCCGGTCCAGCTCACAGCAAAGGGAGCTGATCCGATCCGGCTTGTATCTCAGAGACCCGATCCGGTCCGGCTCACAGCACAGGAGACTGATCCGGTCTGGCTCACAGCACAGAGAGCAGATCCGGTCCGGCATGGAGCACAGAGACCCGATCCGATCCGGCTCGCAGAAGAGAGACCCGATCCGGTCCGGCATGGAGCACAGAGACCCAATCCGGTCCGACTCGCAGCACAGAGACCCGATCTGGCCGGGCTTACAGCACCGAATCCAGATACGGTCCGGCTCGCAGCACAGACATCCGATCTGGTCCGGCTTGTAGCACAGACACCCGATCCGGTCCGGCTCGCAGCACAGAGATCCGATCTGGTCCGGCTAACAGCAGAGAGACCCGATCTGGTCCGGCTCCTAGCACAGAGACCCGATCCAGTCCGACTCGCAGTACCGAGGCCCGATCCAGTCCGGCAGAAAGCACAGATACCCGATCCAGTCCGGCCCAAATCACAGAGACCTGATTAGGTCTGGCTCACAACACAGAGAGCCGATCTGGTCCAGCTTGTAGCACAGAGACCCGATTCCGTCTGGCTCATACCACAGAAACCCGATCTGGTCCGGCTCACAACAGAGAGAGCCTATCCGGTGTAGCTTGTAGCACAGAGGCTCAATCCGGTCCAGCTCGCAGCACAGAGGCCTGATTCGGTCCGGCTCGTAGCACAGAGACTCGATCCGGTCCGGCTCCCAGCACAGAGGCCCAATCCAGTCCGGCTCGGCGCACAGAGACCGGATCCGGTCCGGCTCCCAGCACAGAGACCCGATCCAGTCCAGCTCACAGCACAGATACCCGATCCAGTCCGGCTCAAATCACAGAGACCTGATTAGGTCCGGCTCACAACACAGAGAGCCGATCTGGTCCAGCTTGTAGCACAGAGACCCGATTCGGTCCGGCTCGTAGCTCAGAGATCTGAACAGCTCCAGGTTGTAGCACAGAGACCCGTTCCAGTCTGCCTCACAGCACAGAGACCCGATCCAGTCTGCCTCACAGCACAGAGACCCGATCCGGTCCGGCTCGTAGCTCAGAGATCTGAACAGCTCCAGGTTGTAGCACAGAGACCCGTTCCAGTCTGCCTCACAGCAAAGGGACCTGATCCGGTCCGGCTTGTAGCACAGAGACCCGATCCGGTCCGGCTTGTAGCACAGGGACCCGATCCGGTCCGGCTCGAAGCACAGAGTCCAGATCTGGTCTGGCTCACAGCACAGAGACCAGATCCAGTCCGGTTCAAAGCACAGAGACCCGATCCAGTCCAGCTCACAGCATAGATATTGGATCCGTTCCGGCTTGTAGCACAGAGACCCGATCCGGCTCGTAGCACAGAGATCCGATCCGGTCCGTCTCTGAGCACAGAGACCCGATCCGGTCCGGCTCACAGCACAGAGATCCGATCCGGTCCGGCACTAGGCACAGTGGCCCGATCCGATCCGACTCGCAGCACAGAGAGTTGATCGGGTCCGGGTTGTAGCACATAGACCCGATCCGGTCTGGCTCACAGCACAGAGACCCGATCCGGTCCGGCTCACAGAACAGAGACCCGATCTGGTCCGGCTCGCAGCACAGAGACCCGATCCAGTCCGGCTCGGAGCACAGAGACCTGATCTGGTCCGGCTTGAAACACAGAGGCCCGATCCGGCTCTTAGCACAGGGTCCGGATCTGGTCCGGCTCGTAGCACAGGGGCCCAATATGGTCCCGCTCACAGCACAGAGACCCGATCCGGTCCGGCTCACAGCACAGAGACCCGATCCGGTCTGGCTCACAGCACAGAGTCCAAATCCGGTCTGGCTCACAGCACAGAGAGCAGATCCGGTCCAGCTTGGAGCACAGAGACCCGATCCGATCCGGCTCGCTGAAGAGAGACCCGATCCGGTCCGGCACGGAGCACAGAGACCCGATCCGGTCTGGCTCACAGCACAGAGACCCGATCCGGTCCGGCTCACAGAACAGAGACCCGATCCGGTCCGGCTCGCAGCACAGAGACCCGATCCAGTCCGGCTCGGAGCACAGAGACCTGATCTGGTCCGGCTTGAAACACAGAGGCCCGATCCGGCTCTTAGCACAGGGTCCGGATCTGGTCCGGCTCGTAGCACAGGGGCCCAATATGGTCCCGCTCACAGCACAGAGACCCGATCCGGTCCGGCTCACAGCACAGAGACCCGATCCGGTCTGGCTCACAGCACAGAGTCCAAATCCGGTCTGGCTCACAGCACAGAGAGCAGATCCGGTCCGGCTTGGAGCACAGAGACCCGATCCGATCCGGCTCGCTGAAGAGAGACCCGATCCGGTCCGGCACGGAGCACAGAGACCCGATCCGGTCTGGCTCACAGCACAGAGACCCGATCCGGTCCGGCTCACAGAACAGAGACCCGATCCGGTCCGGCTCGCAGAACAGAGACCCGATCCAGTCCGGCTCGGAGCACAGAGACCTGATCTGGTCCGGCTTGAAACACAGAGGCCCGATCCGGCTCTTAGCACAGGGTCCGGATCTGGTCCGGCTCGTAGCACAGGGGCCCAATATGGTCCCGCTCACAGCACAGAGACCCGATCCGGTCCGGCTCACAGCACAGAGACCCGATCCGGTCTGGCTCACAGCACAGAGTCCAAATCCGGTCTGGCTCACAGCACAGAGAGCAGATCCGGTCCGGCTTGGAGCACAGAGACCCGATCCGATCCGGCTCGCTGAAGAGAGACCCGATCCGGTCCGGCACGGAGCACAGAGACCCGATCCGGTCCGACTCGCAGCACGGAGACCCGATCTGGCCGGGCTCACAGCACTGAGTCCAGATCCGGTCTGGCTAACAGCACAGACACCCGATCCGGTCCGGCTCGAAGCACAGACATCCGATCTGGTCCGGCTCGCAGCACGGAGAACCGATCCGGTCCGGCTCACAGCACAGAGACCCGATCCGGTCCGGCTCGTAGCACAGAGACCCGATCCGGTCCGACTCGCAGCACAGAGACCCGATCCGGTCCGGCTCGTAGCTCAGTGATCTGAACAGCTCCAGGTTGTAGCACAGAGACCCGTTCCAGTCTGCCTCACAGCACAGAGACCCGTTCCGGTCCAGCTCACAGCAAAGGGAGCTGATCCGATCCGGCTTGTATCTCAGAGACCCGATCCGGTCCGGCTCACAGCACAGAGACCCGATCCGATCCTCCTCGCAGCACGGAGACCCGATCCGGTACGGCTCACAGCACAGGAGACTGATCCGGTCTGGCTCACAGCACAGAGAGCAGATCCGGTCCGGCATGGAGCACAGAGACCCGATCCGATCCGGCTCGCAGAAGAGAGACCCGATCCGGTCCGGCATGGAGCACAGAGACCCAATCCGGTCCGACTCGCAGCACAGAGACCCGATCTGGCCGGGCTTACAGCACCGAATCCAGATACGGTCCGGCTCGCAGCACAGACATCCGATCTGGTCCGGCTTGTAGCACAGACACCCGATCCGGTCCGGCTCGCAGCACAGAGATCCGATCTGGTCCGGCTAACAGCAGAGAGACCCGATCTGGTCCGGCTCCTAGCACAGAGACCCGATCCAGTCCGACTCGCAGTACCGAGGCCCGATCCAGTCCGGCAGAAAGCACAGATACCCGATCCAGTCCGGCCCAAATCACAGAGACCTGATTAGGTCTGGCTCACAACACAGAGAGCCGATCTGGTCCAGCTTGTAGCACAGAGACCCGATTCCGTCTGGCTCATACCACAGAAACCCGATCTGGTCCGGCTCACAACAGAGAGAGCCTATCCGGTGTAGCTTGTAGCACAGAGGCTCAATCCGGTCCAGCTCGCAGCACAGAGGCCTGATTCGGTCCGGCTCGTAGCACAGAGACTCGATCCGGTCCGGCTCCCAGCACAGAGGCCCAATCCAGTCCGGCTCGGCGCACAGAGACCGGATCCGGTCCGGCTCCCAGCACAGAGACCCGATCCAGTCCAGCTCACAGCACAGATACCCGATCCAGTCCGGCTCAAATCACAGAGACCTGATTAGGTCCGGCTCACAACACAGAGAGCCGATCTGGTCCAGCTTGTAGCACAGAGACCCGATTCGGTCCGGCTCGTAGCTCAGAGATCTGAACAGCTCCAGGTTGTAGCACAGAGACCCGTTCCAGTCTGCCTCACAGCACAGAGACCCGATCCAGTCTGCCTCACAGCACAGAGACCCGATCCGGTCCGGCTCGTAGCTCAGAGATCTGAACAGCTCCAGGTTGTAGCACAGAGACCCGTTCCAGTCTGCCTCACAGCAAAGGGACCTGATCCGGTCCGGCTTGTAGCACAGAGACCCGATCCGGTCCGGCTTGTAGCACAGGGACCCGATCCGGTCCGGCTCGAAGCACAGAGTCCAGATCTGGTCTGGCTCACAGCACAGAGACCAGATCCAGTCCGGTTCAAAGCACAGAGACCCGATCCAGTCCAGCTCACAGCATAGATATTGGATCCGTTCCGGCTTGTAGCACAGAGACCCGATCCGGCTCGTAGCACAGAGATCCGATCCGGTCCGTCTCTGAGCACAGAGACCCGATCCGGTCCGGCTCACAGCACAGAGATCCGATCCGGTCCGGCACTAGGCACAGTGGCCCGATCCGATCCGACTCGCAGCACAGAGAGTTGATCGGGTCCGGGTTGTAGCACATAGACCCGATCCGGTCTGGCTCACAGCACAGAGACCCGATCCGGTCCGGCTCACAGAACAGAGACCCGATCTGGTCCGGCTCGCAGCACAGAGACCCGATCCAGTCCGGCTCGGAGCACAGAGACCTGATCTGGTCCGGCTTGAAACACAGAGGCCCGATCCGGCTCTTAGCACAGGGTCCGGATCTGGTCCGGCTCGTAGCACAGGGGCCCAATATGGTCCCGCTCACAGCACAGAGACCCGATCCGGTCCGGCTCACAGCACAGAGACCCGATCCGGTCTGGCTCACAGCACAGAGTCCAAATCCGGTCTGGCTCACAGCACAGAGAGCAGATCCGGTCCAGCTTGGAGCACAGAGACCCGATCCGATCCGGCTCGCTGAAGAGAGACCCGATCCGGTCCGGCACGGAGCACAGAGACCCGATCCGGTCTGGCTCACAGCACAGAGACCCGATCCGGTCCGGCTCACAGAACAGAGACCCGATCCGGTCCGGCTCGCAGCACAGAGACCCGATCCAGTCCGGCTCGGAGCACAGAGACCTGATCTGGTCCGGCTTGAAACACAGAGGCCCGATCCGGCTCTTAGCACAGGGTCCGGATCTGGTCCGGCTCGTAGCACAGGGGCCCAATATGGTCCCGCTCACAGCACAGAGACCCGATCCGGTCCGGCTCACAGCACAGAGACCCGATCCGGTCTGGCTCACAGCACAGAGTCCAAATCCGGTCTGGCTCACAGCACAGAGAGCAGATCCGGTCCGGCTTGGAGCACAGAGACCCGATCCGATCCGGCTCGCTGAAGAGAGACCCGATCCGGTCCGGCACGGAGCACAGAGACCCGATCCGGTCCGACTCGCAGCACGGAGACCCGATCTGGCCGGGCTCACAGCACTGAGTCCAGATCCGGTCTGGCTAACAGCACAGACACCCGATCCGGTCCGGCTCGAAGCACAGACATCCGATCTGGTCCGGCTCGCAGCACGGAGAACCGATCCGGTCCGGCTCACAGCACAGAGACCCGATCCGGTCCGGCTCGTAGCACAGAGACCCGATCCGGTCCGACTCGCAGCACAGAGACCCGATCCGGTCCGGCTCGTAGCTCAGTGATCTGAACAGCTCCAGGTTGTAGCACAGAGACCCGTTCCAGTCTGCCTCACAGCACAGAGACCCGTTCCGGTCCAGCTCACAGCAAAGGGAGCTGATCCGATCCGGCTTGTATCTCAGAGACCCGATCCGGTCCGGCTCACAGCACAGAGACCCGATCCGATCCTCCTCGCAGCACGGAGACCCGATCCGGTACGGCTCACAGCACAGGAGACTGATCCGGTCTGGCTCACAGCACAGAGAGCAGATCCGGTCCGGCATGGAGCACAGAGACCCGATCCGATCCGGCTCGCAGAAGAGAGACCCGATCCGGTCCGGCATGGAGCACAGAGACCCAATCCGGTCCGACTCGCAGCACAGAGACCCGATCTGGCCGGGCTTACAGCACCGAATCCAGATACGGTCCGGCTCGCAGCACAGACATCCGATCTGGTCCGGCTTGTAGCACAGACACCCGATCCGGTCCGGCTCGCAGCACAGAGATCCGATCTGGTCCGGCTAACAGCAGAGAGACCCGATCTGGTCCGGCTCCTAGCACAGAGACCCGATCCAGTCCGACTCGCAGTACCGAGGCCCGATCCAGTCCGGCAGAAAGCACAGATACCCGATCCAGTCCGGCCCAAATCACAGAGACCTGATTAGGTCTGGCTCACAACACAGAGAGCCGATCTGGTCCAGCTTGTAGCACAGAGACCCGATTCCGTCTGGCTCATACCACAGAAACCCGATCTGGTCCGGCTCACAACAGAGAGAGCCTATCCGGTGTAGCTTGTAGCACAGAGGCTCAATCCGGTCCAGCTCGCAGCACAGAGGCCTGATTCGGTCCGGCTCGTAGCACAGAGACTCGATCCGGTCCGGCTCCCAGCACAGAGGCCCAATCCAGTCCGGCTCGGCGCACAGAGACCGGATCCGGTCCGGCTCCCAGCACAGAGACCCGATCCAGTCCAGCTCACAGCACAGATACCCGATCCAGTCCGGCTCAAATCACAGAGACCTGATTAGGTCCGGCTCACAACACAGAGAGCCGATCTGGTCCAGCTTGTAGCACAGAGACCCGATTCGGTCCGGCTCGTAGCTCAGAGATCTGAACAGCTCCAGGTTGTAGCACAGAGACCCGTTCCAGTCTGCCTCACAGCACAGAGACCCGATCCAGTCTGCCTCACAGCACAGAGACCCGATCCGGTCCGGCTCGTAGCTCAGAGATCTGAACAGCTCCAGGTTGTAGCACAGAGACCCGTTCCAGTCTGCCTCACAGCAAAGGGACCTGATCCGGTCCGGCTTGTAGCACAGAGACCCGATCCGGTCCGGCTTGTAGCACAGGGACCCGATCCGGTCCGGCTCGAAGCACAGAGTCCAGATCTGGTCTGGCTCACAGCACAGAGACCAGATCCAGTCCGGTTCAAAGCACAGAGACCCGATCCAGTCCAGCTCACAGCATAGATATTGGATCCGTTCCGGCTTGTAGCACAGAGACCCGATCCGGCTCGTAGCACAGAGATCCGATCCGGTCCGTCTCTGAGCACAGAGACCCGATCCGGTCCGGCTCACAGCACAGAGATCCGATCCGGTCCAGCACTAGGCACAGTGGCCCAATCCGATCCGACTCGCAGCACAGAGAGTTGATCGGGTCCAGGTTGTAGCACATAGACCCGATCCGGTCTGGCTCACAGCACAGAGACCCGATCCGGTCCGGCTCACAGAACAGAGACCCGATCCGGTCCGGCTCACAGAACAGAGACCCGATCCAGTCCGGCTCGGAGCACAGAGACCTGATCTGGTCCGGCTTGAAACACAGAGGCCCGATCCGGCTCTTAGCACAGGGTCCGGATCTGGTCCGGCTCGTAGCACAGGGGCCCAATATGGTCCCACTCACAGCACAGAGACCCGATCCGGTCCGGCTCACAGCACAGAGACCCGATCCGGTCTGGCTCACAGCACAGAGTCCAAATCCGGTCTGGCTCACAGCACAGAGAGCAGATCCGGTCCGGCTTGGAGCACAGAGACCCGATCCGATCCGGCTCGCTGAAGAGAGACCCGATCCGGTCCGGCACGGAGCACAGAGACCCGATCCGGTCCAACTCGCAGCACGGAGACCCGATCTGGCCGGGCTCACAGCACTGAGTCCAGATCCGGTCTTGCTAACAGCACAGACACCCGATCCGGTCCGGCTCGAAGCACAGACATCCGATCTGGTCCGGCTCGCAGCACGGAGAACCGATCCGGTCCGGCTCACAGCACAGAGACCCGATCCGGTCCGGCTCGTAGCTCAGTGATCTGAACAGCTCCAGGTTGTAGCACAGAGACCCGTTCCAGTCTGCCTCACAGCACAGAGACCCGTTCCGGTCCAGCTCACAGCAAAGGGAGCTGATCCGGTCAGGCTTGTAGCACAGAGACCCGATCCGGTCCGGCTCACAGCACAGAGACCCGATCCGGCCCGGCTCGCAGCACAGAGACCCGATCCGGTCTGGCTCACAGCACAAAGACCCGATCCGGTCTGGCTCACAGCACAGAGACCCGATCCGGTCCGGCTCGGAGCACAGAGTCCAAATCCGGACTGGCTCACATCACAGAGACCCGATCCGGTCCGACTCGCAGCACAGAGGCCCGATCCGGTCCGGCTCGCAGCACAGAGTCCAGATCCGGTCTGGCTCACAGCACAGAGACGCAATCCAGTCCGGCAGAAAGCACAAAGACCCGATCTGGCCCGGCTCACAGCACAGAGGCCCGATCCGGTCCGGCAGAAAGCACAGAGACCCGATCCGGTCCGACTCGCAGCACGGAGAACCGATCCGGTCCGGCTCATCGCACAGAGACCCGATCCGGTCCGGCTCGTAGCACAGAGACCCGATCCGGTCCAAATCGCAGCACACAGACCCAATCCAGTCCGGCAGAAAGCACAGAGACCCGATCCGGTCCGACCCGCAGCACGGAGAACCGACCCGGTCCGGCTCACAGCACAGAGACCCGATCCGGTCCGGTTCGCAGCAGAGACCCGATCCGATCCGACTTGCAAAACAGAGACCCGATCCGGTCCGACTCGCAGCACAGAGACCTAATCCGGTCCGGCTTGTAGCACAGGGACCCGATCCGGTCTGGCTTGTAGCACAGGGACCCGATCCGGTCCGGTTCAAAGCACAGAGACCCGATCCAGTCCAGCTCACAGCACAGATATTGGATCCGTTCTTGCTCGTAGCACAGAGACCCAATCCGGCTCGTAGCACAGAGATCCGATCCGGTCTGTCTCTGAGCACAGAGACCCGATCCAGTCCGGCTCATAGGACAGAGACCCGATCCGGTTCGGCTTGTAACACAGAGACCTGTTCCAGTCCGTCGCTGAGCACAGAGACCTGATCCGGTCCGGCTCACAGCACAGAGACCCGATCCGGTCCGGCTCGGAGTACAGAGACCCGATCCGGTCCGGCTCCCAGCACAGAGGCCCGATCCGGTCCAGCTCGCAGCACAGATACCCAATCTAGTCCGGCTCAAATCACAGAGACCTGATTAGGTCCTGCTCACAACACAGAGAGCCGATCCGGTCCGGATCATAGCACAGAGTCCAGATCCGGTCTGGCTCACAGCACAGAGACACAATCCGGTCCGGCAGAAAGCACAGAGACCCGATCTGGCCCGGCTCACTGCACGGAGAACCGATCCGGACCGACTCGCAGCACAGAGGCCCGATCCGGTCCGGCAGAAAGCACAGAGACCCGATCCGGTCCGACTCGCAGCACGGAGAACCGATCCGGTCCGGCTCGTAGCACAGAGACCCGATCCGGTCCAAATCGCAGCACACAGACCCAATCCAGTCCGGCAGAAAGCACAGAGACCCGATCCGGTCCGACCCACAGCACGGAGAACCGACCCGGTCCGGCTCACAGCACAGAGACCCGATCCGGTCCGGTTCGCAGCAGAGACCCGATCCGATCCGACTTGCAAAACAGAGACCCGATCCGGTCCGACTCGCAGCACAGAGACCCGATCCGGTCCTGCTCGCAGCACAGATACCCGATCCAGTCTAACTCAAATCACAGAGACCCGATTAGGTCTGGCTCACAACACAGAGAGCCGATCTGGTCCAGCTTGTAGCACAGAGACCCGATTCGGTCCGGCTCGTAGCTCAGAGATCTGAACAACTCCAGGTTTTGGCACAGAGACCCGTTCCAGTCTGCCTCACAGCACAGACACCCGATCCAGTCTGCCTCACAGCACAGAGACCTGATCCAGTCTGCCTCACAGCACAGAGACCCGATCCAGTCTGCCTCACAGCAAAGGGACCTGATCTGGTCAGGCTTGTAGCACAAAGACCCGATCCGGTCCGGCTTGTAGCACAGGGACCCGATCCGGTCCGGCTCGAAGCACAGAGTCCAGATCTGGTCTGGCTCACAGCACAGAGACCCGATCCAGTCCGGTTCAAAGCACAGAGAGCTGATCCAGCCCAGCTCACAGCACAGATATTGGATCGATTCCGGCTTGTAGCACAGAGACCCGATCCGGCTCGTAGCACAGAGACCCGATCCGGTCCGTCTCTGAGCACAGAGACCCGATCTGGTCCGACTCACAGCACAGAGATTCGATCCGGTCCGGCACTAGGCACAGTGGCCCGATCCGATCCGACTCGCAGCACAGAGAGTTGATCGGGTCCGGGTTGTAGCACATAGACCCGATCCGGTCCGGCTCACAGCACAGAGACCCGATCCGGTCCGGCTCGCAGCACAGAGGCCCGACCCGGCTCTTAGCACAGAGACCTGATTCGGTCCGGATCGGTTCTCCGTGCTGCGAGTCGGACCGGATCGGGTCTCTGTGCTTTCTGCCGGACTGGATCGGGCCTCGGTGCTGCGAGTCGGACTGGATCGGGTCTCTGTGCTACGAGCTGGACCGGATCAGGGGTCTCTGCTGTTAGCCGGACCAGATCGGACCTCTGTGCTGCGTGCCGGACCGGATCAGCTGTCTGTGCTACTCGCAGCACAGAGACCCGATCCGTACCGACTCGCAGCACAGAGACCCGATCTGGTCCGGCTTGTAGCACAGAGACCCGATCCAGTCCGGCTCAAAGCACAGAGCCGCGATCCGGTCCGGCTGACAGCACAGAGACCCGATCCGTACCGACTCGCAGCACAGAGACCCGATCTGGTCCGGCTTGTAGCACAGAGACCCGATCCAGTCCGGCTCAAAGCACAGAGCCGCGATCCGGTCCGGCTGACAGCACAGAGACCCGATCCGGTCCGGCTCGTAGCTCAGAGATCTGAACAGCTCCAGGTTGTAGCACAGAGACCCGATCCAGTCTGCCTCACAGCACAGAGACCCGATCCGGTCCGGCTCACAGCAAAGGGACCTGATCCGGTCAGGCTCACAGCACAGAGACCCGATCCGGTCCGGCTCACAGCACAGAGACCCGATCCGGTCTGGCTCACAGCACAGAGACCTGATCCGGTCCGGCTCGGAGCACAGAGTCCAAATCCGGACTGGCTCACAGCACAGAGAGCAGATCTGGTCCGGCTTGGAGCACAGAGACCCGATCCGGTCCAACTCGCAGCACACAGACCCAATCCAGTCCGGCAGAAAGCACAGAGACCCGATCCGGTCCGACCCACAGTACGGAGAACCGATCCGGTCCGGCTCACAGCACAGAGACCCGATCTGGTCCGACTCGCAGCACAGACACCCGATCCGGTCCGGCTTGTAGCACAGGGACCCAATCCGGTCCGGTTCAAAGCACAGAGACCCGATCCAGTCCAGCTCACAGCACAGATATTGGATCCGTTCCGGCTCGTAGAACAGAGACCCGATCCGGCTCGTAGCACAGAGATCCGATCCGGTCCGTCTCTGAGCACAGAGACCCGATCCGGTCTGGCTCATAGGACAGAGAACCGATCCAGTCCGGCTTGTAGCACCGAGACCCGATCCGGTCCATCTCTGAGCACAGAGACCGGATCTGGTCCGGCTCTAGGCACTGTGGCCCGATCCGATCCGACTCGCAGCACAGAGACCTGATCGGGTCCGGGTTGTAGCACATAGACCCGATCCGGTCCGGCTCACAGCACAGAGACCCGATCCAGTCTGGCTCACAGCACAGAGACACGATCCAGTACGGCTCGCAGCACAGAGATCCGATCTGATCCGGCTTGTAGCACAGACACACGATCCGGTCCGGCTCGCAGCACAGAGATCCGATCCGGTCCAACTCGCAGCACAGAGGCCGAATCCAGTCCGGCAGAAAGCACAGAGACCCGATCCGGTCCGACCCGCAGCACAGAGACCCGATCCGGTCCGACCTGCAGCACAGAGACCCGATCCTGTCCAGCTCCTAGCACAGAGACCTGATTCGGTCCGACTCACAGCACAGAGACCCGATCCGGTCCGGCTCGCAGCAGAGAGATCCGATCAGGTCCGGCTAACAGCAGAGAGACCCGATCCGGTTGGGCTCGTAGTACAAAGACCCGATCCGGTCCGGCTCGCAGCACAAAGACCCGATCCGGTCCGACTCGCAGCACAGAGACCCGATCCGGTCCGGCTTGTGGCACAGGGACCCGATCCGGTCCGGCTCGAAGCACAGAGTCCAGATCTGGTCTGGCTCACAGCGCAGAGACCCGATCCAGTCCGGTTCAAAGCACAGAGACCCGATCCAGTCCAGCTCACAGCACAGATATTGGATCCGTTCCGGCTTGTAGCACAGAGATCCGATCCGGTCCGTTTCTGAGCACAGAGACCCGATCCGGTCCGGCTCATAGCACAGAGATCCGATCCGGTCTGGCTCACAGCACAGAGATCCGATCCGGTCCGGCTCGTAGTACAGAGACCCGATCTGGTCCGGCTCACAGCACAGAGACCCGATCCGGTCCGACTCGCAGCACAGAGATCCGATCCGGTCCGGCGCGTAGTACAGAGACCCGATCTGGTCCGGATCACAGCACAGAGACTCGATCCAGTCCGGCAGAAAGCACAGAGACCCGATCCGGTCCGACTCGCAGCACGGAGAACCGATCCGGTCCGGCTCGCAGCACAGAGACCCGATCCGGTCCGGCTCGTAGCACAGAGACCCGATCCGGTCCGGCTCGCAGCACAGAGACCCGATTCGGTCCGGCTCGCAGCAGAGACCCGATCTGGTCCGACTCGCAGCACAGAGACCCAATCCGGTCCGACTCGCAGCACAGAGATCCGATCTGGTCCGGCTTGTAGCACAGGGACCCGATCCAGTCCGGCTCACAGCACAGAGACCCGATCCGATCCGGCTTGTAGCACAGGGTCCGGATCCGGTCTGGATCACAGAACAGAGACCCGATCCGATCCGGCTCGTAGCACAGGGTCCGGATCCGGTCTGGATCACAGAACAGAGACCCGATCCAGTCCGGCTCGCAGCAGATAGATCCGATCAGGTCCGGCTAACAGCAGAGAGACCCGATCCGGTCCGGCTCGTAGTACAGAGACCCGATCCAGTCCGGCAGAAAGCACAGAGACCCGATCTGGTCCGGCAGAAAGCACAGAGATCCGATTTGGTCCGGCTTGTAGCACAGGGCCCGATCCGGTCCGGCTCAAAGCACAGAGACCCGATCCAGTCCGGCTCGTAGCTCAGAGATCTGAACAGCTCCAGGTTGTAGCACAGAGTCCCGATCCAGTCTGCCTCACAGCACAGAGACCCGATCCGGTCCGGCTCACAGCAAAGGGACCTGATCCGGTCAGGCTTGTAGCACAGAGACCCGATCCGGTCCGGCTCACAGCACAGAGACCCGATCCGGCCCAGCTCACAGCACAGAGACCCGATCCGGTCCGGCTCACAGCACAGAGACCCAATCCGGTCTGGCTCACAGCGGAGAGACCCGATCCGGTCCGGCTCGGAGCACAGAGTCCAAAACCGGTCTGGCTCACAGCACAGAGAGCAGATCCGGTCTGGCTTGGAGCACAGAGACCCGATCCGATCCGGCTCACAGCACGGAGAACCGATCGGTCCGACTCACAGCACAGAGGCCCGATCCGGTCCGGCTCGTAGCACAGAGTCCAGATCCGGTCTGGCTCACAGCACAGAGACGCAACCCGGTCCGGCAGAAAGCACAAAGACCTGACCTGGCCAGGCTCACAGCACCGAGTCCAAATCCGGTCTGGCTCAGAGCACAGACACTCGATCTGGTCCGGCTTGTAGCACAGACACCCGATCCGGTCCGGCTCGCAGCAGAGAGATCCGATCAGGTCCGGCTAACAGCAGAGAGACCCGATCCAGTCCGGCTCGTAGTACAGAGACCCGATCCGGTCCGGATCACAGCACAGAAACCCGTTCCAGTCCGGCTCAAAGCACAGAGACCCGATCCGGTCTGGCTCACAGCACAGAAATCCGATCTGGTCCGGCTCACAGCACAAAGACCTGATCCGGTCCGACTCGCAGCACAGAGAGTTGATCGGGTCCGGGTTGTAGCACAGAGACCCGATCCGTTCCGGCTCACAGCACAGAGACCCGATCCGGTCTGGCTCGCAGCACAGAGACCCGATCCAGTCCGGCTCGGAGCACAGAGACCTGATCCGATCCGGCTTGTAGCACAGAGGCCCGATCCGGCTCTTAGCACAGGGTCCGGATCCGGTCAAGCTCACAGCACAGAGACCCGATCCGGTCCGGCTCGCAGCACAGAGACCCGATCCGGTCCGGCTCGGAGCACAGAGACCTGATCCGGTCCGGCTTGTAGCACAGAGGCCCGATCCGGCTCGTAGCACAGGGTCCGGATCTGGTCCGGCTCGTAGCACAGGGGCCCAATATGGTCCCGCTGACAGCACAGAGACCCGATCCGGTCCAGCTCGCAGCACAGAGATCCGATCTGGTCCGTCTTGCAGCACAGAGATCCAGTCCGGTCCGGCTTATAGCACAGAGACCCAATCCCGTCCAGCTCACAGCACAGGGGCCCAAAATGGTCCCACTCACAGCACAGAGACCCAATCCGGTCCGGCTCACAGCACAGAGACCCGATCCGGTCTGGCTCACAGCACAGAGATCCGATCCGGTCCGGCTCACAGCACAGAGACCCGATCCGGTCTGGCTCACAGCACAGAGTCCAAATCCGGTCTGGCTCACAGCACAGAGACCCGATCCGATCCGGCTCACAGCACGGAGAACCGATCGGTCCGGCTCACAGCACAGAGAGCAGATCCGGTCCGGCTCGGAGCACAGAGACCCGATCCGGTCCGGCTCGCTGCACAGAGACCCGATCCGGTCCGGGTCTATGCACAGACTCCCGATCCAGTCCAGATGACAGCACAGAGAACCGATCCGGTCCGGCTCACAGCCGAGAGGCCCGATCCGGTCCGCATCACAGCACAGACACCCGATCCTGTCCGACTCGCAGCACAGAGACCCGACCTGGCCGGGCTCACAGCACCGAGTCCAAATCCGGTCTGGCTCACAGCACAGACACCCGATCCGGTCCGGCTTGTAGCACAGAGATCAGATCTAGTCCGGCTAACAGCACAGAGACCCGATCCAGTCCGTCTCGCAGCACAGAGACCTGATCCGGTCTGGCTCACAGCACAGAGACCCTATCCGGTCCGGCTCACAGCACAGAGACCCGTTCCGGTCCGGCTCGCAGCACAGAGACCTGATCCGGTCCAGGTCGCAGCACAGAGACCCGATCCGGTCCGGCTAACTGCACAGAGATCCGATCCAGTCCGGCTCACAGCACAGCGGACTGATCCAGTCCAGCTCTAGGCACAGGGGCCCAATATAGTCCGTCTCGCAGCACAGAGACCCGATCCGGTCCGGCTCGTGGCACAGGGTCCCAATATGGTCCCGCTCACAGCACAGAGACCCGATCCGGTCTGGCTCACAGCACAGAGTCCAAACCCGGTCTGGCTCACAGCACAGACACCCGATCTGGTCCGGCTTGTAGCACAGACACCCGATCCGGTCCGGCTCGCAGCACAGAGACCGGATCCGGTCTGGCTCACAGCACAGAGACCCGATCCGGTCCGGCTCGTAGCACAGACTCCGGATCCGGTCTGGCTCACAGCACAGAGACTCAATACGGTCCGGCCCACAGCACAGAGACCCAATTCAGTCCGGCTCGTAGCACAGACACCCGATCCGGTCGGAGTTGCAGCACAGGGACCCGATTCGGTCCAGCTCGCAGCACAGAGACCTGATCCGTTCCGGCTCGCAGCACAGAGCCCCGAACTGGTCTGGCTTATAGCACAGAGGACCAATCTGGTCCTGCTCGCAGTACGGAGACCCGATCCGGTCCGGCTCACAGCACAGAGAACCGATCCGGTCCAGCTCACACCACAGAGACACGATCCGGTCCAGCTCACACCACAGAGACACGATCCGGTCTGGTTCACAGCACAGAGACCCGATCCGGTCCGGCTCGGAGCACAGAGTCCAAATCCCGTCTGGCTCACAGCACAGAGAGCAGATCCGGTCCGGCTTGGAGCACAGAGACCCGATCCGATCCGGCTCACAGCACGGAGAACCGATCGGTCCGACTCGCAGCACAGAGGCCCGATCCGGTCCGGCTCGTAGCACAGAGTCCAGATCCGGTCTGGCTCACAGCACAGAAACGCAATCCGGTCCGGCAGAAAGCACAAAGACCCGATCTGGCCCGGCTCACAGCAGAGAGGCCCGTTCCGGTCCGGCTCGTAGCACAGAGACCCGATCCGGTCCGGCTCGTAGCACAGAGACCCGATCCGGTCCGGCTCGTAGCACAGAGACCCGATCCAGTCCGCCTCGTAGCACAGTGGCCCGATCCGATCCGGCTCGCTGCACAGAGACCTGATCGGGTCCGGGTTGTAGCACATAGACCCAATCCGGTCCGGCTCAAAGCACAGAAATCCGATCTGGTCCGGCTCACAGCACAAAGACCCGATCCGGTCCGACTCGCAGCAAAGAGATCCGATCCGTTCCGGCTCTAGGCACAGAGACCCGATCCGGTCAGGCTCTCAGCACGGGGACCCGATCCATTCCGGCTCGTGGCACATGGACCCGATCTGGCCGGGCTCACAGCATAGATACCCGATCCGGTCCGGATTGTAGCACAGGGGCCCGATCTAATCCGGCTCACAACACAGAGGCCCGATCAGGTCCGTCTCGTCGCACAGACTCCCGATCCAGTCCAGATGACAGCACAGAGAACCGATCCGGTCCAGCTCACAGCCGAGAGGCCCGATCCGGTCCGCATCACAGCACAGACACCCGATCCTGTCCGACTCGCAGCACAGAGACCCGACCTGGCCGGGCTCACAGCACCGAGTCCAAATCCGGTCTGGCTCACAGCACAGATACCCGATCCGGTCCGGATTGTAGCACAGACACCCGATACGGTCCGGCTCGCAGCAGAGAGATCCGATCAGGTCCGGCTAACAGCAGAGAGACCCGATCCGGTCCGGATGACAGCACAGAGAACCGATCCGGTCCGGCTCACAGCCGAGAGGCCCGATCCGGTCCGCATCACAGCACAGAGAACCGATCCGGTCCGACTCGCAGCACAGAGACCCGACCTGGCCGGGCTCACAGCACCGAGTCCAAATCCGGTCTGGCTCACAGCACAGACACCCGATCCGGTCCGGCTTGCAGCACCAAGTCCAAATCCGGTCTGGCTCTCACAGCACAGAGGCCCAATCCGGTCCGGCTCACAGCACAGAGACCCAATCCGGTCCGGCCAACAGACAGAGACCCAATCCAGTCCGGCTCGTAGCACAGAGTCCGTTTCCAGTCCGGCCCACAGCACAGAGACCAGATCCAGTCCGGATCACAGCACAGAGACCCGATCCGGTCCGGCTCGGAGCACAGAGTCCAAATCCCGTCTGGCTCACAGCACAGAGACCCGATCCGATCCGGCTCACAGCACGGAGAACCGATCGGTCCGACTCGCAGCACAGAGTCCAGATCCGGTCTGGCTCACAGCACAGAAACACAATCCGGTCCGACAGAAAGCACAAAGACCCGATCCGGTCCGGCTCGTAGCACAGAGACCCGATCCGGTCCGGCTCTAGGCACAGTGGCCCGATCCGATCCGACTCGCTGCGCAGAGACCTGATCGGGTCCGGGTTGTAGCACATAGACCCAATCCGGTCCGGCTCACAGCACAAAGACCCGATCCGGTGCGGCTCAAAGCACAGAGACTGGATCCGGTCCGGCTCAAAGCACAGAGACCCGATCCGGTCCGGCTCAAAGCACAGAGACCCGATCCGCTCCGGCTCACAGCACAGAAATCCGATCTGGTCCGGCTCACAGCACAAAGACCCGATCCGGTCCGACTCGCAGCAAAGAGATCCGATCCGGTCCGGCTCTAGGCACAGAGACCCGATCCGGTCAGGCTCTCAGCACGGGGACCCGATCCATTCCGGCTTGTGGCACATGGGCCCGATCAAGTCCGGCTCACAGCACAGAGACCCGATCCGGTCCGGCTCACAGCACAGATACCCGATCCGGTCCGGATTGTAGCACAGGGGCCCGATCTAATCCGGCTCACAACACAGAGGCCCGATCAGGTCCGTCTCGTCGCACAGACTCCCGATCCAGTCCAGTTGACAGCACAGAGAACCGATCCGGTCCGGCTCACAGCCGAGAGGCCCGATCCGGTCCGCATCACAGCACAGACACCCGATCCGGTCCGACTCGCAGCACAGAGACCCGACCTGGCCGGGCTCACAGCACCGAGTCCAAATCCGGTCTGGCTCACAGCACAGACACCCGATCTGGTCCGGCTTGTAGCACAGACACCCGATACGGTCCGGCTCGCAGCAGAGAGATCCAATCAGGTCCGGCTAACAGCAGAGAGACCCGATCCGGTCCGGCTCGTAGTACAGAGACCCGATCCAGTCCGAATCACAGCACAGAAACCCGTTCCGGTCCGGCTCAAAGCACAGAGACCCGATCCGGTCTGGCTCACAGCACAGAAATCCGATCTGGTCCAGCTCACAGCACAAAGACCCGATCCGGTCCGACTTGCAGCACAGAGATCCGATCCGGTCCGGCTCGCAGCACAGGGACCCGAACCGGTCCGGCTCGCAGCACAGAGATCCGATCCCGTCCGTCTCGCAGCACAGAGACCCGATCCGGTCCGGCTTATAGCACAGAGACCCAATCCTGTCCGGCTCATAGCACAGGGACCCGATCCGGTCTGGCTCACAGCACGAGTCCAAATCCGGTCTGGCTCACAGCACAGAGAGCAGATCCGGTCCGGCTTGGAGCACAGAGACCCGATCCGATCCGGCTCGCAGAACAGAGACCCGATCCGGTCCAGCTTGGAGCACAGAGACCCGATCCGGTCCGACTCGCAGCACCGAGTCCAGTTCCGGTCTGGCTCACAGCACAGACACCCGATCCGGTCCGCCAGAAAGCACAAAGACCCAATCCGGTCCGGCTCGTAGCACAGGGTCCGGATCTGGTCCGGCTCGTAGCACAGGGGCCCAATACGGTCCCGCTGACAGCACAGAGACCAAATCCGCTCTGGCTCACAGCACAGAGACCCGATCCGGTCCGGCTCATAGCACAGACTCCGGATCCGGTCTGGCTCACAGCACAGAGACCCAATCCGGTCCGGCCAACAGCACAGAGACCCAATCCAGTCCGGCTCGTAGCACAGAGTCCGTTTCCGGTCCGGCCCACAGCACAGAGACCCAATCCGGTTCGGCTCGCAGCACAGAGACCCGATCCGGTCGGGGTTGCAGCACAGGGACCCGATCCTGTCCAGCTCGCAGCACAGAGACCCGATCTGGTCGGGGTTGCAGCACAGGGACCCGATTCGGTCCAGCTCGCAGCACAGAGACCTGATCCGTTCCGGCTCGCAGCACGGAGCCCCGAACTGGTCTGGCTTATAGCACAGAGGACCAATCTGGTCCTGCTCGCAGTACGGAGACCCGATCCGGTCCGGTTCACAGCACAGAGAACCGATCCGGTCCAGCTCACACCACAGAGACACGATCCGGTCCAGCTCACACCACAGAGGCACGATCCGGTCTGGTTCACAGCACAGAGACCCGATCCGGTCTGGCTCACAGCACAGAGACTCGATCCTGTCCGGCTCGCAGCACGGAGGACCAATCTGGTCCTGCTCGCAGTACGGAGACCCGATCCGGTCCGGCTCACAGCACAGAGAACCGATCCGGTCCAGCTCACACCACAGAGACACGATCCGGTCCAGCTCACACCACAGAGACACGATCCGGTCTGGCTCACAGCACAGAGAGCCGATCCGGTCTGGCTCACAGCACAGAGACCCGATCCGATCCGGCTCACAGCACGGAGAACCGATCGGTCCGACTCGCAGCACAGAGACCCGATCCGGTCCGGCTCGTAGCACAGAGTCCAGATCCGGTCTGGCTCACAGCACAGAAACGCAATCCGGTCCGGCAGAAAGCACAAAGACCCGATCTGGCCCGGCTCACAGCAGAGAGGCCCGATCCGGTCCGGCTCGTAGCACAGAGACCCGATCCGGTCTAGCTCGTAGCACAGAGACCCGATCCGGTCCGGCTCGTAGCACAGAGACCTGATCTGGTCCGGCTCGCAGCACAGAGACCCAATCCGCTCTGGCTCACAGCACAGAGACCCGATCCGGTCCGGCTCGCAGCACAGAGACCTGATCCGGTCCGGCTCGCAGCACAGAGACCCGATCCGGTCCGGCTCACAGCACAAAGACCCGATCCGGTCCGACTCGCAGCAAAGAGATCCGATCCGGTCCGTCTCTGAGCACAGAGACCCGATCCGGTCCAGCTCATAGCACAGAGACCTGATCGGGTCCAGGTTGTAGCACATAGACCCGATCCGGTCTGGCTCACAGCACAGAGACCTGATCCGGTCCTGATCACAGCACAGAGAACCGATCCGGTCCGGCTCACACCACAGCGACCCGATCCAGTCCGGCTCACAGCACAGAGACTCGATCCTGTCCGGCTCGCAGCATGGAGACCCAAGCCGGTCCGGCTCACAGCACAGAGACCCCATCCGATCCGTCTTGTAGCACAAAGACCCGATACGGTCTGGCTCGCAGCAAAGACACCCGATCCGGTCCGGATTATAGCACAGAGACCGATCCGGTTCGGCTCACAGCGCAGAGACCCGATCCGGTCGGGGTTGCAGCACAGGGACCCGATCCGGTCCAGCTCGCAGCACAGAGATCTAATCCGTTCCGGCTCGCAGCACAGAGCCCCGAACTGGTCTGGCTTACAGCACAGAGGCCCGATCCGGCTCATAGCACAGAGTCCGGATCCGGTCTGGCTTACAGCACAGAGACCCGATCCAGTCCAGCTCGTTGCACAGAGACCTGATCCAGTCCGGATCACAGAACAGAGATCCGATCCGGTCCAGCTTGTAGCAGAGACCCGATCCGGTCCGGATCGCAGCACAGAGATCCGACCGGTCCAGCTTATAGCACAGAGGACCAATCTGGTCCTGCTCGCAGTACGGAGACCCGAGCCGGTCGGCTCACAGCACAGAGAACCGATCCGGTCCAGCTCACACCACAGAGACACGATCCAGTCCAGCTCACAGCACAGAGAATCGATCTGGTCCGGCTCACAGCACAGAGACCCGATCTGTCCGGCTCACAGCACAGAGACCCAATCCGGTCCGGCTCGTAGCACAGAGTCCGGATCCGGTCTGGCTCACAGCACAGAGACCCGATCCAGTCCAGCTCGCAGCACAGAGACCTGATCCGGTCTGGATCGCAGCACAGAGATCCGACCAGTCCAGCTTAAATCACAAAGGACCAATCTGGTCCTGCTCGCAGTACGGAGACCCGATCCTGTCTGGCTCACACAACAGAGACCCGATCCGGTCGGACGCTCAGCACAGAGACCCGATCCGGTCCGGGTTGCAGCACAGAGCCCCGATCCCGTCTGGCGCACTCACAGATTCCCGATCCGTTTCAGCAGAAAGCACAGAGACCAGATCCAGTCTGGCTCAGAGCACAGAGACCTGATCCGGTTCGGCTCGAAGCACAGGGGCCCGATCCAATCCGGGTCGTAGCACAGAGTCCACATCCGATCTGGTTTACAGCACAGAGACCCAATCCGGTCCGGCTCATAACACAGAGACCTGACCCGGTCTGGCTTTCAGCACAGAGACCCGATCCGGTCCGGCTCGTAGCACAGAGACCCGATCCAGTCCGGCTCACAGCACCAAGAGCCGATCCGTTCCGGCTCACAGCACAGAGGCCCGATCCGGCTCGTAGCACAAAGTCCGTATCCGGTCTGGCTCACAGCACAGAGACCCAATCCGATCCGGCTCGTAGCACAGAGACCCGATCTGGTCCGGCTCACAGCACAGAGACTCGATGCAGTCCGGCTCGTAGCACAGAGACCCAATCCGGACCGGTTCACAGCACAGAGACCCGATCCGCTCCAGCTCGCAGCACAGAGACCTGATCCGGTCCGGATCGCAGCACAGAGATCCGACCAGTCCAGCTTAAATCACAAAGGACCAATCTGGTCCTGCTCGCAGTACGGAGACCCGATCCTGTCTGGCTCACACAACAGAGACACGATCCGGTCGGACGCTCAGCACAGAGATCCGATCCTGTCTGGCTCACAACTCAGAGAATCGATCCGGTCCGGCTCCCAGCACAGAGACCCGATCCGGTCCGGGTTGCAGCACAGAGACCCGATCCGGTCCTAGGCACTCACAGAGTCCCGATCCGTTCCGGCAGAAAGCACAGAGACCAGATCCAGTCTGGCTCAGAGCACAGAGACCCGATCCCGTCCGGCGAACTCACAGAGTCCCGATCTGTTCCGGCAGAAAGCACAGAGACCAGATCCAGTCTGGCTCAGAGCACAGAGACCTGATCCGGTTCAGCTCGAAGCACAGGGGCCCGATCCAATCCGGCTCGTAGCACAGAGTCCACATCTGATCTGGTTTACAGCACAGAGACCCAATCCGGTCCGGCTCGTAGCACAGAGACCCGATCCGGTCCGGCTCACAGCACAGAGACCCGATCCGGTCCGGCTCGTAGCACAGAGAAACGATCCGGTCCAGCGCTCAGCACAGAGACCCGATCCGGTCCGACTCGTAACACAGAGATCCAACCCGGTCCGGCTTTTAGCACAGAGACCCGATCCAGTCCGCCTCGCAGCACAGAGACCCGATCCGGTCGGGCTTGTAGCACGGAGACCTGTTCCGGTCCGGCTCGTAGCACAGAGGCCCGATCCGGTCCAGCTTGTAGCACAGAGATCCGATCCGGTCCGTCTCACGGCACAGAGACCCGATCCTGTCTGGCTCACAGCACAGAGACCCGATCCAGTCCGGCTTGTAGCACAGGGACCAGATCCGTTCCGGCTCACAGCACGGAGACCCGATCCAGCTCATAGCACAGAGTCTGTATCTGGTCTGGCTTACAGCACAGAGACCCGATCCGGTGTGGATTGTAGCACGGAGACCCGATCTGGTTCGGCTTCTAGCACAGAGATTCAATCTGGTCCGGCTTATAGCACAGAGACCCGATCCTGTCTGGCTCACAGCACAGAGACTCGATCCGGTCCGGCTCGTAGCACAGAGACCCGATCCGGTCCGGCTCGCAGCACAGAGACTCGATCCGGTCCGTCTCACAGCACAGAGACTCGATCCTATCTGGCTCACAGCACAGAGACCCGATCCGGTCCGGCTGACAGCACAGACAACGGATCCTGTCCGGCTCAAAGCGCAGTGACCCGATCCGGTCCGGCTCATAGCACAGAGACCCGATCCAGTCCGGCTTGTAGCACAGGGACCAGATCCATTCCGGCCCGCAGCATGGAGACCCGATCCAGCTCGTAGCACAGAGTCCGGATCTGGTCTGGCTTACAGCACAGAGACTCGATCCAGTCCGGATCGTAGCACGGAGACCCGATCTGGTCCGGCTTGTAGCACAGAGGACCAATCTGGTCCGGCTCGCAGCACAGCGACCCGATCCGGTCTGGCTCACAGCACAGAGACCCGATCCGGTCCGGCCAACAGCACAGAGAACCGATCCCGTCCAGGTCGTAGCACAGAGACCCGAACCGCTCCTGGTTGTAGCAAAGAGACCCAATGCTGTCCGGCGCTCAGCACAGAGACCCGATCCGGTTCAACTTATAACACAGAGACCCGATCCGGTCCAACTTATAGCGCAGAGAACCGATCCGGTCCGGCTTGTAGCACAGACACACGATCCTGTCTGGCTCATAACACAGGGACCCGATCCTGTCCGGCTTGTAGCACGGGGGCCCGATCCGGCACTGCTTGCATCACCGAGACCCGATCCGGTCCGGCACGTAGCACAGAGACCGGATCCTGTCCGGCATGTAGCACAGGGGCCTGATCTGGCACTGCTCGTATCACAGAGACCTGATCCGGTTCAGCTCACAGCACAGAGAACCGATGCGGTCCGGCTTGTAGCACAGAGACCCGATCATGTCCGGCTCACAGCACAGAGACCCGATCCTGTCCGGCTCGCAGCACAGAGATCCGATCCGGTCTGGCTTACAGCACAGAGAGCCGATCCAGTCCAGCTCATTGCACAGAGACCCGATCCGGTCCGGATCGCAGCACAGAGATCCGACCGGTCCAGCTTATAGCACAGAGGACCAATCTGGTCCTGCTCGCAGTACAGAGACCCGATTTGGTCTGGCTCACAGCACAGAGACCCTATCCGGTCCGGCTTGCAGCACGGAGACCCGACCCGCTCCGGCTCACAGCATAGAGTCCCAAACTGGTCTGGCTCACGGCACAGAACCCCGTTCCGGCTCATAGCACAGAGTCCGGATCCGGTCTGGCTTACAGCACAGAGAGCCGATCCGGTCCAGCTCGTAGCACAGAGACCTGATACCGTCCGGCTCGCAGCACAGAGGCCCGATCCGGCTCGTAGCACATAGTCCGGATCCGGTCCAACTTGTAGCACAGAAACCCGATCCGGTCCGGCTCGCAGCACGGATACCTGATCTGCTCCGGCTCGCAGCACAGAGATCCGATCCGTTCCGGCTTACAGCACAGAGACCCGATCCAGTCCGGCTTGTAGCACAGACGCGCAAACTGGTCCGGCTTGAAGAACAGAGGCCCGATCCGTCCCGTAGCACAGAGTCCGGATCCGGTCTGGCTTACAGCACAGAGACTCGATCCGGTCCGGCCCGTAGCGCAGAGACCCGATCCGGTCCGGCAAGCAGCACAGAGACTCGATCTGATCCGGCTCGCAGCACAGAGACCCGATCCGGTCCGCCTCATAGAACAGAGACCCGATCCGGTCCGGCTCACAGCACAGAGACCCGATCCGGTCCGGCTCGCAGCACAAAGTCCGGATCCGGTCTGGCTCACAGCACAGAGACTCAATCCAGTCCGGCTCGTAGCACCAGAGACCCGATCCGGTCCGGCTCACAGCACAGAGACCCGATCCGGTCCGGCTCACAGCACAGAGACCCGATCCGGTCCGGCTCACTGCACAGAGACCCGATCCGGTCCGGCTTGTAGCACAGAGACTCGAACTGGGCCGGCTCGCAGCACAGACGCCCGATCCAGTCCGGCTTGTAGCACAGAGACCCGATCCGGTCCGGCTCGCAGCACAGTGGCCATATCCGGCTCGCAGCACAAAGTCCGGATCCGGTCCGGCTCGCAGCACAAAGTCCGGATCCGGTCTGGCTCACAGCACAGACTCAATCCAGTCCGGCTCGTAGCACCGGAGACCCGATCCGGTCCAGCTCGCAGCACAGAGACTCGATCCGGTCCGGCTGACAGCACGGAGACCCGATCCGGTCCGGCTCGCAGCACAGAGAACCGATCTGGTCTGGCTCACAGCACAGAGACCCGATCCGTTCCGGCTCACAGCACAGAGACCCGATCCGGTCCGGCTCACAGCACAAAGTCCGGATCCGGTCCGGCTCACAGCACAGAGAATCGGTCCGGTCCGGCTCACACCACAGAGAACCGATCCGGTCCGGCTCACACCACAGAGACCCGATCCGGTCTGGCTCACAGCACAGAGACCCGATCCCGTCCTTCTCGTAGCACAGAGACCCGAACCACTCCGGGTTGCAGCACAGAGACCCGATGCTGTCCGGCGCACACACAGAGTCCCGATCCCGTCCGGATCACAGCGCAGAGACCCGAACCAGTCCAGCAGAAAGCACAGGGACCCAATTCAGCCCGGCTCGCAGCACAGAGACGCGATCCAGCTTGCAGCACAGAGGCCCGATGCGGTCTGGCTCACAGCACAGAGACCCGATCCGCTCCGGCGCTCAGCACAGAGGCCCGATCCGGTCCGGCTCGTAACACAGAGTCCGGATCCAGTCTGGCTCACAGCACAGAGAACCGATCCGGTCCAGCTCGCAGCACAGAGACCCGATCCGGTCTGGCTCACAGCACAGAGACCCGATCCGGTCCGGCTCACAGCACAGAGACCCGATCCCGTCCTTCTCGTAGCACAGAGACCTGAACCGCTCCGGGTTGCAGCACAGAGACCCGATGCCGTCCGGCACACACACAGAGTCCCGATCCCGTCCGGATCACAGCGCAGAGACCCGAACCGGTCCGGCAGAAAGCACAGAGACCCAATTCAGCCCGGCTCGCAGCACAGAGACGCGATCCAGCTTGAAGCAGAGAGACCCGATCGGGTCCGGCTCACAGCACAGAGACCCGATCCTGTCTGGCTCATAGCACAGAGACCCAATCTGGTCCGGCTCATAGCACAGGGACCCGATCCTGTCCGGCTCACAGCACAGAGACCCGATCCTGTCTGGCTCATAGCACAGAGACCCAATCTGGTCCGGCTCATAGCACAGAGACCCGATCCTGTCCGGCTTGTAGCACAGAGACCCGATCTGGTCCAGCTCGCAGCATGGAGACCTGATCCGTTCCGGCTCGCAGCATAGAGTCCCGAACTGGTCTGGCTCACGGCACAGAGGCCCGATCCGGCACATAGCACAGAGTCCGGATCCGGTCTGGCTTACAGCACAGAGAGCCGATCCGGTCCAGCTCGTAGCATAGAGACCTGATCCTGTCCGGCTCACAGCACAGAGAACCGATCCGGTCCGACTCGTAGCACAGAGACCCGACCCGGTCTGGCTCACAGCACAGAGACCCGATCCAGTCTGGCTCACAGCAGAGAGACACGATCCGGTCTGGATTGTAGCACGGTGACCCGATCCGGTCCGGCTTGTAGCACAGAGACCCAATCTGGTCCTGCTCGCAGCACAGAGACCCGTTCCGGTCTGGCTCACAACACAGAGAACCGATCTGGGCCGGCCCACAGCACAGAGACCCGATCCCGTCCAGCTCGTAGCACAGAGATCCGATCCGGTCCGGCTTATAACACAGAGACCAGATCCTGTCCGGCTTGTAGCACAGGACCTGATCCGGCACTGCTCGCATCACAGAGACCCGATCCGGTCTGGCATTTGGCACAGAGACCCGATCAGGTCCGGCTCCAAGCACGGAGTCCGGATCCGGTCTGGCTCACAGCATAGAGACCCGATCCTGTCTGGCTCACAGCACAGAGACTCGATCCGGTCCGGCTCGTAGCACAGAGATCCGATCCGGTCCGGCTCGCAGCACAGAGACCCGGTCCTATCTGGCTCACAGCACAGAGACCCGATCCGGTCCGGCTGACAGCACAGACAACGGATCCTGTCCGGCTCAAAGCACAGCGACCCGATCCGGTCCGGCTCATAGCACAGAGACCCGATCCAGTCCGGCTTGTAGCACAGGGACCAGATCCGTTCTGGCTCGCAGCACGGAGACCCGATCCAGCTCGTAGCACAGAGTCCGGATCTGGTCTGGCTTACAGCACAGAGACCCGATCCAGTCCGGATCGTAGCACGGAGACCCGATCTGGTCCGGCTTGTAGCACAGAGGACCAATCTGGTCCGGCTCGCAGCACAGCGACCCGATCCGGTCTGGCTCACAGCACAGAGAGCCGATCCCATCCAGGTCGTAGCACAGAGACCCGAACCGCTCCTGGTTGTAGCAAAGAGACCCAATGCTGTCCGGCGCTCAGCACAGAGACCCGGTCCTGTGCGGATTGCAGCACAGAGACCCGGTCCTGTGCGGATTGCAGCACAGAGACCCGATCCGGTCCTACTTATAACACAGAGACCCGATCCGGTCCAACTTATAACACAGAGACCCGATCCGGTCCAACTTATAGCGCAGAGAACCGATCCGGTCCGGCTTGTAGCACAGACACACGATCCTGTCCGGCTTGTAGCACGGGGGCCCGATCCGGCACTGCTTGCATCACCGAGACCCGATCCGGTCCGGCACACAGCACAGGGACCCGATCCGGTCCAGCTCGCAGCACAGAGACCTGATCTGATCTGGCTCACGGCACAGATGCCAGAACCGGTCTGGCTTGCACAGAGGCCCGATCTGGCTCATAGCACAGAGTCCGGATCCGGTCTGGCTCACAGCACAGAGACTCGATCCGGACCAGCTCGTAGCACAGAGACCCAATCCGGTCCGGCTCATAGCACAGAGACCCGATCCGGCTGGCAGCACAGAGTCCAGATCTGGTCTGGCTTACAGCAGAGAGACCCGATCCGGTCCGGCTCACAGCAAAGAGACCCGATCCTGTCTGGCTCATAGCACAGGGACCCAATCCTGTCCGGCTTGTTGCACAGGGGCCCGATCCGGCACTGCTTGCATCACAGAGACCCGATCCGGTCCGGCATGTAGCACAGAGACCGGATCCTGTCCGGCATGTAGCACAGGGGCCTGATCTGGCACTGCTGGTATCACAGAGACCTGATCCGGTCCAGCTCACAGCACAGAGAACCGATGCGGTCCGGCTTGTAGCACAGGGACCCGATCCTGTCCGGCTCGCAGCACAGAGACCCGATGCGGTCCAGCTCATAGCACAGAGACCCGATCCTGTCCGGCTCGCAGCACAGACGCCTGCACCGGTCCGGCTTGTAGCACAGAGACCGGATCCAGTCTGGCTCACAGCACTGAGACCCAATGCAGTCCGGCTCATAGCACAGGGACCCGATCCTGTCCGGCTTGTTGCACAGGGGCCCGATCCGGCACTGCTTGCATCACAGAGACCCGATCCGGTCCGGCATGTAGCACAGAGACCGGATCCTGTCCGGCATGTAGCACAGGGGCCTGATCTGGCACTGCTTGTATCACAGAGACCTGATCCGGTCCAGCTCACAGCACAGAGACCCGATCCCGTCCAACTTGTAGGAAAGAGACCTGAACCACTCCAGATTGCAGCACAGACACCCAATCCATTCCAGCTTGTAACACAGAGACCGGATCCAGTCTGGCTCACAGCACAGAGGCCCGATCCGGCTCGTAGCACAGAGACCGGATACGGTCTGGCTCACAGCACAGAGACCCGATCCGGTCCGGCTCACAGCGCAAAGTCCGGATCCGGTCCGGCTCACAGCACAGAGAATCGATCCGGTCCGGCTCACACCACAGAGAACCGATCCGGTCCAGCTCGTAGTACAAAGACCCGATCCAGTCCGGCTCACAGCACCGAGACCCGAAGCTGTCCGGCTCACAGCACTGAGATCGGATCCGGTCCGGCTCATAGAACAGAGACCCGATCCGGTCTGGCTCACAGCACAGAGACCCGATCTGGTCCGGCTCGCAGCACAGACGCCCGATGCGGTCCGGCTCGCAGCACAGACGCCCGATGCGGTCCGGCTTGTAGCACAGAGACTCGAACTGGTCCGGCTCGCAGCACAGACGCCCGATGCGGTCCGGCTTGTAGCACAGAGACTCGAACTGGTCCGGCTCGCAGCACAGAGAACTGATCCGGTCCGGCTCACAGCACAAAGTCCGGATCCGGTCTGGCTCAAAGCACAGAGACTCGATCCAGTCCGGCTCATAGCACAGAGACCCGATCCGGTCCAGCTCAAAGCACAGAGACCCGATCTGGTCTGGCTCACAGCACAGAGGCCCGATCCAGTCCGGCTCACAGCACAGAGACCCGATCCCGTCCTTCTCATAGCACAGAGACCCGAACCGCTCCGTGTTGCAGCACAGAGACCCGATGCTGTCCGGCACACACACAGAGTCCCGATCCCGTCCGGATCACAGCGCAGAGACCCGAACCGGTCCGGCAGAAAGCACAGAGACCCAATTCAGCCCGGCTCGCAGCACAGAGACGCGATCCAGCTTGAAGCAGAGAGACCCGATCGGGTCCAGCTCACAGCACAGAGACCCGATCCTGTCTGGCTCATAGCACAGAGACCCAATCTGGTCCGGCTCATAGCACAGAGACCCGATCCTGTCCGGCTTGTAGCACAGAGGCCCGATCTGGTCCAGCTCGCAGCATGGAGACCTGATCCGTTCCGGCTCGCAGCATAGAGTCCCGAACTGGTCTGGCTCACGGCACAGAGGCCCGATCCGGCTCATAGCACAGAGTCCGGATCCGGTCTGGCTTACAGCACAGAGAGCCGATCCGGTCCAGCTCGTAGCATAGAGACCTGATCCGGTCCGGATCGCAGCACAGAGATCCGATCCGGTCCGGCATGTAGTACAGAGACCGGATCCTGTCCGGCATGTAGCACAGGGGCCTTATCTGGCACTGCTTGTATCACAGAGACCTGATCCGGTCCAGCTCACAGCACAGAGACCCGATCCCGTCCAGCTTGTAGGAAAGAGACCTGAACCGCTCCAGATTGCAGCACAGAGACCCGATCCGTTCCGGCTTGTAGCACAGAGACCGGATCCGGTCTGGCTCACAGCACAGAGACCCGATCCGGTCCAGCTCGTAGCACAGAGACCCGATCCTGTCCGGCTCACAGCACAGAGAACCGATCCGGTCCGACTCGTAGCACAGAGACCCGACCCGGTCTGGCTCACAGCACAGAGACCCGATCCAGTCTGGCTCACAGCAGAGAGACACGATCCGGTCTGGATTGTAGCACGGAGACCCGATCCGGTCCGGCTTGTAGCACAGAGACCCAATCTGGTCCTGCTCGCAGCACAGAGACCCGTTCCGGTCTGGCTCACAACACAGAGAACCGATCTGGGCCGGCCCACAGCACAGAGACCCGATCCCGTCCAGCTCGTAGCACAGAGATCCGATCCGGTCCGGCTTATAACACAGAGACCAGATCCTGTCCGGCTTGTAGCACAGGACCTGATCCGGCACTGCTCGCATCACAGAGACCCGATCCGTCCGGCTCGCAGCACCGAAACCCGATACGGCTCGTAGCACAAAGTCCGGATCTGGTCTGGCTCACATCACAGAGACACGATCCGGTCCGGCTCACAGCACAGAGGCCCAATCCGGTCTGGCTCACAGCACAGAGACCCGATCCGGTCCGGCATTTAGCACAGAGACCCGATTTGGTCCGGCTCACAGCACAGAGACCCGATTCGTTCCGGCATTTAGCACAGAGACCCAATCCGGTCCGGCATTTAGCACAGAGTCCGATCCGGTCCGGCACGCAGCAGAGAGACCCGATCTGGTCCGGCTCACAGCACAGAGACTCGATCCAGTCCGGCTCATAGCACAGAGGCCCAATCCGGTCTGGCTCACAGCACAGAGACCCAATCCGGTCGGACGCTCAGCACAGAGACCCGATCCAGTCCGGCTCGCAGCACAGAGACCCGATCCTGTCCGGCTCGCAGCACAGAGATCCGATCCGGTCTGGCTTACAGCACAGAGAGCCGATCCAGTCCAGCTCATTGCACAGAGACCCGATCCGGTCCGGATCGCAGCACAGAGATCCGACCGGTCCAGCTTATAGCACAGAGGACCAATCTGGTCCTGCTCGCAGTACGGTGACCCGATCCGGTCCGGCTCACAGCACAGAGACCCGATCCGGTCCAGCTCACACCACAGAGAATCGATCTGTCCGGCTCGCAGCACAGAGACCCGATCCGGCTCGTAGCATGAAGTCCGGATCCGGTCTGGCTTACAGCACAGAGACCCGATCCGGTCCGGCTCGCAGCACCAAGTCCGGATCCGGTCCGGCTCGCAGCACAAAGTCCGGATCCGGTCTGGCTCACAGCACAGAGACCCGATCCGGTCCGGCTCGCAGCACCGGAGACCCGATCCAGTCCAGCTCGCAGCACAGAGACCCGATCCGGTCCGGCTGACAGCACAGAGACCCGATCCGGTCCAGCTCGCAGCACAGAGACCCGATCCGGTCTGGCTCGTAGCACAGAGACCCAATCCGGTCTGGCTCACAGCACAGAGACCCGATCCGGTCCGGCTCACAGCGCAAAGTCCGGATCCGGTCCGGCTCACAGCACAGAGAATCGATCCGGTCCGGCTCACACCACAGAGAACCGATCCGGTCCAGCTCGTAGTACAAAGACCCGATCCAGTCCGGCTCACAGCACAGAGACCCGAAGCTGTCCGGCTCACAGCACTGAGATCGGATCCGGTCCGGCTCATAGAACAGAGACCCGATCCGGTCTGGCTCACAGCACAGAGACCCGATCTGGTCCGGCTCGCAGCACAGACGCCCGATGCGGTCCGGCTCGCAGCACAGACGCCCGATGCGGTCCGGCTTGTAGCACAGAGACTCGAACTGGTCCGGCTCGCAGCACAGACGCCCGATGCGGTCCGGCTTGTAGCACAGAGACTCGAACTGGTCCGGCTCGCAGCACAGAGAACTGATCCGGTCCGGCTCACAGCACAAAGTCCGGATCCGGTCTGGCTCAAAGCACAGAGACTCGATCCAGTCCGGCTCATAGCACAGAGACCCGATCCGGTCCAGCTCAAAGCACAGAGACCCGATCTGGTCTGGCTCACAGCACAGAGGCCCGATCCAGTCCGGCTCACAGCACAGAGACCCGATCCCGTCCTTCTCATAGCACAGAGACCCGAACCGCTCCGTGTTGCAGCACAGAGACCCGATGCTGTCCGGCACACACACAGAGTCCCGATCCCGTCCGGATCACAGCGCAGAGACCCGAACCGGTCCGGCAGAAAGCACAGAGACCCAATTCAGCCCGGCTCGCAGCACAGAGACGCGATCCAGCTTGAAGCAGAGAGACCCGATCGGGTCCAGCTCACAGCACAGAGACCCGATCCTGTCTGGCTCATAGCACAGAGACCCAATCTGGTCCGGCTCATAGCACAGAGACCCGATCCTGTCCGGCTTGTAGCACAGAGGCCCGATCTGGTCCAGCTCGCAGCATGGAGACCTGATCCGTTCCGGCTCGCAGCATAGAGTCCCGAACTGGTCTGGCTCACGGCACAGAGGCCCGATCCGGCTCATAGCACAGAGTCCGGATCCGGTCTAGCTTACAGCACAGAGAGCCGATCCGGTCCAGCTCGTAGCATAGAGACCTGATCCGGTCCGGATCGCAGCACAGAGATCCGATCCGGTCCGGCATGTAGTACAGAGACCGGATCCTGTCCGGCATGTAGCACAGGGGCCTTATCTGGCACTGCTTGTATCACAGAGACCTGATCTGGTCCAGCTCACAGCACAGAGACCCGATCCCGTCCAGCTTGTAGGAAAGAGACCTGAACCGCTCCAGATTGCAGCACAGAGACCCGATCCGTTCCGGCTTGTAGCACAGAGACCGGATCCGGTCTGGCTCACAGCACAGAGACCCGATCCGGTCCAGCTCGTAGCACAGAGACCCGATCCTGTCCGGCTCACAGCACAGAGAACCGATCCGGTCCGACTCGTAGCACAGAGACCCGACCCGGTCTGGCTCACAGCACAGAGACCCGATCCAGTCTGGCTCACAGCAGAGAGACACGATCCGGTCCGGCTTGTAGCACGGAGACCCGATCCGGTCCTGCTCGCAGCACAGAGACCCAATCTGGTCCTGCTCGCAGCACAGAGACCCGTTCCGGTCTGGCTCACAACACAGAGAACCGATCTGGGCCGGCCCACAGCACAGAGACCCGATCCCGTCCAGCTCGTAGCACAGAGATCCGATCCGGTCCGGCTTATAACACAGAGACCAGATCCTGTCCGGCTTGTAGCACAGGACCTGATCCGGCACTGCTCGCATCACAGAGACCCGATCCGTCCGGCTCGCAGCACCGAAACCCGATACGGCTCGTAGCACAAAGTCCGGATCTGGTCTGGCTCACATCACAGAGACACGATCCGGTCCGGCTCACAGCACAGAGGCCCAATCCGGTCTGGCTCACAGCACAGAGACCCGATCCGGTCCGGCATTTAGCACAGAGACCCGATTTGGTCCGGCTCACAGCACAGAGACCCGATTCGTTCCGGCATTTAGCACAGAGACCCAATCCGGTCCGGCATTTAGCACAGAGTCCGATCCGGTCCGGCACGCAGCAGAGAGACCCGATCTGGTCCGGCTCACAGCACAGAGACTCGATCCAGTCCGGCTCATAGCACAGAGGCCCAATCCGGTCTGGCTCACAGCACAGAGACCCAATCCGGTCGGACGCTCAGCACAGAGACCCGATCCGGTCCGGCTCGCAGCACAGAGACCCGATCCGGTCTGGCTCACAGCACAGAGGCTCGATCCGGCTCGTAGCACAAAGTCCGGATCCGGTCTGGCTCACATCACAGAGACACGATCCAGTCCGGCTCGTAGCACAGAGATCCGATCCGGTCCAGGTGCAGCACAGAGACCCGATCCGGTCCGGCTCGCAGCACAGAGACCCAATCCGGTCGGACGCTCAGCACAGAGACCCGATCCGGTCCGGCTCGCAGCACAGAGACCCGATCCGGTCCGGCTCACAGCACAGAGACCCGATCCAGTCCGGCTCACAGCACAGAGACCTGAACCAGTCCGGCCAACAGAACAGAGACCCGATCCCATCCAGCTCGTAACACAGACACCCAAACCACTCCGGGTTGTAGCACAGAGACCCGATGCTGTCCGGCTCGCAGCACAGGGACACGATCCGGTCCGGCTCGCAGCACAGAGACCGCATCCGGTCCGCCTTGTAGCACAAATACCCGGTACGGTCCAGCTCGCAGCAACGAGACCCGACCTGGTCAGGCACAAGGCACAGAGGCCCGATCCAGCTCATAGCACAGAGTCCGGATCCGGTCTGGCTTACAGCACAGAGAGCCGATCCGGTCCAGCTCGTAGCACAGAGACATGATCCGGTCCGGATCGCAGCACAGAGGCCCGATCCGGTCGGACGCTCAGCACAGAGACCCGATCCGGCTCGTAGCACAAAGTCCGGATCGGGTCTAGCTCGCAGACAGAGACTCGATCCGGTCCAGCGGTAGCACAGAGACCCGATCCGATCCAGCTCACACCACAGAGACTCGATCCGGTGCAGCTCACAGCACAGAGACCCGATCCGGTCCGGCTCACAGCACAGAGGCCCGATCCGGCTCATAGCACAGAGTCTGGATCCGGTCTGGTTCATAGCACAGAGACCCGATCCGGTCCAGCTTGTAGCACAGAGACCCGATCCTGTCCGGCTCACAGCACAGAGACCCTATCCGGTCCGACTCGCAGCACAGACGCCCGCACCGGTCCAGCTTGTAGCACATCGTCCTGATCCGGTTCGGTTCATAGCACAGAGACCCGATCCTGTCCGGCTTGTAGCACAGGGGCCCGATCAAGCACTGCTCGCATGACAGAGACCCGATCCGGTCCGGCTCGCATAACAGAGACCCGATCCGGTCCGGCTCGCAGCACACAGCTCCGATCCGGTCCGGCTCGCAGCACAGACCCCTGATTTCGTCCGGAATATAGCACAGAGTCCGGATCCGGTCTGGCTTACAGCACAGATATCCTATCCGGTCCGGTTTATAGCACAGAGATCCGATCCGGTCCGGCTTATAGCACAGAGAGCTGATCCGGTCCGGCCCGCAGCACATAGACCCGATCCGGTCTGGCTCGCAGCACAGAGACCCGATCCGTTCCGGCCCACAGCACAGAGACCCGATCCTGTCCGGCCCACAGCACAGAGACCCGATCCTGTCCAGCTCATAGCACAGAGACCTGAACCGCTCCGGGTAGTAGCACAGAGATCTGATCCGGTCCAGCTCACAGCACAGAGACCCGATCCGGTCTGGCTTGTAGTACAGGGACCCGATCCGGTCCAGCTTGTGGCACAGAGACGCAATCCGGTCCGGCTGATAGAACAGAGACCCGATCTGGTCCGGCTCGCAGCACAGACGCCTGCACCGGTCCGGCTTGTAGCACAGAGACCGGATCCAGTCTGGCTCACAGCACTGAGACCCAATGCGGTCCGGCTCATAGCACAGGGACCCGATCCTGTCCGGCTTGTTGCACAGGGGCCCGATCCGGCACTGCTTGCATCACAGAGACCCGATCCGGTCCGGCATGTAGCACAGAGACCGGATCCTGTCCGGCATGTAGCACAGGGGCCTGATCTGGCACTGCTTGTATCACAGAGACCTGATCCGGTCCAGCTCACAGCACAGAGACCCGATCCCGTCCAGCTTGTAGGAAAGAGACCTGAACCACTCCAGATTGCAGCACAGACACCCAATCCATTCCAGCTTGTAACACAGAGACCGGATCCAGTCTGGCTCACAGCACAGAGGCCCGATCCGGCTCGTAGCACAGAGACCGGATACGGTCTGGCTCACAGCACAGTGACCCGATCCTGTCCGGCTCACAGCGCAGAGACCCGATCCGGTCCGACTCGTAGCACAGAGGCCCGATCTGGTCGGGCGCTCAGCACAGAGACCCGATCCGGTCCCACCAACAGCACAGAGACCCGATCCCGTCTAGCTCGTAGCACAGAGACCCGATCCAGTCCGGCTCATAGCACAGAGACCCGATCCAGTCCGGCTTGTAGCACAGAGACCCGATCCAGCTCATAGCACAGAGTCCGCATCTGGTCTGGCTTACAGCACAGAGACCCGATCCGGTCCGGATCGTAGTACGGAGACCCGATCTGGTCCGGTATGTAGCACAGAGGACCAATCTATTCCGGCTCACAGCACAGAGACCCGATCCGGTCCGGCTCACAGCACAGAGATCCGATCCGGTCCTGCTCACAGCACAGAGACCCGATCCGGTCCGGCCAACAGCACAGAGACCCGATCCCGTCCAGCTCGTAGCACAGAGAGCCGAACCGCTCCGCGTTGTAGCAAAAAGACCCGATGCTGTCAGGCGCTCAGCACAGAGACCCGATCCGGTCCGGCTCACAGCACAGAGACCCGATCCTGTGCGGATAGCAGCACAGAGACCCGATCCGGTCCAACTTATAACACAGAGGCCCGATCCGCTCTGGCTCGCAGCACAGAGACCCGATCCGGTCCCACCAACAGCACAGAGACCCGATCCCGTCTAGCTCGTAGCACAGAGACCCGATCCAGTCCGGCTTGTAGCACAGAGACCCGATCCAGCTCGTAGCACAGAGTCCGGATCTGGTCAGGATCGTAGCACGGAGACCCGATCTGGTCCGGTATGTAGCACAGAGATCCGATCTGGTGCGGCTTATAGCACAGAGGACCAATCTATTCCGGCTCACAGCACAGAGACCCGATCCGGTCCGGCTCACAACACAGAGATCCGATCCGGTCCGGCCAACAGCACAGAGACCCGATCCTGTCCAGCTCGTAGCACAGAGACCCGAACCGCTCTGGGTTGTAGCAAAGAGACCCGATGCTGTCCGGCGCTCAGCACAGAGACCCAATCCGGTCCGGCTCACAGCACAGAGACCCGATCCAGTCCAACTTATAACACAGAGATCCGATCCGGTCCGTCTCGTAGCACAGAGAACCGATCCGGTCCGGCGCTCAGCACAGAGACCCGATCTGGTCCGACTCGCAGCACAGAGACCTGATCCGGTCCGGCTCGCAGCACAGAGACCTGATCCGGTCCGGCTCACAGCACAGAGATCCGATCCGGTCCGGCCAACAGCACAGAGACCCGATCCTGTCCAGCTCGTAGCAGAGAGACCCGAACCGCTCTGCGTTGTAGCACAGAGACCCGATCCTGTGCGGATAGCAGCACAGAGACCCCATCCGGTCCAACTTATAAAACAGAGGCCCGATCCGCTCTGGCTCATAGCACAGAGACCCGATCCGGTCCGGCTCGCAGCACAGAGACCCGATCCGGTCCGGCTCGTAGCACAGAGACCCGATCCGGTCCGGCTCGCAGCACAGAGACCCGATCCGGTCCGGCTCGTAGCACAGAGACCCGATCCGGTCCGGCTTGCAGCACAGAGATCCAATCCGGTCAGGCTCGTAGCACAGAGACCCAATCCAGTCCGGCGCTCAGCACAGAGACCCGATCCAGTCCGGCTCACAGCACTGAGACCCGATCCAGTCGTGCTTGTAGCACAGAGACCCGATCCGGTCCGGCTCACAGCACAGAGACCCGATCCAGTCCTGCTCGTAGCACAGAGTCCACATCTGATCTGGTTCACAGCACAGAGACCCGATCCGGTCCAGCTCGTAACACAGAGACCCGATCCGGTCCGGCTTGTAGCACAGAGACCCGATCCGGTCCGGCTTTTAGCACAGAGATCCGATCCGGTCTGGCTCACAGCACAGAGACCTGATCCGGTCCGGCATTTAGCAGAGAGACCCGATCCGGTCCGGCTCGCAGCACAGAGACCTGATCCGATCCGGCATTTAGCACAGAGACCCGATCCGATCCGGCTTTTAGCACAGAGACCCGATCCGGTCCGGCTCGTAACACAGAGACCCGATCCGGTCCGGCTCGCAGCACAGAGACCCGATCCGGTCCGGGTGACAGCACAGAGACCCGATCCGGTCCGGCTCATAGCACAGAGACCCGATCCAGTCCGGCTTGTAGCACAGAGACCCGACCCAGCTCGTAGCACAGAGTCCGCATCTGGTCTGGCTTACAGCACAGAGACCCGATCCGGTCCGGATCGTAGTACGGAGACCCGATCTGGTCCGGTATGTAGCACAGAGGACCAATCTATTCCGGCTCACAGCACAGAGACCCGATCCGGTCCGGCTCACAGCACAGAGATCCGATCCGGTCCGGCTCACAGCACAGAGACCCGATCCGGTCCGGCCAACAGCACAGAGACCCGATCCCGTCCAGCTCGTAGCACAGATAGCCGAACCGCTCCGCGTTGTAGCAAAAAGACCCGATGCTGTCAGGCGCTCAGCACAGAGACCCGATCCGGTCCGGCTCACAGCACAGAGACCCGATCCTGTGCGGATAGCAGCACAGAGACCCGATCCGGTTCAACTTATAACACAGAGGCCCGATCCGCTCTGGCTCGCAGCACAGAGACCCGATCCGGTCCGGCTCGCAGCACAGAGATCCGATCCGGTCCGGCTCGTAGCACAGAGAACCGATCCGGTCCAGCGCTCAGCACAGAGACCCGATCCGGTCCGGCTCGCAGCACAGAGACCCGATCCGGTCCGGCTCGCAGCACAGAGACCCGATCCGGTCTGGCTCGCAGCAGAGACCCGATCCAATCCTGCTTGCAGCACAGAGACCCGATCCAGCTCGTAGCACAGAGTCCGGATCTGGTCTGGCTTACAGCACAGAGACCCGATCCGGTCCGGATCGTAGCACGGAGACCCGATCTGGTCCGGTATGTAGCACAGAGGACCAATCTATTCCGGCTCACAGCACAGAGACCAGATCCAGTCCGGCTCACAGCACAGAGATCCGATCCGGTCCGGCCAACAGCACAGAGACCCGATCCCGTCCAGCTAGTAGCACAGAGACCCGATCCCGTCCAGCTCGTAGCACAGAGACCCGAACCGCTCCGCTTTGTAGCAAAGAGACCCGATGCTGTCCGGCGCTCAGCACAGAGACCCGATCCTGTGCGGATAGCAGCACAGAGACCCGATCCGGTCCAACTTATAACACAGAGACCCGATCCGGTCCGGCTCGCAGCAGAGACCCGATCCAATCCTGCTCGTAGCGCAGAGTCCACATCCGATCTGGTTCACAGCACAGAGACCCGATCCAGTCCGGCTCGTAACACAGAGACCCGATCCGGTCCGGGTGACAGCAAAGAGACCCGATCCTGTGCGGATAGCAGCACAGAGACCCCATCCGGTCCAACTTATAAAACAGAGGCCCGATCTGCTCTGGCTCGCAGCACAGAGACCCGATAAGGTCCGGCACGCAGCACAGAGACCCGATCCGTTCCGGGGCTTAGCACAGAGATCCTATCCGGTCCGGCTCGCAGCACAGAGACCCGATCCGGTCCGGCGCTCAGCACAGAGACCCGATCCGGTCCGGCTCGTAACACAGAGACCCGATCCGGTCCGGCTTGTAGCACAGAGACCCGATCCGGTCCGGCTTTTAGCACAGAGACCCGATCCGGTCCGGCTCGCAGCACAGAGACCCGATCCGTTCCGGCGCTTAGCACAGAGAACCGATCCGATCCAGCGCTCAGCACAGAGACCCGATCCATTCCGGCGCTCAGCACAGAGACCCGATCCAGTCCTGCTCGTAGCACAGAGTCCACATCCGATCTGGTTCACAGCACAGAGACCCGATCCGGTCTGGCTCGCAGCACAGAGACCCGATCCGGTCCGACTCTCAGCACAGAGACCCGATCCGGTCCGGGTGACAGCACAGAGACCCGATCCGGTCTGGCTCGCAGCACAGAGACCCGATCCGTTCCGGCTCATAGCACAGAGACCCGATCCAGTGCGGCTTGTAGCACAGAGACCCGATCCAGCTCGTAGCACAGAGTCCGGATCTGGTCTGACTTACAGCACAGAGACCCAATCCGGTCCAGATCGTAGCACGGAGACCCGATCTGGTCCAGTATGTAGCACAGAGGACCAATCTATTCCGGCTCACAGCACAGAGACCCGATCCAGTCCGGCTCACAGCACAGAGATCCGATCCGGTCCGGCCAACAGCACAGAGACCCGATCCCGTCCAGCTCGTAGCACAGAGACCCGATCCCGTACAGCTCGTAGCACAGAGACCCGATCCTGTGCGGATAGCAGCACAGAGACCCGATCCGGTCCAACTTATAACACAGAGGCCCGATCCGCTCTGGCTCGCAGCACAGAGATCCGATCCGGTCCGGCTCGTAGCACAGAGAACCGATCCGGTCCAGCGCTCAGCACAGAGACCCGAGCCGGTCCGGCTCGCAGCACAGAGATCCGATCCGGTCCGGCTCGTAGCACAGAGAACCGATCCGGTCCAGCGCTCAGCACAGAGACCCGATCCGGTCCGGCTCGCAGCACAGAGACCCGATCCGGTCCGGCTCGCAGCACAGAGACCCGATCCGGTCTGGCTCGCAGCACAGAGACCCGATCCGGTCTGGCTCGCAGCAGAAACCCGATCCAATCCTGCTTGCAGCACAGAGACCCGATCCGGTCCGGCTCGCAACACAGAGACCCGATCCGGTCCGGCTCGCAGCACAGAGACCCGATCCAATCCTGCTCGTAGCGCAGAGACCCGATCCGGTCGTGCTCGTAGCACAGAGTCCACATCCGATCTGGTTCACAGCACAGAGACCCGATCCGGTGCGGCTCGTAACACAGAGACCCGATCCAGCTCGTAGCACAGAGTCCGGATCTGGTCTGGCTTACAGCACAGAGACCCGATCCGGTCCGGATCGTAGCACGGAGACCCGATCTGGTCCGGTATGTAGCACAGACGACCAATCTATTCCGGCTCACAGCACAGAGACCCGATCCAGTCCAACTTATAACACAGAGGCCCGATCCGCTCTGGCTCGCAGCACAGAGTCCACATCCGATCTGGTTCACAGCAGAGACCCGATCCGGTCCAGCTCGCAGCACAGAGACCCGATCCGGTCCGGCTCACAGCACAGAGACCCGATCCGGTCCGGCTCACAGCACAGAGACCCGATCCTGTGTGGAGAGCAGCACAGAGACCCGATCCAGTCCAACTTATAACACAGAGGCCCGATCCGCTCTGGCTTGCAGCACAGAGACCCGATCCGGGCCGGCTCACAACACAGAGACCCGATCCGGTCCGGCTCGCAGCTCAGAGACCCGATCCGTTCCGGCGCTTAGCACAGAGATCCGATCCGGTCCGGCTCGTAGCACAGAGAACCGATCCGGTCCAGCACTCAGCACAGAGACCCGAGCCGGTCCGGCTCCTAGCACAGAGACCTGATCCGGTCCGGCACGCAGCACAGAGTCCACATCCGATCTGGTTCACAGCACAGAGACCCGATCCCGTCCAGCTCGTAGCACAGAGACCCGAACCGCTCCGCGTTGTAGCAAAGAGACCCGATGCTGTCCGGCGCTCAGCACAGAGACCCGATCCGGTCCGGCTCACAGCACAGAGACCCGATCCGGTCCGGCTCACAGCACAGAGACCCCATCCGGTCCGGCTCGCAGCACAGAGACCCGATCCGGTCCGGCTCACAGCACAGAGATCCGATCCGGTCCGGCTCACAGCACAGAGACCCGATCCGTTCCGGCTCACAGCACAGAGACCCGATCCTGTGCGGATAGCAGCACAGAGACCTGATCCATTCCGGCGCTTAGCACAGAGATCCAATCCGGTCCGGCTCGCAGCACAGAGACCCGATCCGGTCCGGCTCGCAGCACAGAGACCTGATCCGTTCCGGCGCTTAGCACTGAGATCCAATCCGGTCCGGCTCGCAGCACAGAGACCCGATCCGGTCCGGCTTGTAACACAGAGACCCGATCCGGTCCGGCTTGTAGCACACAGACCCGATCCGGTCCGGCTCGCAGCACAGAGACCCGATCCGTTCCGGCGCTTAGCACTGAGATCCAATCCGGTCCGGCTCGCAGCACAGAGACCCGATCCGTTCCGGCGCTTAGCACTGAGATCCAATCCGGTCCGGCTCGCAGCACAGAGACCCGATCCGGTCCGGCGCTCAGCACAGAGACCCGATCCGGTCCGGCTCGTAACACAGAGACCCGATCCGGTCCGGCTCGTAACACAGAGACCCGATCCGGTCCGGCTTGTAGCACAGAGACACGATCCGGTCCGGCTTTTAGCACAGAGTCCCGATCCGGTCTGGCTCACAGCACAGAGCCCTGATCCGGTCTGGCATTTAGCATAGAGGCCCGATCCGGTCCGGCTCGCAGCACAGAGACCCGATCCGTTCCGGCGCTTAGCACAGAGAACCGATCTGATCCAGCGCTCAGCATAGAGACCCGATCCGTTCCGGCGCTCAGCACAGAGACCCGATCCAGTCCTGCTCGTAGCACAGAGTCCACATCCAATCTGGTTCACAGCACAGAGACCCGATCCGGTCCGGCTCGCAGCACAGAGACCTGATCCGGTCCGGCTCGCAGCACAGAGAACCGATCCGGTCCGGCGCTCAAACCAGAGACCCGATCCAATCCTGCTCGTAGCGCAGAGACCCGATCCAGTCCTGCTCGTAGCACAGAGTCCACATCCGATCTGGTTCACAGCACAGAGACCCGATCCGGTCCGGCTCGCAGCACAGAGACCCGATCCGTTCCGGCGCTGAGCACAGAGATCCAATCCGGTCCAGCTCGCAGCACAGAGACCCGATCCGGTCCGGCTTGTAACACAGAGACCCGATCCGGTCCGGCTTGTAGCACAGAGACCCGATCCGGTCCGGCTCGCAGCACAGAGACCTGATCCATTCCGGCGCTTCGCACTGAGATCCAATCCGGTCCGGCTCGCAGCACAGAGACCTGATCCGGTCCGGCATTTAGCATAGAGACCCGATCCGGTCCGGCTTGTAGCACAGAGACCCGATCCAGTCCTACTCGTAGCAGAGAGTCCACATCCGATCTGGTTCACAGCACAGAGACCCGACCCGGTCCGGTTTTTAGCACAGACGCCCGATCCGGTCCGGCTCGCAGCACAGAGACCCGATCCGGTCCGGCCAACAGCACAGAGACACGATCCCGTCCAGCTCGTAGCACAGAGACCTGATCCCATCCAGCTCGTAGCACAGAGACCCGAACCGCTCCGGGTCGTAGCAAAGAGACCCGATGCTGTCCGGCGCTCAGCACAGAGACCCGATCCGGTCCGGCTGACAGCACAGAGACCCGATCCTGTGCGGATAGCAGCACAGAGACCCGAATCGGTCCAACTTATAACACAGAGGCCCGATCCGCTCTGGCTCACAGCACAGAGACCCGATCCGTTCCGGCGCTTAGCACAGAGAACCGATCCGATCCAGCGCTCAGCACAGAGACCCGATCCGTTCCAGCACTCAGCACAGAGACCCGATCCAGTCCTGCTCGTAGCACAGAGTCCACATCCGATCTGGTTCACAGCACAAAGACCCGATCCGGTCCGGCTCACAGCACAGAGACCCGATCCGGTCCGGCTCGCAGCAGAGACCCGATCCAATCCTTCTCGTAGCGCAGAGACCCGATCCAGTCCTGCTCGCAGCCCAGAGACCAGATCCGGTCCGGGTGACAGCACAGAGACCCGATCCGGTCCGGCTCATAGCACAGAGACCCGATCCAGTCCGGCTTGTAGCACAGAGACCCGATCCAGCTCGTAGCACAGAGTCCGGATCTGGTCTGGCTTACAGCACAGAGAGCCGATCCGGTCCGGATAGTAGCACGGAGACCCGATCTGGTCCAGTATGTAGCACAGAGGACCAATCTATTCCGGCTCACAGCACAGAGACCCGATCCGGTCCGGCTCACAGCACAGAGATCCGATCCGGTCCGGCTCACAGCACAGAGACCCGATCCGGTCCGGCTCACAGCACAGAGATCCGATCCGGTCCGGCCAACAGCACAGAGACCCGATCCCGTCCAGCTCGTAGCACAGAGACCCGATGCTGTCCGGCGCTCAGCAGAGAGACCCGATCCCGTCCAGCTAGTAGCACAGAGACCCGATCCCGTCCAGCTCGTAGCACAGAGACCCGAACCGCTCCGCGTTGTAGCAAAGAGACCCGATGCTGTCCGACGCTCAGCACAGAGACCCGATCCGGTCCGGCTCACAGCACAGAGACCCGATCTGGTCCGGCTCACAGCACAGAGATCCGATCCGGTCCGGCTCACAGCACAGAGACCCGATCCGGTCCGGCTCACGTCACAGAGATCCGATCCGGTCCGGCCAACAGCACAGAGACCCGATCCCGTCCAGCTCGTAGCACAGAGACCTGATCCCGTCCAGCTCGTAGCACAGAGACCCGATGCTGTCCGGCGCTCAGCAGAGAGACCCAATCCCGTCCAGCTCATAGCACAGAGACCCGATCCCGTCCAGCTCGTAGCACAGAGACCCAAACCGCTCCGCGTTGTAGCAAAGAGACCCGATGCTGTCCGGCGCTCAGCACAGAGACCCGATCCGGTCCGGCTCACAGCACAGAGACCCGATCCTGTGCGGATAGCAGCACAGAGACCCGATCCGGTCCAACTTATAACACAGAGGCCCGATCCGCTCTGGCTCGCAGCACAGAGAACCGATCCGGTCCAGCGCTCAGCACAGAGACCTGATCCGGTCCGGCTCGCAGCACAGAGACCCGATCCGGTCCGGCTCGCAGCACAGAGACCCGATCCGGTCTGCCTTGCAGCAGAGACCCGATCCGGTCCGGCTCGCAGCAGAGACCCGATCCAATCCTGCTTGCAGCACAGAGACCCGATCCGGTCTGCCTTGCAGCAGAGACCCGATCCGGTCCGGCTCGCAGCAGAGACCCGATCCAATCCTGCTCGTAGCACAGAGACCCGATCCAATCCTGCTCGTAGCGCAGAGACTCGATCCGGTCCTTCTCGTAGCACAGAGTCCACATCCGATCTGGTTCACAGCACAGAGACCCGATCCGGTCCGGCTTGTAACACAGAGACCCGATCCGGTCCGGCTCGCAGCACAGAGACCCGATCCGGTCCGGGTGACAGCACAGAGACCCGATCTGGTCCGGCTCACAGCACAGAGACCCGATCCTGTGCGGATAGCAGCACAGAGACCCGATCCGTTCCGGCTCGCAGCACAGAGACCCGATCCGTTCCGGCGCTTAGCACAGACATCCAATCCGGTCCGGCTCGCAGCACAGAGACCCGATCCGGTCCGGCTCGTAACACAGAGACCCGATCCGATCCGGCTCGTAACACAGAGACCCGATCCGGTCCGGCTTGTAGCACAGAGACCCGATCCGGTCCGGCTCGTAGCACAGAGTCCACATCCGATCTGGTTCACAGCACAGAGACCCGATCCGGTCCGGCTCGTAACACAGAGACCCGATCCGCTCCGGCTCGTAACACAGAGACCCGATCCGGTCCGGCTTGTAGCACAGAGACCCGATCCGGTCCGGCTCGTAGCACAGAGTCCACATCCGATCTGGTTCACAGCACAGAGACCCGATCCGGTCCGACTCGCAGCACAGAGACCCGATCCGGTCCGGGTGACAGCACAGAGACCCGATCCGGTTCGGCTCATAGCACAGAGACCCGATCCGGTCCGGCTTGTAGCACAGAGACCCGATCCAGCTCGTAGCACAGAGACCCGAACCGCTCCGCATTGTAGCAAAGAGACCCGATGCTGTCCGGCGCTCAGCACAGAGACCCGATCCGCTCCGGCTCACAGCACAGAGACCCGATCCTGTGCGGATAGCAGCACAGAGACCCGATCCGGTCCAACTTATAACACAGAGGCCCGATCCGCTCTGGCTCGCAGCACAGAGACCCGATCCGGTCCGGCTCGCAGCACAGAGATCCGATCCGGTCCGGCTCGTAGCACAGAGAACCGATCCGGTCCAGCTCGCAGCAGAGACCCGATCCAATCCTGCTCGCAGCATAGAGACACGATCCGGTCCGGCTCACAGGACAGGGACCCGATCCGGTTCGGCCAACAGCACAGAGACCCGATGAGGTCCGGCCAACAGCACAGCGAACCGATTCCGTCCAGCTCGTAGCATAGAGACCCGAACCGCTCCGGGTTGTTGCACAGTGACCCGATGCTGTCCGGCGCTCAGCACAGAGACCCGATGCTGTCCAGCGCTCAGCACAGAGACCCGATCCGCTCCGGCTCACAGCACAGAGACCCGATCCTGCCCAACTTATAACACAGAGGCCCGATCTGCTCTGGCTCGCAGCACAGAGACCCGATCCGGTCCGGCTCGCAGCACAGAGACCACATCTGATCTGGTTCACAGCACAGAGACCCGATCCGGTCCGGCTCGTAACACAGAGACCCGACCCGGTCCTGCTCGTAGCACAGAGTCCACATCCGATCTGGTTCACAGCACAGAGACCCGATCCGGTCCGGCTCGTAACACAGAGACCCGACCCGGTCCGGCTTGTACCATGGAGACCCGATCCGGTCCGGCTCACAGCACAGAGTCCCGATCCTATCCGGCTTGTAGCACAGGGGCCCGATCCAGGACTGCTTGGATCACAGAGACGAGCAGCAGAGACGCTCGATCCAGCTCGTAGCACAGAGTCCAGTTCCAGTCTGGCTTGTAGCACCGAGAGCCGATCCTGTCTGGCTCATTGCACAGAGACCCGATCCGGTCCGGCTCGGAGCACAGAGACCCGGTCCGGTCCGGCGCTCAGCACTGAGAACCGAGTCGGTCCGGCTCACAACACAGAGACCCGATCCGGTCCGCCTCGCAGCACAGAGACCGGATCCGGTCCAGCTTATATCACAGAGGCCCGATCCTGTCTGCCTCGCAGCACAGAGACCCGATCAAGTCCGCCTCGCAGCACAGAGGCCCGATCCGATCCGGCATTTAGCACAGAGGCCCGATCCGGTCCGGCTCGCAGCACAGAGACCCGATCCGGTCCGGCTTTTAGCACAGAGACCCGATCCGGTCCGGCTTTTAGCACAGAGACACGATCCGGTCTGGCTCACAGCACAGAGACCCAATCCAGTCCGGCATTTAGCACAGAGACCCGATCCGGTCCGGCATTTAGCACAGAGACACGATCCGGTCTGGTTCACAGCACAGAGACACGATCCATTCCGGATGTTAGCACAGAGATCCGATCCGGTCTGGCTCACAGCACAGAGACCTGATCCAGTCTGGCATTTAGCACAGAGTCCCGATCCGGTATGGCTCACAGCACAGGGACCCGATCCGGTCCGGCCAACAGCACAGCAAACCGATTCCGTCCAGCTCGGAGCACAGAGACCCGAACTGCTCTGGGTTGTTGCAAAGAGACCCGATGCTATCCGGCGCTCAGCACAGAGACCTGATCCGGTCCGGCATTTAGCACAGAGACCCGATCCGGTCCGGATCGAAGCACAGAGTCTGGATCCTGTCTGAGACACAGCACAGAGACCTGATCCGTTCTGACTCACAGCACAGAGAACCGATCCGGTCCGGCGCTCAGCACAGAGAACCGATCCGGTCCGGCGCTCAGCACAGAGACACGATCCGGTCCGGCTCGCAGCACAGAGACCCGATCCGGTCCGGCTGACAGCACAGAGACCCGATCCTGTGCGGATAGCAGCACAGAGACCCCATCCGGTCCAACTTATAAAACAGAGGCCCGATCTGCTCTTGCTCGTAGCACAGAGACCCGATCCGGTCCGGCTCGCAGCACAGAGATCCAATCCGATCCGGCTCGTAGCACAGAGAACCGATCTGGTCCGGCGCTCAGCACAGACACCCGATCCGGTCCGGCTCACAGCACAGAGATCCGATCCGGTTGTGCTCGTAGCACAGAGTCCACATCCGATCTGGTTCACAGGACAGAGACCCGATCCGGTCCGGCTCGTAACACAGAGACCCGATCCGGTCCGGCTTGTAGCACAGAGACCCGATCCGGTCTGGCTCACAGCACAGAGACCTGATCTGGTCCGGCATTTAGCACAGAGACCCGATCCTGTACGGCTCACAGCGCAGGGACCCGATCCGGTCCGGCTTGTAGCACAGAGACCCGATCCGGTCCGGCTTGTAGCACAGAGACCCGATCCGGTCTGGCTCACAGCACAGAGACCTGATCTGGTCCGGCATTTAGCACAGAGACCCGAACCTGTACGGCTCACAGCGCAGGGACCCGATCCGGTCCGGCCAACAGCACAGAGACCCGATCCGGTCCGGCCAACAGCACAGCGAACCGATTCCGTCCAGCTTGTAGCACAAAGACCCGATCCGGTCCGGCTCGCAGCACAGAGACCCGATCCAGTCCTGCTTGTAGCACAGAGTCCACATCCGATCTGGTTCACAGCACAGAGACCCGATCCGGTCCGACTCGTAACACAGAGACCCGATCCGGTCAGGCTCGTAACACAGAGACCCGACCCGGTCCGGCATTTAGCACAGAGGCCCGATCCGGTCCGGCTCGTAACACAGAGGCCAAATCCAGTCGGGCTTGTAGCACGGATACCCGATCCAGTCCGGCACTCAGCACAGAGACCCGATCCGGTCAGGCTCGTAGCACAGAGACTCGATCTGGTCCGGCTCGTAGCACAGAGATCCGATCCGGTCTGCCTCACAGCACAGAGACCCGATCCGGTCCGGCTTGTAGCACAGAGACCCGATCCGGTCCGGCTCGCAGCACAGAGACCCGATCCAGTCCTGCTCGTAGCAAAGAGTCCACATCCGACCTGGTTCACAGCACAGAGACCCGATATGGTCCGGCTCGCAGCACAGAGACCCGAACCGCTCCGCGTTGTCGCAAAGAGACCCGATGCTGTCCGGTGCTCAGCACAGAGACCCGATCCGTTCTGGCTCGCAGCACAGAGATCCGATCCGGTCTGGCTCGCTGCACAGAGACCCGATCCGGTCCGTCTCGCAGCACAGAGTCCACATCCGATCTGGTTTACAGCACAGAGACCCGATCCGGTCCTGCTCGTAGCACAGAGTCCACATCCGATCTGGTTCACAGCACAGAGGCCCGATCCGGTCCGGCTCACAGCACAGAGACCTGATCCGATCCGGCATTTAGCACAGAGACACGATCCGGTCTGGCTCACAGCACAGAGACCCGATCCGGTCCGGCATTTAGCACAGAGACCCGATCCGGTCCGGCTCGTAACACAGAGGCCCGATCCGGTCCGGCTCGCAGCACAGAGACCTGATCCGATCCGGCATTTAGCACAGAGAGCCGATCCGGTCCGGCTTTTAGCACAGAGACCCAATCCGGTCCGGCATTTAGCACAGAGAACCGATCCGGTCTGGCTCGTAACACAGAGACCCAATCCGGTCCGGCTTGTAGCACAGAGACCCGAGCCAGGCTGGATTTTAGCACAGAGATCCGATCCGGTCTGGCTCACAGCACAGAGACCTGATCCGGTCCGGCATTTAGCACAGATTCCCGATCCGGTACGGCTCACAGCACAGAGACCCGATCCTGTGCGGATAGCAGCACAGAGACCCCATCCGGTCCAACTTATAAAACAGAGGCCCGATCTGCTCTTGCTCGTAACACAGAGACCCGATCCGGTCAGGCTCGCAGCACAGAGACCCAATCCAGTCTGGCTCACAGCACAGAGACCTAATCCGGTCCGGCATTTAGCACAGAGACCCGATCCGGTCTGGCTCGTAACACAGAGACCCAATCCGGTCCGGCTTGTAGCACAGAGACCCGAGCCAGGCTGGATTTTAGCACAGAGATCCGATCCGGTCTGGCTCACAGCACAGAGACCTGATCCGGTCCGGCATTTAGCACAGATTCCCGATCCGGTACGGCTCACAGCACAGAGACTCGATCCGGTCCGGCCCACAGCACAGGGACCCGATCCGGTCTGGCCAACAGCACAGCGAACCGATTCCGTCCAGCTCGTAGCACAGAGACCCAAACCACTCCGGGTTGTAGCAAAGAGACCCGATGCAATCCGGCGCTCAGCACAGAGACCTGATCCGGTCCAGCATTTAGCACAGAGACCCGATCCAGTCTGGATCGAAGCACGGAGTCCGGATCAGGTCTGACTCACAGCACAGAGACCCGATCCTATCTGGCTCACAGCACAGAGACTCGATCCGGTACGGCTCGTAGCACAGAGACCCGATCCGGTCCGGCTTGCAGCACAGAGAACCGATCCGGTCCGGCTCACAGCACAGAGACCCGATCCAGTCCTGCTTGTAGCACAGAGTCCACATCCGATCTGGTTCACAGCACAGAGACTCGATCCAGTCTGGCTCGCAGCACAGAGACCCGATCTGGTCCGGCTAACAGCACAGAGATCCGATCCGGTCCGGCGCTCAGCACAGAGACCCGATCCGGTCCGGCTCGCAGCACAGATACCCGATCCTGTGCGAATAGCAGCACAGAGACCCAAATCGGTCCAACTTGAAAAACAGAGGCCCGATCCGCTCTGGCTCACAGCACAGAGACCGGATCCGTTCCGACGCATAGCACAGAGATCCAATCCGGTCAGGCTCGTAGCACAGAGAACCGATCCGGTCCGGCGCACAGCACAGAGACCCGATCCGGTCGGGCTCGCAGCACAGAGACCCGATCCGGTCCGGCTCTCAGCACAGAGACCCGATCCGGTCCGGCTCACAGCACAGAGACCCGATCCGGTCCGGCTCACAGCACAGAGATCCGATCCGGTCCGGCTTGCAAAACAGAGACCTGATCCGATCCAGTATTTAGCGCAGAGGCCCGATCCGGTCCGGCTTTTAGCACAGAGACCTGATCCGATCCGGCTTTTAGCACAGAGACACGATCCGGTCTGGCTCACAGCACAGAGACCTGATCCGGTCCTTCTCACAGCACGAGGCCCTGATCCAATCCGGCTCCCGATCCAGTCCATCTTGTCGCACAGAGACCCGATCCGGTCCGGCTTGTTGTACTTGGGTTGGATCTGGTCCGACTTGCAGCACAGAGATCAGATCCGTTCTGGCTCAAATCACAGAGACCCGATCCAGTCCGGGTCACAGCACATATGCCCGATCCGGTCCGTGTCATAGCACAGAGACCCGATCCAGTCTGGCTCATAGCACAGGGGCCCGATCCGGACCAGCTCACAGCACAGAGATCCGATCCAGTCCGGCTCACAGCACAGAGACCTGATCCGATCCGGCTCATCGCACAGAGACCCGATCCGGTCCTGCTCACAGCACAGGGACCCGATCCGGTCCGGCTCGTAGCACACAGTCCCGATCCGGACCAGCTCGCAGCACAGAGATCCGATCCGGTCCAACTTATAGCACAGAGCCCGATCTGGTCTGAGAGAGAGAGATCCGGGAGTTCTGAGAGAGAGAGACAGAGCCAGAGTTCCAAGAGAGAGAGAGAGCCAGAGTTCCGAGAGAGAGAGAGCCGGGAGTTCTGAGAGAGAGAGAGCCGGGAGTTCCGAGAGAGAGATAGCACCAGAGTTCCGAGAGAGAGAGAGAGCCGGGAGTTCCGAGAGAGAGAGAGAGAGCCATGGGTTCCAAGAGAGAGAGAGCCGGGAGTTCCGAGAGAGAGAGCGAGCCGGGAGTTCTGAGAGAGAGAGAGAGAGAGAGAGAGACGGGACTTCCGATAGGTAGAGAGAGCTGGGAGTTCCGAGTTAGAGGGAGGGAGAGAGCCGGGAGTTCCGACAGTGAGAAAGAGAGAGAGCCAGGAGTTCCAAGAGAGAGAAAGAGAGAGAGCCGGGAGTTCCAAGAGTGAAAGCGAGAGAGATGGTTGTTCCGAGAGGGAGAGAGCTGGGGGTTCTGGGAGTTCCGAGAGAGTGAGAGAGAGCCGGGAGTACCGAGAGAGAGAGAGAGAGAGCCAGGAGTTCCGAGAGAGAGAGAGGGCCAGAAGCTCCGAGAGAGGGAGAGCCGGGATTTCTGAGAGAGAGAGAGAGAGAGAGAGAGCCAGAGTTCCAAGAGAGATGAGAGTGCCGAGAGTTCTGAGAGAGAAAGAGACGTGAGTTCCGAGAGAAAGAGAGAGAGCCGGGAGTTCTGAGAGTGAGAGAGAGAAACGGGAGTTCCGAGAGAGAGAGAGCCATGAGTTCCAAGAGAGAGAGAGAGAGAGAGACGTGAGTTCAGAGAGAGAGAGAGAGCCGGGAGTTCCGAGAGAGAGAGAGGGCCAGAAGATCCGAGAGAGAGAGAGCTGGTATTTCTGAGAGAGAGAGAGAGAGAGCCAGAGTTCCAAGAGAGATGAGAGTGCCGAGAGTCCTGAGAGAGAAAGAGACGTGAGTTCTGAGAGAAAGAGAGAGAGCCGGGAGTTCTGAGAGTGAGAGAGAGAAACGGGAGTTCCGAGAGAGAGAGCCGGGAGTTCCGAGAGAGAGAAAAAGAGAGAGCTGGGAGTTCTGAGAGAGAGAAAGAGAGTGAGCCGGGAGTTCCGAGAGTGAGAAAGAGACCCGGGAGTTCCATTAGAGAGAGAGTGAACCGGGAGTTCCGAGAGAGAGAGAGAGAGAGAGACGGGACTTCAGATAGGTAGAGAGAGCCGGGAGTTCCGCGATAGAGGGAGGGAGAGAGCCGGGAGTTCCGAAAGTGAGAAAGAGAGAGAGCCAGGAGTTCTTAGAGAGAGAAAGAGAGAGAGCCGGGAGTTCCGAGAGTGAGAGAGGGAGACGGTTGTTCTGAGAGGGAGAGAGCTGGGGGTTCTGGGAGTACCGAGAGAGTGAGAGAGAGCCGGGAGTTCCGAGAGAGAGAGAGCCAGGAGTTTCGAGAGAGAGAGAGAGAGAGCCAGAGTTCCAAGAGAGAGAGAGTGCCGAGAGTTCTGAGAGAGAAAGAGACGTGAGTTCCGAGAGAGAGAAAGAGAGAGAGCCGGGAGTTCTGAGAGTGAGAGAGAGAAACGGGAGTTCCGAGAGAGAGAGAGCCGGGAGTTCCAAGAGAGAGCGAGAGAGAGGCGTGAGTTCCGAGAGAGAGAGAGAGAGCCGGGAGTTCCGAGAGAGAGAAAGAGAGAGAGCCGGGAATTCTGAGAGTGAAAGAGAGAGCCGGAGTTCCGAGAGAGAGAGAGCCGGGTGTTCTGAGAGAGAGAGAGCCGGGAGTTCCGAGATAGAGAAAAAGAGAGAGCCGGGAGTTCTGAGAGAGAGGAAGAGAGTGAGCCGGGAGTTCCATTAGCGAGAGAGAGAACTGGGAGTTCCGAGAGAGAGAGAGAGAGCCAGAATTCTGAGAGAGAGAGAGCCAGAGTTCTGAGAGAGAGAGAGCCGGGAGTTCTGAGAGAGAGAGAGCCGGGAGTTCCGAGAGAGAGATAGCACCAGAGTTCCGAGAGAGAGAGAGAGCCGGGAGTTCCGATAGAGAGAGAGAGCCGTGGGTTCCAAGAGAGAGAGAGAGACGGGACTTCCGATAGGTAGAGAGAGCCGGGAGTTCCGAGATAGAGGGAGGGAGAGAGCCGGGAGTTCTGAGAGTGAGGAAGAGAGAGAGCCGGGAGTTCTGAGAGTGAGAGAGACAGAGACGGTTGTTCCGAGAGGGAGAGAGCAGGGGGTACTGGGAGTTCCGAGAGAGTGAGAGAGAGCCGGGAGTTCTGAGAGAGAGAGAGGGCCAGAAGCTCTGAGAGAGAGAGAGCCGGGATTTCTGAGAGAGAGAGAGAGAGAGCCAGAGTTCCAAGAGAGAGAGAGTGCCGAGAGTTCTGAGAGAGAAAGAGACGTGAGTTCCGAGAGAGAGAAAGAGAGAGAGCTGGGAGCTCTGAGAGTGAGAGAGTGAAACGGGAGTTCCGAGAGAGAGAGAGCCGGGAGTTCCAAGAGAGAGAGAGAGAGACATGAGTTCCGAGAGAGAGAGAGAGAGCCGGGAGTTCCGAGAGAGAGAAAGAGAGAGAGCCAGGAGTTCTGAGAGAGAAAGAGAGGGCCGGGAGTTCCGAGAGAGAGCGAGCCAAGCGTTCCTAGAGAGAGAGAGCCGGGAGTTCCGAGAGAGAGAGGAAAAGAGAGAGCCAGGAGTTCCGAGAGAGAGAAAGAGAGTGAGCCGGGAGTTCCGAGAGTGAGAAAGAGAGCCGGGAGTTCCATTAGAGAGAGCGAGAACCAGGAATTCTGAGAGAGCGAGAGAGAGCTGGGAGTTCCGAGAGAGAGAGCCCGGAGTTCCAAGAGAGAGAGAGAGAGCCAGAGTTCCAAGAGATAGAGAGAGAACCAGAGTTCCAAGAGAGAGAGAGAGTGCCGGGAGTTCCGAGAGAGAGAAAGAGAGAGAGCCAGGAGTTCCGAGAGTGAGAGAGAGAGCTGGGATTTCCGAGAGAGAGAGAGAGAGCCGGGAGTTCCGAGAGGGAGAAAGAGAGAGAGCCAGGAGTTCCGAGAGAGAGAAAGAGGGAGAGCCAGGAGTTCCAAGAGTGAGAGAGAGAGAGCCGGGTGTTCCGAGAGAGAGAGAACCGGGATTTCTGGGAGTTCCGAGAGAGCGAGAGAGAGCCGGGAGTTCCGAGAGAGAGAGACAGAGAGAGCCAGAGTTCCAAGAGAGAGAGAGAGAGCCGGGAGTTCCAAGAGAGAGAAAGCCGGGCATTCCGAGAGAGAGAGAGAGCCCAGAGTTCTGAGAGAGAGAGAGAGCTGGGAGTTCCAAGAGAGAGAGAACCGGGAGTTCCGAGAGAGAGAGAGCCGGGAGTCCCGTGAGAGAGAGCCGGGAGGTCCTTGAGAGAGAGCCGGGATGTCTGTGAGAGAGCAAGAAGTTCCAATAGAGACAGGAGTTCCAAGAGAGTGACAGAGAGGGCCGGGAGTTCCAGGACAGAAGGAGAGAGAGAGCCGGGAGTTCCAAGAGAGTGAGAGAGAGGGCCAGGTGTTCCTTGAGAGAGATCTGGGAGTTCCATGAGAGAGAGCCGGGAGTTCCGTAAGAGAGAGAGAGCCGGGAGTTCCGAGAGAAAGAGCCGGGAGTTCCGAGAAAGACAGCCGGGTGTTCCGAGAGAGAGAGCCGAGTGTTCCGAGAGAGAGAGCCGGGAGTTCCGAGAGAGAGAGAGAGCCGGGAGTTCCGTGAGAGAGAGCCAGGGGTTCTGTGAGAGAGAGCCAGGAGTTCCGAGAGAGAGAGCCGGGAGTTTGGAGAGAAAGAGCCGGGAGTTCCAAGTGTAAGAGAGAGAGCCCGCAGTTCCGTGAGAGAGAGAGAGCCGGGAGTTCCGAGAGAAAGAGCCAGGAGTTCCAAGTGTAAGAGAGAGAGCCCGCAGTTCTGAGAGAGAGACAGAGAGCCGGGAGTTCTGAGAGAGCGAGAGAGAGCCGGGAGTTCCGAGAGAGCGAGAGAGAGCCGGGAGTTCCGAGAGAGTGAGAAAGAGCCGGGAGTTCCGAGAGAGAGAAAGCTGGGTCTTCCGAGGAAGAGAGAGAGAGCCGGGAGGTCTGTGAGAGAGAGCCGGGAGGTCCGTGAGGGAGCTGGAAGTTCCGAGAGAGACGGGAGTTCCAAGAAAGAGAGAGAGAGACACGGAAGTTCCTAAAGAGACAGCTGGGAGTTCGAGAGAGAGAGAGAGCTGTGAGTTCCCAGGGAGAGAGAGAGGGAGAGAGCCGGGAGTTCCCAGAGAGAGAGAGAGAGAGCTGGGAGTTTCGAGAGAGAGAGAGTGCCAGGAGTTCCGAGAGAGAGAGAGAGCCGGGGGAGTTCCGAGAGAGGGAGAGAGCCGGGAGATCCGAGAGAGAGAGAGAGCCGGGAGTTGCAAGAGCCAGGAGTTCTGAGAGAGAGTGAAAGCCGGGAGTTCCCAGAGAGAAAGAGAGCTGGGAGTTCCGAGAGTGAGAGCCAGGAGTTCTGAGAGAGAGAGAGAGAGAGCCGGGAGTTCCGAGAGAGTGTGAAAGCCAGGAGTTCTGATAGAGAGAGAGAGACCCGGGAGATCTGAGAGTGCCGGGAGTTCCGAGAGAGAGAAAGCCCGGTGTTCCGAGAGCGAGAGAGAGCCCAGAGTTCCGAGAGAGAGAGCCAGGAGTTCCGAGAGAGAGAGAGAGCCGGGAGTCCCGTGAGAGAGAGCCTGGAGGTCCTTGATAGAGAGCCAGGACCTCCGTGAGAGAGAGCCGAGAGGTCCGTGAGAGAGCCGGGAGTTCCGTGAGAGAGAGAGAGCCGGGAGTTCCGAGAGAGGGAGCCGGGATTTCCGAGAGAGAGGGCCAGGATTTCTGAGAGAGAGAGCCGGGAGTTCCTAGAGAGACAGCCAGGCGTTCCGAGAGAGAGAGAGAGCCGGGAGTTCTGAAAGAGAGAGACAGAGAGCCGGGAATTCCTAGGGCGAGAGAGAGAGAGTGACAGGAGTTCCGAGAGATAGAGAGAGAAAGCTGGAAGTTCCGAGAGAGAGAGAGAAAGAGCCAGGAGTTCCAAGAGAGTGTGAAAGCCGGGAGTTCTGAGAGAGAGAGAGAGAGCCGGGAGATCTGAGAGAGCCAGGAGTTCCGAGAGAGAGAAAGCCGGGCGTTCCGAGAGCGAGAGAGAGCCCAGAGTTCCGAGAGAGAGAGAGAGCCAGGAGTTCCGAGAGAGAGAGAGAGAGCCGGGAGTTCTGAGAGAGAGAGAGCCGGGAGTTCCAAGAGAGAGAAAGCAGGGCATTCCGAGAGAGAGAGAGTGCTCAGAGTTCCGAGAGAGAGAGAGAGAGCCAGGAGTTCTGAGAGAGAGAGAGCCGGGAGATCCGAGAGAGAGAGAGCCGGGAGTCCCGTGAGAGAGAGCCGGGAGTCCCATGAGAGAGAGCCGGGAGGTCCTTGATAGAGAGCCAGGACATCCGTGAGAGAGAGCCGAGAGGTCCGTGAGAGAGCCAGAAGTTCCGAGAGAGCCGGCAGTTCCAAGAGAGAGAGAGACGGGAGTTCCCAGAGAGAGAGGGAGAGAGCCGGGAGTTCCGACAGAGAGAGAGCTGGGAGTTCTGAGAGAGACAGGAGTACCGAGGGAGAGAGAGAGAGAGCGGGGAATTCCAGGAGAGAAAGAGAGAGAGAGCCGGGAGTTCCAAGAGAGTGAGAGAGAGGGCCGGGTGTTCCAGGAAAGACAGCCGGGTGTTCCGAGAGAGACAGCCGGTTGTTCCGAGAGAGAGAGAGAGCTGGGAGTTCCATGAGAGAGAGCCGGGAGTTCCGAGAGAGACAGCCGGATGTCCCGAGCGAGAGAGCCGGGTGTTCCGAGAGAGAGAGCTGAGTGTTCCGAGAGAGAGAGCCGGGAGTTCTGAGAGAGAGAGAGAGAGAGAGAGTGACAGAGCTGGGAGTTCCAAGTGAGAGAGAGAGAGAGCCGGGAGTTCCGGGAGATAGAGAGAGCTGGGACTTCCGAGAGAGAGAGAGAGCTGTGAGTTCCAAGAGAGAGAGAGAGCTGGGAGTTCCACGAGAGAGAGAGAGACGGAAGTTCCCAGAGAGAAAGAGAGAGAGTGAAAGCCGGGACTTCACAGAGAGAGAGAGAGATTGGAGTTCCGAAAGTGAGAGCCAGGTGTTCTGAGAGAGAGAGAGAGAGCCGGGAGTTCCGAGAGAGTGTGAAAGCCAGGAGTTCTGATAGAGAGAGAGACCTGGGAGATCTGAGAGAGCCGGGAGTTCCGAGAGAGAGAGAGAGCTCAGAATTCCGAGAGAGAGAGAGGGAGCTGGGAGTCACGTGAGAGAGAGCCGGGAGGTCCTTGATAGAGAGCCGGGACCTCTGTGAGAGAGAGCCGAGAGGTCCGTGAGAGAGCCGGAAGTCACCGAGAGAGCTGGGAATTCCAAGAGAGAGAGAGAGCCGGGAGTTCCTAGAGAGACAGCTGGGAGTTCGAGAGAGAGAGAGAGAGAGCTGGGACTTCGCAGAGAGAGGGAGAGAGCCGGGAGTTCCGACAGAGAGAGAGCCGGGAGTTCTGAGAGAGAGAGAGAGACGGGAGTACCGAGGGAGAGAGAGAGAGAGCGGGGAATTCCAGGAGAGAAAGAGAGAGAGGGCCGGGAGATCCAGGACAGAAAGAGAGAGAGAGCTGGGAGTTCCATGAGAGGAAGCCGGGAGTTCCATGAGAGAGAGAGAGCCAGGAGTTCCGAGAGAAAGAGCCGGGAGTTCCGAGAGAGACAGCTGGGTGTTCCGAGAGAGAGAGCCGGGTGTTCCGAGAGGGAGGGCCAGGAGTTCCGAGAGAGAGAGGGAGCCGTGAGTTCCAAGAGAGAGAGAGCCGGGAGTTCCGAGAGAGAGAGAGCTGGGAGTTCCAAGAGAGAGAGAGCCGAGATTTCCGAGGGAAGGAGAGCCTGGAGTTCCGAGAGAGAGGGAGAGAGAACCGGGAGTTGAGAGAGAGAGAGAGCCGGGAGTTCTGAGAGAGAGAGACGGGAGTTCCAAGAGAGAGAGAGCTGGGAGTTCCGAGAGAGAGTGAGAGAGAGCCAGGAGTTCCGAGAGAGCCAGGAGTTCCGAGAGAGAGATAGAGAGAGAGAGAGATAGAGCCATGAATTCCAAGAAAGAGAAGAGAGCCGGGAGTTCCGAGAGAGAGAGAGAGCCGTGAGTTCCAAGAGAGAGAGAGCCGGGAGTTCCGAGAGAGAGAGAGCTGGGAGTTCCGAGAGAGAGAGCCGAGATTTCCGAGGGAAGGAGAGCCTGGAGTTCCGAGAGAGAGGGAGAGAGAACCGGGAGTTGAGAGAGAGAGAGAGCCGGGAGTTCTGAGAGAGAGGGAGAGAGAACCGGGAATTCCGAGAGAGAGAGAGAGAGCTGGGAGTTCCGGCAGAGAGGGAGAGAGAGATAGAGAGAGCTGGGAGTTCTGAGAGAGAGAGAGAGCCAGGAGTTCCGAGAGAGAGAGAGAGAGCCGTGAGTTCCAAGAGAGAGAGAGAGAGCCGGGAGTACTGAGAGAGAGCGAGCCAGGGTTCCAAGAGAGAGAGAGAGCCGGGAGTTCCGAGAGAGAGTGAGAGAAAGCTGGGAGTTCCGAGAGAGAGAGGGAGAGAGCCGGGAGTTCCGAGAGAGAGAGAGAGAGATGGGAGTTCTGAGTGAGAGAGAGAGAGACGGGAGTTCCCATAGATAGAGAGAGCCAGGAGATCCGAGAGAGAGAGAGAGCTGGGAGTTCCGAGAGAGAGAAAGAGAAGGAGCCGGGAGTTCTGAGAGAGAGAGAGAGCCGGGAGTTCCGCGAGAGTGAGAGAGAGCCGGGAGTTGCGAGAGGGAGAGAGCTGGGTGTTCTGAGAGAGAGAGGGAGAGAGTCGGGAATTCTGAGAGAGAGAGAGAGATAGCCGGGACTTTCAAGAGAGAGAGAGAGCCGGGATTTCCAAGAGAGAGTGGGAGAGATTGCTCCGGGAGTTCCGATAGAGAGAGGGAGAGCCAGGAGTTCAGACAGAGAGGGAGAGAGCTGGGAGTTCAGAAAGAGAGGGAGAGAGCCGGGAGTTCCAAGAGACAGAAAGGGAGAGAGCCGGGTGTTCTGAGAGAGAGAGAGAGCAGAGAATTCCGAGAGAGCGAGAGAGAGCCGGGAGTTCCGAGAGAGAGAGAGAGCTGGGAGTTCCGAGAGAGAGAAAGAGAAAGAGCCGGGAGTTCCGAGAGAGAGAGAGAGCTGGGAGTTCCGAGAGAGAGAAAGAGAAAGAGCCGGGAGTTCCGAGAGAGAGAGAGAGCTGGGAGTTCCGCGAGAGTGAGAGAGAGCTGGGAGTTGTGAGAGGGAGAGAGCTGAGTGTTCTGAGAGAGAGAGAGAGAGTCGGGAATTCTGAGAGAGAGAGAGAGAGATAGCCGGGACTTCCAAGAGAGAGAGAGAGCCGGGATTTCCAAGAAAGAGTGGGAGAGAGCGCTCCGGGAGTTCCGATAGAGAGATGGAGAGCCAGGAGTTCAGACAGAGAGGGAGAGAGCCGGGAGTTCAGAGAGAGAGGGAGAGAGCCGGGAGTTCCAAGAGAGAGAAAGGGAGAGAGCCGGGTGGTCCAAGAGATAGAGCCAGGAGTTCCGAGAGTGAGAGAGAGAGAGCCTGGAGGTCCGAGAGAGAGAGAGAGTGAGCTGGGTGTTCCGAGAGAGAGAGTGCCGGGAGTTCCGAGAGAGAGAGAGAGAGAGCCTTGAGTTCCGAGAGAGAGAGAGAGAGCCAGGTGTTCCAAGAGAGAGAGCCCGGAGTTCCGAGAGAGAGAGTGAGAGCTGGGCATTCCGAGAGAGAGAGAGAGAGCCGGGAGTTCTGAGAGAGAGAGCTAGGAGATTCGAAAGAGAGAGTGAGAGAGCCCAGAGTTCAGAGAGAGAGCGAGAGAGCCAGGAATTCTGAGAGAGAGAGCCGGGAGTTCCGACAGAGAGAGAGAGCCGGGAGAGCCGAGAGAGAGAGAGCCGGGAGTTCCGAGAGAGAGAGAGAGCCAGAGTTCCAAGAGAGAGACAGCCAGGAGCTCCGAGAGAGAGAGAGAGAGAGCCGGGAGTTCCGAGAGAGAGAGAGAGCCGGGAGTTCCGAGAGAGAGAGAGCCGGGACTTCCGAGAGAGAGAGAGCCCAGAGTTCTGAGAGGGAGAGCCGTGAGTTCCGAGAGAGAGGGAGAGAGAGCCGGGAGTTGAGAGAGAGACAGAGAGAGCCGGGAGTTCTGAGAGAGAGGGAGAGAGCCGGGAGTTGCGAGAGGGAGAGAGCTGAGTGTTCTGAGAGAGAGAGAGTCGGGAATTCTGAGAGAAAGAGAGAGATAGCCGGGACTTCCAAGAGAGAGAGAGAGCCGGGATTTCCAAGAGAGAGTGGGAGAGAGCACTTAGGGAGTTCCGATAGAGAGAGCGAGAGCCAGGAGTTCAGACAGAGAGGGAGAGAGCCGGGAGTTCAGAAAGAGAGGGAGAGAGCCGGGAGTTCCAAGAGAGAGAAAGGGAGAGAGCCGGGTGGTCCAAGAGATAGAGCCAGGAGTTCCGAGAGTGAGAGAGAGAGAGCCTGGAGGTCCAAGAGAGAGAGAGAGAGTGAGCTGGGTGTTCCGAGAGAGAGAGTGCCGGGAGTTCCGAGAGAGAGAGAGAGAGAGCCTTGAGTTCTGAGAGAGAGAGAGAGAGCCAGGTGTTCCAAGAGAGAGAGCCCGGAGTTCCGAGAGAGAGAGTGAGAGCCGGGCATTCTGAGAGAGAGAGAGAGAGAGAGAGCCGGGAGTTCTGAGAGAGAGAGCTAGGAGATTCAAAAGAGAGAGTGAGAGAGCCCAGAGTTCAGAGAGAGAGCGAGAGAGCCAGGAATTCCGAGGGAGAGAAAGCCGGGAGTTCCGACAGAGAGAGAGAGCCGGGAGAGCCGAGAGAGAGAGAGCCGTGAGTTCCGAGAGAGAGAGAGCCTGTAGTTCCGAGAGACAGAGAGAGAGAGAGCCGGGAATTCCGAGAGAGAGAGAGAGAGCCAGGAATTCCGACAGAGAGGGAGAGAGAGATAGAGAGAGCTGGGAGTTCTAAGAGAAAGAGAGCCGGGAGTTCCAAGAGAGAGAGAGAGCCGGGAGTTCCAAGAGAGAGAGCCTGGAGTTCCGAGAGAGAGAGCCGGGAGTTCTGAGAGAGAGAGAGCCGGGAGTTCTGAGAGAGAGTGAGAGAGAGCCGGGAGTTCCAAGAGAGAGAGCCGGGAGTTCTGAGAGAGAGAGAGCCGGGAGTTCCGAGAGAGAGAGCCGGGACTTCCGAGAGAGAGAGAGAGAGACCTTGGAGTTCCGAGAGAGAGAGAGAGCTGAGAGTTTCGAGAGAGAGAGAGCTGGGAGTTACGAGAGAGAGAGAGCCGGGAGTTGCAAGAGAGTGAGAGAGAGGGCCGGGAGTTCCAGGACAGAAAGAGAGAGAGAGCTGGGAGTTCCAAGAGAGTGAGAGAGGGCCAGGAGCTCCGTGAGAGAGAGCTGGGAGTTCAGTGAGAGAGAGCCGGGAGTTCTGTGAGAGAGAGAGAGCCGGGAGTTCCGAGAAAGACAGCCAGGTGTTCCGAGAGAGAGAGCCGGGTGTTCCGAGAGAGAGAGCCGGGAGTTCCGAGAGTGAGAGAGAGAGAGCCTGGAGGTCCAAGAGAGAGAGAGAGAGTGAGCTGGGTGTTCCGAGAGAGAGAGTGCCGGGAGTTCCGAGAGAGAGAGAGAGAGAGCCTTGAGTTCTGAGAGAGAGAGAGAGAGCCAGGTGTTCCAAGAGAGAGAGCCCGGAGTTCCGAGAGAGAGAGTGAGAGCCGGGCATTCCGAGAGAGAGAGAGAGAGAGAGCCGGGAGTTCTGAGAGAGAGAGCTAGGAGATTCGAAAGAGAGAGTGAGAGAGCCCAGAGTTCAGAGAGAGAGCGAGAGAGCCAGGAATTCCGAGAGAGAGAGCCGGGAGTTCCGACAGAGAGAGAGAGCCGGGAGAGCCGAGAGAGAGAGAGCCGGGAGTTCCGAGAGAGAGAGAGAGCCAGAGTTCCAAGCGAGAGACAGCCAGGAGCTCCGAGAGAGAGAGAGAGAGCCGGGAGTTCCGAGAGAGAGAGAGCCGGGATTTCCGAGAGAGAGAGAGCCGAGAGTTCCGAGAGAGGGAGAGCCGTGAGTTCCGAGAGAGAGAGAGCCTGTAGTTCCGAGAGACAGAGAGAGAGAGAGCCGGGAATTCTGAGAGAGAGAGAGAGAGCCAGGAATTCCGACAGAGAGGGAGAGAGAGATAGAGAGAGCTGGGAGTTCTAAGAGAAAGAGAGCCGGGAGTTCTGAGAGAGAGAGAGAGAGCCGGGAGTTCCAAGAGAGAGAGCCAGCAGTTCCGAGAGAGAGAGAGATAGAGCCAGGAGTTCCGAGTGAGAGAGAGAGAGCCGGGAGTTCCGAGAGACAGAGAAAGCCGTGAGTTCCAAGAGAGAGAGAGAGCCGGGCGTTACGAGACAGAGAGAGAGAGAGAGAGAGATCGGAGTTCTGAGAGAGAGAGAGAGAGACGGGAGTTCCCATAGATAGAGAGAGCAGGGAGTTCCGAGAGAGAGAGAGAGCTGGGAGTTCCGAGAGAGAGATAGAGAAAGAGCCGGGAGTTCCGAGAGAGAGAGAGAGAGAGTCGGGAATTCTGAGAGCGAGAGATAGCCGGGACTTCCAAGAGAGAGAGAGAGCTGGGATTTCCAAGAGAGAGTGGGAGAGAGCGCTCCGGGAGTTCCGATAGAGAGAGGGAGAGCCAGGAGTTCAGACAGAGAGGGCGAGAGCCGGGAGTTCAGAGAGAGAGGGAGAGAGCCGGGAGTTCCAAGAGAGAGAAAGGGAGAGAGCCGGGTGTTCTGAGAGAGAGAGAGAGAGCAGGGACTTCCGACAGAGTGAGAGAGAGCCGGGAGTTCCGAGAGAGCGCCGGGAGTTCCGAGAGGGAGAGAGCTGGGTGTTTCGAGGGAGAGTGGGAGAGAGCGCTCTAGGAGTTCCAATAGAGAGAGGGAGGGAGAGAGCCGGGAGTTCAGAGAGAGAGGGAGAGAGCCGGGAGTTCCGAGAGATAGGGAGAGAGAGCCGTGAGTTCCGAGTGAGAGAGAGAGCCGGGAGTTCTGAGAGAGAGAGCCAGGAGTTCTGAGAGAGAGAGAGCCAGGAGTTCCAAGAGAGAGAGAGAGAGCCGGGAATTCCGAGAGAGAGAGAGAGAGCCAGGAATTCCGACAGAGAGGGAGAGAGAGATAGAGAGAGCTGGGAGTTCTAAGAGAAAGAGAGCCGGGAGTTCTGAGAGAGAGAGAGAGAGCCAGGAGTTCCGAGAGAGAGAGAGAGCAAGAGTTCCAAGAGAGAGACAGCCAGGAGTTCCGAGAGAGAGAGAGAGAGAGAGCCGGGAGTTCCGAGAGAGAGAGAGCCGGGAGTTCTGAGAGAGAGAGAGAGCTGGGAGTTCCGAGAGAGAGAGAGCCGAGAATTCCGAGAGAGGGAGAGCCGCGAGTTCCGAGAGAGAGGGAGAGAGAGAGGGGAGTTGAGAGAGAGAGAGAGCCAGGAGTTCTGAGAGAGAGGGAGAGAGTGCCGAGAGTTCTGAGAGAGAGAGAGCTTGTAGTTCCGAGAGAGAGAGAGAGAGAGCCGGGAATTCCGAGAGCGAGAGAGCCTGGAGTTCCGACAGAGAGGAAGAGAGAGTTAGAGAGAGCTGGGAGTTCCAAGAGAGAGAGAGCCGGGAGTTCCGAAAGAGAGTGAGCCAGAAGCTCCGAGAGAGAGAGAGCCGTGAGTTGCAACAGAGAGGGAGAGAGAGATGGAGAGAGCTCGGAATTCTGAGAGAGAGAGAACCAGGGTTCCAAGAGAGAGATAGCCGGGAGTTCCGAGAGAGAGTGAGAGATAGCCGGGAGTTCCGAGAGAGAGGGAGAGAGCTGGGAGTTCTGAGAGAGAGAGAGAGAGCCGGAAGTTCCGAGAGAGAGAGAGCCGGGAGTTCTGAGAGAGAGAGCCGGGAGAATCAAAAGAGAGAGTGAGAGAGCTGGGAGTTCAGGGAGAGAGTGAGAGAGCCAGGAATTCCGAGAGAGAGTGCCGGGAGTTCCGAGAGAGAGAGAGAGAGCCAGGAGTTCCGAGAGAGAGAGAGAGCCAGGAGTGCCGAGAGAGAGAGAGAGCCGGGAGTTCCGAGAGCGAGAGAGCCGGGAGTTCCGACAGAGTGGGAGAGAGAGCTAGAGAGAGCTGGGAGTTCCAAGAGAGAGAGAGCTGGGAGTTCCGAGAGAGAGTGAGCCAGAAGTTCCGAGAGAGAGAGAGCCGTGAGTTCTGACAGAGAGGGAGAGAGAGATGGAGAGAGCTGGGAGTTCCGAGAGAGAGAGAGCCAGGGTTCCAAGAGAGAGAGAGAGAGCCGGGAGTTCCGAGAGAGAGTGAGAGATAGCCGGGAGTTCCGAGAGAGAGGGAGAGAGCCGAGAGTTCCGAGAGAGAGAGAGAGAGCCGGAAGTTCCGAGAGAGAGAGAGAGCCGGGCGTTCCGAGCGAGAGAGAGCCGGGAGTTCTGAGAGAGAGAGCCGGGAGATTCAAAAGAGAGAGTGAGAGAGCTGGGAGTTCAGAGAGAGAGTGAGAGAGCCAGGAATTCCGAGAGAGAGTGCCGGGAGTTCCGAGAGAGAGAGAGAGAGCCAGGAGTTCTGACAGAGAGAGAGAGCCAGGAGTGCCGAGAGAGAGAGAGCCGGGAGTTCCGAGAGAGAGAGAGAGCCAGAGTTCCAAGAGAGAGACAGCCAGGAGTTCCGAGAGAGAGAGCCGGGAGTTCTGAGAGAGAGAGAGCCGGGAGTTCCGAGAGAGAGAGCCGGGACTTCCGAGAGAGAGAGAGAGACCTTGGAGTTCCGAGAGAGAGAGAGAGCCGAGAGTTCCGAGAGAGAGAGAGCTGGGAGTTCCGAGAGAGAGAGAGCCGAGAGTTCCGAGAGAGGGAGAGCCGGGAGTTCCGAGAGAGTGAGAGAGCCGGGAGTGCCGAGAGAGAGAGAGCCGGGAGTTCTGAGAGACAGAGAGAGCCGGGAGTTCCGAGAGAGAGAGAGATCCGGGCATTCTGAGAGCGAGAGAGAGCCCAGAGTTCCGAGAGAGAGAGAGAGCCAGGAGTTCCAAGAGAGAGAGAGAGCCAGGAGTTCCGAGAGCAAGAGAGCCGGGAGTTCCGAGAGAGAGAGAGAGCCAGGAGTCCCGTGAGAGAGAGCCGGGAGACCCATGAGAGAGAGCCGGGAGGTCCTTGATAGAGAGCCGGGACGTCCGTGAGAGAGAGCCGAGAGGTCCGTGAGAGAGCCGGAAGTTCCGAGAGAGCCAGGAGTTCCAAGAGAGAGAGCTGGGAGTTCTGAGAGAGAGAGAGAGACAGGAGTACCGAGGGAGAGAGAGAGATAGCGGGGAATTCTAGGAGAGAATGAAAGAGAGAGCCGGGAGTTGCAAGAGAGTGACAGAGAGGGCCGGGAGTTCCAGGACAGAAAGAGAGAGAGAGCTGGGAGTTCCAAGAGAGTGAGAGAGGGCCAGGAGCTCCGTGAGAGAGAGCTGGGAGTTCAGTGAGAGAGAGCCGGGAGTTCTGTGAGAGAGAGAGAGCCGGGAGTTCCGAGAAAGACAGCCAGGTGTTCCGAGAGAGAGAGCCGGGTGTTCCGAGAGAGAGAGCCGGGAGTTGCGAGATAGAGCGAGAGCTGGAAGTTCCGAGAGAGAGTGAAAGCCGGGAGTTCCCAGAGAGAGAGAGGGCCGGGAGTTCCGAGAGTGAGAGCCAGGAGTTCTGAGAGAGAGAGAGAGCCGGAATTTCCGTGAGAGAGAGAGAAAGAGCCAGGAGTTCCGAGAGAGTGTGAAAGACGGGAGTTCTGATAGAGAGAGAGAGAGCCGGGAGATCTGAGAGAGCCGGGAGTTCCAAGAGAGAGAAAGCCGGGCGTTCCGAGAGCGAGAGAGAGCCCAGAGTTCCGAGAGAGAGAGAGGGGGCTGGGAGTTCCTAGAGAGAGAGAGAGAGCCGGGAGTTCCGAGAGAGAGAGAGAGCCGGAAGTTCCGAGAGAGAGAGAGCTGGGAGTTCCGAGAGAGAGAGAGCTGAGAGTTCCGAGGGAGGGAGAGCCGGGAGTTCCGAGAGAGAGGGTGAGAGAGCCGGGAGTTGAGAGAGAGAGAGAGAGCCGGGAATTCCGAGAGAGAGAGAGAGCTGGGAGTTCCAAGAGAGAGAGCCGGGAGTTCCGAGAGAGAGAGAGCCGGGAGTTCTGAGAGAGAGTGAGAGAGAGCCGGGAGTTCCGAGCGAGAGAAGGAGCCATGAGTTCCAAGAGAGAGAGAGAGCCGGGCGTTACGAGACAGAGAGAGAGAGAGAGAGAGATGGGAGTTCGGAGAGAGAGAGAGAAAGACGGGAGTTCCCATAGATAGAGAGAGCTGGGAGTTCCGAGAGAGAGAGAGAGCAGGGAGTTCCGAGAGAGAGAAAGAGAAAGAGCCGGGAGTTCCGAGAGAGAGAGAGAGCCGGGAGTTGCGAGAGGGAGAGAGCTGGGTGTTCCGAGAGAGAGAGAGAGAGAGAGAGAGTCGGGAATTCTGAGAGAGAGAGAGAGATAGCCGGGACTTCCAAGAGAGAGAGATAGCGGGGAATTCCAGGAGAGAATGAGAGAGAGAGCCGGGATTTGCAAGAGAGTGAGAGAGAGGGCCGGGAGATCCAGGACAGAAAGAGAGAGAGAGCTGGGAGTTCCAAGAGAGTGAGAGAGGGCCAGGAGCTCCGTGAGAGAGAGCTGGGAGTTCAGTGAGAGAGAGCCGGGAGTTCTGTGAGAGAGAGAGAGCCGGGAGTTCCGAGAAAGACAGCCGGGTGTTCCGAGAGAGAGAGCCGGGTGTTCCGAGAGAGAGAGCCGGGAGTTCCGAGATAGAGCGAGAGCTGGGAGTTCCGAGAGAGAGTGAAAGCCGGGAGTTCCCATACAGAGAGAGAGCAGGGAGTTCCGAGAGTGAGAGCTAGGAGTTCCGAGAGAGAGAGAGAGAGCCGGAAGTTCCGAGAGAGAGAGAGAAAGAGCCAGGAGTTCCGAGAGAGTGTGAAAGCCGGGAGTTCTGATAGAGAGAGAGAGAGCCGGGAGATCTGAGATAGCCGGGAGTTCCGAGAGAGAGAAAGCCGAGCGTTCCGAGAGCAAGAGAGAGCCCAGAGTTCCAAGAGAGAGAGAGAGGGCCGGGAGTTCTGAGAGAGAGAGAGCCGGGAGTTCCAAGAGAGAGAAAGCTGGGCGTTCTGAGAGAGAGAGAGAGCTCAGAGTTCCGAGAGAGAGAGAGAGCCAGGAGTTCCGAGAGAGAGAGAGCCGGGAGGTCCGAGAGAGAGAGAGCCGGGAATCCCGTGAGAGAGAGCCGGGAGTCCCATGAGAGAGAGCCAGGAGGTCCTTGATAGAGAGCCGGGAAGTCCGTGAGAGAGCCGGAACTTCCGAGAGAGCCGGGAGTTCCAAGAGAGAGAGCTGGGAGTTCTGAGAGAGAGAGAGAGACAGGCGTACTGAGGGAGATAGAGAGAGAGCGGGGAATTCAAGGAGAGAAAGTGAGAGAGTGACGGGAGTTCCAAGAGAGTGAGAGAGAGGACCGGGAGTTCCAGGACAGAAAAAGAGAGAGAGCTCAGCACAGACACCCGATCCGGTCCGGCTTGTAGCACAGAGACCCGATCCGGTCCGGCTCGCAGCACAGAGAACCGATCCGGTCCAGGGCTCAGCACAAAGACCTGATCCGGTCCGGCTCGCAGCACAGAGACCTGATCCGGTCCAGCTTACAGCACAGAGACCCGATCCAGTCCGGCTCATAGAACAGAGACCCGATCCAGTTCGGCTTGTAGCACAGAGACCCGATCCAGCTCGTAGCATAGAGTCCGGATCTGGTCTGGCTTACAGCACAGAGACCCGATGCGGTCCCAATCGTAGCACGGAGACCCGATCTGGTCCAGCTTGTAGCACAGAGGACCAATCTGGTCCGGCTCACAGCACAGAGACCCGATCTGGTCCGGCTCACAGCACAGGGACCCGATCCGGTCTGGCTCGTAGCACAGAGATCCAAACTGCTCCGGGTTGTAGCAAAGAGACCCGATGCTGTCCGGCGCTCAGCACAGAGACCCGAACCGGTCCAGCTCACAGCACAGAGACCCGATCCGGTCCGGCTCACAGCACTGAGACCCGATCAAGTCGTTCTCATAGCACAGATACCCGATCCAGTCCTGCTCGTAGCACAGAGTCCACATCCGATCTGGTTCACAGCACAGAGACCCGATCCGGTCCGGCTCGTAGCACAGAGCCCGATCCAGTCCGGCTTGTAGCACAGAGACCCGATCTGGTCCGGCTTTTAGCAAAGAGACCCGATCCGGTCTGGCTCACAGCACAGAGACCTGATCCGGTCCAGCATTTAGCAGAGAGACCCGATCCGGTCCGGCTCGCAGCACAGAGACCTGATCCGATCCGGCATTTAGCACAGAGACCCGATCCGGTCCGGATCGAAGCAGGGACTCCGGATCTGGTCCGGCTCACAGCACAGAGACCCGATCCTGTCTGGCTCACAGCACAGAGACTCGATCCGGTCCGGCTCACAGGACAGGGACCCGATCCGGTCCGGCCAACAGCACAGCGAAGCGATTCCGTCCAGCTCATAGCACAGAGACCCGAACCGCTCCGGGTTGTTGCAAAGAGACCCGATGCTGTCCGGCGCTCAGCACAGAGACCCGATCCGGTCCGGCTCACAGCACAGAGACCCGATCCTGTGCGGAAAGCAGCACAGAGACCCGATCCAGTCCAACTTATAACACAGAGGCCCGATCTGCTGTGGCTCGCAGCACAGAGAACCGATCCGGTCCGGCGCTCAGCACAGAGACCCGATCCAGTCCTGCTCGCAGCACAGAGACCCGATCCAGTCCTGCTCGTAGCACAGAGTCCACATCCGATCTGGTTCACAGCACAGAGACCCGATCCGGTCCGGCTCGTAACACAGAGACCCGATCCGGTCCGGCTCGTAACACAGAGACCCGACCCGGTCCGGCTTGTAGCACGGAGACCCGATGCAGTCCGGCTTGCAGCACAGAGACCTGATCCGGTCCGGCTGACAGCACAGGGACCCGATCCTGTCCGGCTTGTAGCACAGGGGCCTGATCCAGCACTGCTTGCATCACAGAGACGAGATCCATTCCCGCTCGCAGCAGAGACGCCCGATCCAGCTCGTAGCACAGAGTCCAGTTCCGGTCCGGCTTGTAGCACAGAGACCCGATCCTGTCTGGCTCATTGCACAGAGACCCGATCCGGTCCGGCGCTCAGCACTGAGAACCGAGTCGGTCCGGCTCACAACACAGAGACCCGATCCGGTCCGGCTCGGAGCACAGAGACCGGATCCGGTCCGGCTTATATCACAGAGGCCCGATCCTGTCCGCCTCGCAGCACAGAGACCCGATCCAGTCTGCCTCGCAGCACAGAGGCCCGATCCGGTCCACCTCGCAGCAGAGAGGCCCGATTCTGTCCGCCATGCAGCACAGAGGCCCTTTCCGGTGCGGCTTGTAGCACAGGGACCCGATCCAGTCAGGATCGTAGCACGGAGACCAGATCTGGTCCAGCTTGTAGCACAGAGATCCGATCTGGTGCAGCTTATAGCACAGAGGACCAATCTGGTCCGGCTCAAAGCACAGAGACCCGATCCAGTCCGGCTCACAGCACAGGGACCCGATCCGGTCCGGCTCATAGCACAGAGATCCGAACTGCTCCGGGTTGTAGCAAAGAGACCTGATGCTGTCCGGCGCTCAGCACAGAGACCCGATCCGGTCCGGCTCACAGCACAGAGATCCGATCCTGTGTGGATAGCAGCACAGAGACCCGATCCGGTCCAACTTATAACACAGAGGCCCGATCTGCTCTGGCTCGCAGCACAGAGACCCGATCCAGTCCGGCTCATAGCACAGAGACCCGATCCAGTTCGGCTTGTAGCACAGAGACCCGATCCAGCTCGTAGCACAGAGTCCGGATCTGGTCTGGCTTACAGCACAGAGACCCGATCTGGTCCGGCTTGTAGCACAGAGGACCAATCTGGTCCGGCTCACAGCACAGAGACCCGATCCGGTCCGGCTCGTAGCACAGAGACCCGATCCAGTCCGGCTCGTAGCACAGAGCCTGATCCAGTCCGGCTTGTAGCACAGAAACTCCATTCAGTCCTGCTCGTAGCACAGAGTCCACATCCGATCTGGTTGACAGCACAGAGACCCGATCCGGTCCGGCTCGCAGCACAGAGACCCGATCCGTTCCGGCGCTTAGCACAGAGATCCAATCCGGTCCGGCTCGTAGCACAGAGAACCGATCCGGTCCGGCTCACAGCACTGAGACCCGATCAATTCGTGCTCGTAGCACAGATACCCGATCCAGTCCTGCTCGTAGCACAGAGTCCACATCCGATCTGGATCACAGCACAGAGACCCGATCCGGTCCGGCTAATATCACAGAGGCCCGATCTAGTCCGCCTCGCAGCACAGAGGCCCGATCCTGTCCAGCTTGTAGCACAGAGACCCGATCCGGTCCGGCTCGCAGCACAGAGACCTGATCTGGTCCGCCATTTTGCACAGAGACCCGATCCGGTCCGGATCGAAGCACGGAGTCCGGATCCGGTCCGGCTCACAGCACTGAGACCCGAACAAGTCGTGCTCGTAGCACAGATACCCGATCCAGTCCTGCTCGTAGCAGAGTCCACATCCGATCTGGTTCACAGCACAGAGACCCGATCCGGTCCGGCTCGCAGCACAGAAACTCCATTCAGTCCTGCTCGTAGCACAGAGTCCACATCCGATCTGGTTGACAGCACAGAGACCCGATCCGGTCCGGCTCGTAGCACAGAGCCCGATCCTGTCTGGCTTGTAGCACAGAGACCTGATCCGGTCCGGCATTTAGCACAGAGACCCGATCCGGTCCGGCTCGCAGCACAGAGACCCGATCCGGTCTGCCTCGCAGCACAGAGACCCGATCCAGTCCGCCACACAGCACAGAGGCCCGATCCGGTCCGGCTTGTAGCACAGAGACCCGATCCGGTCCGGCGCTCAGCACAGACACCCGATCCGGTCTGGCTCGCAGCACAGAGATCCGATCCGGTCCGGCTCGTAGCACAGAGATCCGATCCGGTCCGGCTCGTAGCACAGAGACCGGATCCGGTCAGGCTTATATCACAGAGACCCAATCCGGTCCGGCATTTAGCACAGGATCCGATCCTGTCCGGCTCGTAGCAAAGAGACACGATCCCGTCCGGCTCGTAGCACAGAGACACGATCCCGTCCGGCTCGTAGCACAGAGATCCGATCCGGTCCGGCTCATATCACAGGGGCCTGATCCAGTCCTGCTCGCAGCACAGAGGCCCGATCTTGTCCGGCTTGTAGCACAGAGACCCGATCCGGACCAGCCAACAACACAGCGAACCGATTCCGTCCAGCTCGTAGCACAGAGGCCAGAACCGCTGCGGGTTGTAGCAAAGAGACCCGATGCTGACCGGCGCTCAGCACAGAGACGCGATCCGGTCCAACTTATAACACAAAGGACCGATCCGCTCAGGCTCGCAGCACAGAGACCCGATCCGGTCCGGCTCGTAGCGCAGAGACCCGATCCGGTCCGGCTCGTAGCACAGAGACCCGATCCGCTCAGGCTCGCAGCACAGAGGCCCGATCCTGTCCAGCTTGTAGCACAGAGGCCCGATCCGGTCCGGCTCGCAGCACAGAGACCTGATCTGGTCCGCCATTTTGCACAGAGACCCGATCCGGTCCGGATCGAAGCACGGAGTCCGGATCCGGTCCGGCTCACAGCACTGAGACCCGAACAAGTCGTGCTCGTAGCACAGATACCCGATCCAGTCCTGCTCGTAGCAGAGTCCACATCCGATCTGGTTCACAGCACAGAGACCCGATCCGGTCCGGCTCGCAGCACAGAAACTCCATTCAGTCCTGCTCGTAGCACAGAGTCCACATCCGATCTGGTTGACAGCACAGAGACCCGATCCGGTCCGGCTCATAGCACAGAGCCCGATCCTGTCCGGCTTGTAGCACAGAAACTCCATTCAGTCCTGCTCGTAGCACAGAGTCCACATCCGATCTGGTTGACAGCACAGAGACCCGATCCGGTCCGGCTCGCAGCACAAAGACCCGATCCGTTCCGGCGCTTAGCACAGAGATCCAATCCGGTCCGGCTCGTAGCACAGAGAACCGATCCGGTCCGGCTCACAGCACTGAGACCCGATCAATTCGTGCTCGTAGCACAGATACCCGATCCAGTCCTGCTCGTAGCACAGAGTCCACATCCGATCTGGATCACAGCACAGAGACCTGATCCGGTCCGGCTAATATCACAGAGGCCCGATCCAGTCCGCCTCGCAGCACAGAGGCCCGATCCTGTCCAGCTTGTAGCACAGAGACCCGATCCGGTCCGGCTCGCAGCACAGAGACCTGATCTGGTCCGCCATTTTGCACAGAGACCCGATCCGGTCCGGATCGAAGCACGGAGTCCGGATCCGGTCCGGCTCACAGCACTGAGACCCGAACAAGTCGTGCTCGTAGCACAGATACCCGATCCAGTCCTGCTCGTAGCAGAGTCCACATCCGATCTGGTTCACAGCACAGAGACCCGATCCGGTCTGGCTCGCAGCACAGAAACTCCATTCAGTCCTGCTCGTAGCACAGAGTCCACATCCGATCTGGTTGACAGCACAGAGACCCGATCCGGTCCGGCTCGTAGCACAGAGCCCGATCCTGTCTGGCTTGTAGCACAGAGACCTGATCCGGTCCGGCATTTAGCACAGAGACCCGATCCGGTCCGGCTCGCAGCACAGAGACCTGATCCGATCCGGCATTTAGCACAGAGACCCGATCCGGTCCGGATCGAAGCACGGACTCCGGATCCGCTCTGGCTCACAGCACAGAGACCCGATCCTGTCTGGCTCACAGCACAGACACTCGATCCGGTCCGGCTCACAGGACAGGGACCCGATCCGGTCCGGCCAACAGCACAGCGAAGCGATTCCGTCCAGCTCGTAGCACAGAGACCTGATCCGATCCGGCATTTAGCACAGAGACCCGATCCAGTCCTGCTCGTAGCACAGAGTCCACATCCGATCTGGTTCACAGCACAGAGACCCGATCCTGTCTGGCTCACAGCACAGAGACTCGATCCTGTCTGGCTCACAGCACAGAGACTCGATCCGGTCCGGCCAACAGCACAGAGACCCGATCCGGTCCGGCCAACAGCACAGCGAAGCGATTCCGTCCAGCTCGTAGCACAGAGACCCGAACCGCTCCGGGTTGTTGCAAAGAGACCCGATGCTGTCCGGCGCTCAGCACAGAGACCCGATCCGGTCCGGCTCACAGCACAGAGACCCGATCCTGTGAGGATAGCAGCACAGAGACCCGATCCGGTCCAACTTATAACACAGAGGCCCGATCTGCTCTGGCTCGCAGCACAGAGACCCGATCCGGTCCGGCTCGCAGCACAGAGAACCGATCCGGTCCGGCTCGCAGCACAGAGACCCGATCCAGTCCTGCTCGTAGCACAGAGACCCGATCCAGTCCTGCTCGTAGCACAGAGTCCACATCCGATCTGGTTCACAGCACAGAGACCCGATCCGGTCCGGCTCGTAACACAGAGACCCGATCCGGTCCGGCTCGTAACACAGAGGCCCGACCCGGTCCGGCTGGTAGCATGGAGACCCGATCCGGTCCGGCTCACAGCACAGAGGCCCGATCCTGTCCGGCTTGTAGCACAGAGACCTGATCCGGTCCGGCTGACAGCACAGGGACCCGATACTGTCCGGCTTGTAGCACAGGGGCCCGATCCAACACTGCTTGCATCACAGAGACACGATCCCGTCTGGCTCGTAGCACAGAGATCCGATCCGGTCCGGCTCATTGCACAGAGAACCGATCCAGTCCTGCTCGTTGCACAGAGACCCGATCCCGTCCGGTGCACGCACAGAGTCCCGATCCATTCCGGCGCACAGCACAGAGATCCGATCCGGTCCGGCTCGTAGCACAGAGAACCGATCCGGTCCAGCGCTCAGCATAGAGGCACGATCCGGTCCGGCTCATAGCACAGCAAACCGATTCCGTCCAGCTCGTAGCACAGAGACCAGAACCGCTCCGGGTTGTAGCAAAGAGACCCGATGCTGACCGGCGCTCAGCACAGAGACGCGATCCGGTCCAGCTCACAGCACTGAGACCCGATCCTGTGCGGATAGCAGCACAGAGACCTGATCCGGTCCGGGTCGTAGCACAGAGACCCGATCCAGTCCAGCTCACAGCACAGAGACCCGATCCAGTCCAGCTCGCAGCACAGAGACCCGATCCAGTCCAGCTCACAGCACAGAGACCCGAATCGGTCCAACTTATAACACAGAGACGCGATCCGGTCTGGCTCGCAGCACAGAGACCCGATCCGGTCCGGCTCGCAGCACAGAGACCTGATCCGGTCCGGCTCGCAGCACAGAGACCTGATCCGGTCCGGGTCGTAGCACAGAGACCCGATCCAGTCCAGCTCGCAGCACAGAGACCCGATCCAGTCCAGCTCGCAGCACAGAGACCCGATCCAGTCCTGCTCGCAGCTCAGAGACCCGATCCAGTCCTGCTCGTAGCACAGAGTCCACATCCGATCTGGTTCACAGCACAGAGACCTGATCCGGTCCGGCTGGCAGCACAGAGACCCGATCCGGTCCGGCTCGCAGCACAGAGACCCGATCCGGTCCGGCCAACAGCACAGAGACACGATCCCGTCCAGCTCGTAGCACAGAGACCTGATCCCGTCCAGCTCGTAGCACAGAGACCCGATCCGTTCCGGCGCTTAGCACAGAGATCCAATCCGGTCCGGCTCGTAGTACAGAGAACCGATCCAGTCCGGCGCTCAGCACAGACACCCGATCTGGTCCGGCTCGCAGCACAGAGAACCGATCCGGTCTGGCACGCAGCACAGAGAACCGATCCGGTCCAGCGCTCAGCACAGAGACCCGATCCAGTCCGGCTCACAGCACAGAGACCCGATCCGGTCCGGCTCACAGCACTGAGACCCGATCAAGTTGTGCTCGTAGCACAGATACCCGATCCAGTCCTGCTCGTAGCACAGAGTCCACATCCGATCTGGTTCACAGCACAGAGACCCGATCCGGTCCAGCTCGCAGCACAGAAACTCCATTCAGTCCTGCTCGTAGCACAGAGTCCACATCCAATCTGGTTGACAGCACAGAGACCCGATCCGGTCCGGCTCGTAGCACAGAGACCCGATCCGGTCCGGCCAACAGCACAGAAACACGATCCCGTCCAGCTCGTAGCACAGAGACCTGATCCCGTCCAGCTCGTAGCACAGAGACCCGAACCGCTCCGGGTCGTAGCAAAGAGACCCGATGCTGTCCGGCGCTCAGCAGAGACCCGAATCAGTCCAACTTATAACACAGAGGCCCGATCCGCTCTGGCTCGCAGCACAGAGACCCGATCCGTTCCGGCGCTTAGCACAGAGATCCAATCCGGTCCGGCTCGTAGCACAGAGAACCGATCCAGTCCGGCGCTCAGCACAGAGACCCGATCCGGTCCAGCTCACAGCACTGAGACCCGATCCAGTCCTGCTCGTAGCACAGAGCCAACATCCGATCTGGTTCACAGCACAGAGACCCGATCCGGTCTGGCTCGCAGCACAGAGACGCAATCCGGTCCGGCACGCAGCACAGAGAACCGATCCGGTCCAGTGCTCAGCACAGAGACCCGATCCGGTCCGGCTCAAAGCACTGAGACCCGATCAAATCGTGCTCGTAGCACAGATACCCGATCCAGTCCTGCTCGTAGCACAGAGCCAACATCCGATCTGGTTCACAGCACAGAGACCCGATCCGGTCCGGCTCGCAGCACAGAAACTCCATTCAGTCCTGCTCGTAGCACAGAGTCCATATCCGATCTGGTTGACAGCACAGAGTCCCGATCCGGTCCAGCTCGTAGCACAGAGACCTGATCCGATCCGGCATTTAGCACAGAGACCCGATCCGGTCCGGATCGAAGCAGGGACTCCTGATCCGGTCTGGCTCACAGCACAGAGACCCGATCCTGTCTGGCTCACAGCACAGAGACTCGATCCGGTCTGGCTCACAGGACAGGGACCCGATCCGGTCCGGCCAACAGCACAGCGAAGCGATTCCGTCCAGCTCGTAGCACAGAGACCTGATCCGATCCGGCATTTAGCACAGAGACCCGATCCGGTCCGGATCGAAGCACGGACTCCGGATCGGGTCTGGCTCACAGCACAGAGACCCGATCCTGTCTGGCTCACAGCACAGAGACTCGATCCTGTCTGGCTCACAGCACAGAGACTCGATCCGGTCCGGCCAACAGCACAGAGACCCGATCCGGTCCGACCAACAGCACAGCGAAGCGATTCCGTCCAGCTCGTAGCACAGAGACCCGAACCACTCCGGGTTGTTGCAAAGAGACCCGATGCTGTCCGGCGCTCAGCACAGAGACCCGATCCGGTCCGGCTCACAGCACAGAGACCCGATCCTGTGCGGAAAGCAGCACAGAGACCCGATCCAGTCCAACTTATAACACAAAGGCCCGATCTGCTCTGGCTCGCAGCACAGAGACCCGATCCGGTCCGGCTCGCAGCACAGAGAACCGATCCGGTCCGGCGCTCAGCACAGAGACCCGATCCGGTCCGGCTCGCAGCACAGAGACCCGATCCAGTCCTGCTCGTAGCACAGAGACCCGATCCAGTCCTGCTCGTAGCACAGAGTCCACATCCGATCTGGTTCACAGCACAGAGACCCGATCCGGTCCGGCTCGTAACACAGAGACCCGACCCGGTCCGGCTTGTAGCATGGAGACCCGATCCGGTCCGGCTCACAGCACAGAGACCCGATCCGGTCCGGCTTGTAGCACAGAGACCTGATCCGGTCCGGCTGACAGCACAGGGACCCGATACTGTCCAGCTTGTAGCACAGGGGCCCGATCCAGCACTGCTTGCATCACAGAGACACGATCCCGTCTGGCTCGTAGCACAGAGATCTGATCTGGTCCGGCTCATAGCACAGAGAACGGATCCAGTCCTGCTCATTGCACAGAGACCCAATCCCGTCCAGTGCACGCACAGAATCCCGATCCATTCCGGCGCTCAGCACAGAGATCCAATCCGGTCCGGCTCGTAGCACAGAGAACCGATCCAGTCCGGTGCTCAGCATAGAGGCACGATCCGGTCCGGCTCATAGCACAGAGAACCGATCCGGTCCGGCTTATATCACAAGGGCCTGATCCAGTCCGCTCGCAGCACAGAGGCCCTATCCTGTCCGCCTCACAGCACACAGACCCGATCCGGTCCGGCTCACAGCACAGAGACCCGATCCAGTCTGGCTCACAGCACAGAGACTCGATCCAGTCCGGCTCACAGCACAGGGACCCGATCCGGTCCGGCCAACAGCACAGAGACCCGATCCGGTCCGGCCAACAGCACAGCAAACCGATTCCGTCCAGCTCGTAGCACAGAGACCAGAACCGCTCCGGGTTGTAGCAAAGAGACCCGATGCTGTCCGGCGCTCAGCACAGAGACACGATCCGGTCCGGCTCACAGCACAGAGGCCCGATCCTGTCCGGCTCACAGCACAGAGACCCGATCCTGTCCAACTATTAAGACAAAGGCTCGATCCGCTCTGGCTCGCAGCACAGAGACCCGATCCAGTCCGGCTCACAGCACAGAGACCCGATCCGGTCCGGCTCGCAGCACAGAGACGCGATCCAGTCCAGCTCACAGCACAGAGACCCAATCCAGACCTGCTCGTAGCACAGAGACCTGATCCGATCCGGCATTTAGCACAGATACCCGATCCGGTCCAGATCGAAGCAGGGACTCCTGATCCGGTCTGGCTCACAGCACAGAGACCCGATCCTGTCTGGCTCACAGCACAGAGACTCGATCCGGTCCGGCTCACAGGACAGGGACCCGATCTGGTCCAGCCAACAGCACAGCGAAGCGTTTCCGTCCAGCTCGTAGCACAGAGACCAGAACCCCTCCGGGTTGTAGCAAAGAGACCCAATGCTGACCGGCGCTCAGCACAGAGACCCGATCCTGTGCAGATAGCAGCACAGAGACCCGATCCGGTCCTACTCGCAGCACAGAGACCCGATCCGGTCTGGCTCGCAGCACAGAGACCCGATCCTGTCCGGCTTGTAGCACAGGGGCCCGATCCGGTCCGTCTCACAGCACAGAGACCCGATCCAGTCCAGCTTATAGCACAGAGACCTGATCCGGTCTGGCTCATAGCACAGAGACCCGATCCGGTCTGTCTCACAGCACAGAGACCCGATCCGGTCTGGCTCATAGCACAGAGACCCGATCCGGTCTGTCTCACAGCACAGAGACCCAATCCGGTCCAGCTTATAGCACAGATACCCGATCCGGTCCGTCTCACAGCACAGAGACCTGATCCGGTCCGGCTCGCAGCACAGAGACTCGATCCGGTCTGGCTCGTAACACAGAGACCCAATCTGGTCCTGCTCGCAGCACAGAGATCCGATCCGGTCCAGCTTGTAGCACAGAGATCTGATCCGGTCCAGCTTATAGCACAGAGACCCGATCCTGTCCGACTTGTAGCACAGGGACCCGATCCGGCACTGTTTGCATCACAGAGACCTGATCCGGTCCGGCATGTAGCACAGAGACCCGATCCGGTTCGACTCGCAGCACAGAGGCCCGATCAAGCTGGTAGCACAGAGTCAGGTTCCGGTCTGGCTTACAGCACAGAGACCTGATCCGGTCCGGATCGTAGCACAGAGACCTGATCCGGTCCGGCTTGTAGCACAGAGACCCGATCCGGTTCCGCTCGAAGCACAGAGACCCCATCTGGTCTGGCTCGCAGCACAGAGAACCGATCCAGTCCAACTTATAACACAGAGACCCGATCCGGTTCAGCTCAAACCACAGAGTCCACATTCGATCTGGTTCACAGCACAAAGACCCGATCCGGTCCGGCTCGCAGCACAGAGACATGATCCGATCCGGCATTTAGCACAGAGACCCGATCCGGTCCGGATCGAAGCACGGACTCCGGATCCGGTCTGGCTCACGGCACAGAGACCCGATCCTGTCTGGCTCACAGCACAGAGACACGATCCGGTCCGGCTCATAAGACAGGGACCCGATCCGCTCCGGCCAACAGCACAGAGACCCGATCCAGTCCGGCCAACAGCACAGCGAACCGATTCCGTCCAGCTCGTAGCACAGAGACCAGAACCGCTCCGGGTTGTGGCAAAGAGACCCGATGCTGTCCGGCGCTCAGCACAGAGACCCGATCCGGTCCGGCTCACAGCACAGGGACCCGATCCGGTCCGGCTCGTAGCGCACAGTCCCGATCCGGACCAACTCGCAGCACAGAGATCCGATCCGGTCCAACTTATAGCACAGAGCCCGATCCGGTCTGAGAGAGAGAGATCCGGGAGTTCCGAGAGAGAGAGAGAGAGCCAGAGTTCCAAGAGAGAGAGAGAGCCAGAGTTCCGAGAGAGAGAGAGCCGGGAGTTCTGAGAGAGAGAGAGCCAGGAGTTCCGAGAGAGAGATAGCGCCAGAGTTCCGAGAGAGAGAGAGCCGGGAGTTCCGAGAGAGAGAGAGAGCCATGGGTTCCAAGAGAGAGAGAGCCGGGAGTTCCGAGAGAGAGGGAGCCGGGAGTTCCGAGAGAGAGAGAGAGAGAGAGAGCGAGAGAGAGACGGGACTTCCGATAGGTAGAGAGAGCCGGGAGTTCCGAGATAGAGGGAGGGAAGAGCCGGGAGTTACGAGAGTGAGAAAGAGAGAGAGCCGGGAGTTCCAAGAGAGAGAAAGAGAGAGAGCCGGGAGTTCCGAGAGTGAGAGCGAGAGAGCTGGGACTTCCGAGAGAGAGAGAGCCAGGGTTCCAAGAGAGAGAGAGAGAGCCGGGAGTTCTGAGAGAGAGTGAGAGATAGCTGGGAGTTCCGAGAGAGAGGGAGAGAGCCGGAAGTTCCGAGAGAGAGAGAGAGCCGTGCGTTCCGAGATAGAGCGAGAGCTGGGAGTTCTGAGAGAGAGTGAGAGCCAGGAGTTCCGAGAGAGACAGCTGGGCGTTCGAGAGAGAGAGTGAGCCGGGACTTCGCAGAGAGAGGGAGAGAGCCGGGAGTTCTGAGAGAGAGAGAGAGATGGGAGAACCGAGGGAGAGAGAGAGAGCGCGGGTAATTCCAGGAGAGAAAGAGAGAGAGGGCCGGGAGTTCCAGGACAGAAAGAGAGAGAGAGCTGGGAGTTCCAAGAGAGTGAGAGAGAGGGCCGGGAATTCCGTGAGAGAGAGCTGGGAGTTCCGTGAGAGGGAGCCGGGAGTTCCGTGAGAGAGAGAGAGCCGGGAGTTCCGAGAGAGAGAGGGAGCCGGGAGTTCCATGAGAGAGAGCCGGGAGTGCCGTGAGAGAGAGCCAGGAGTTCCGAGAGAGACAGCTGGCTGTTCCGAGAGAGAGAGCCAGGTGTTCCAAGAGAGAGAGCCGGGTGTTCTGAGAGAGAGAGCCGGGAGTTCCGAGAGAGAGAGCCGGGATTTCCGAGAGAGAGGGCCGGGATTTCCGAGAGAGAGAGCCGGGAGTTCCTAGAGAGACAGCCAGGAGTTCCGAGAGAGAGAGGGAGAGAGCCAGGAGTTCCGAGAGATAGAGAGAGAAAGCTGGAAGTTCCGAGAGAAAGAGAGACGGGAGTTCCGAGATAGAGAGAGCCGGGAGTTCTGAGTTAGAGAGAGCCGAGAGTTCTGAGATAGAGACTGCCGGGAGGGAGTTCCAAGATAGAGAGAGCCGGGAGTTCTGAGATGAAGAGAGCCGGGACTTCCGAGATAGAGAGAGCCAGAAGTTCCCAGAGAGAGAGAGAGCTGCAAGTTCCGAGAGAGAGAGAGAGAGAGCCGGGAGTTCTGAGAGCGAGAGATGGGAGTTCCGAGAGAGACAGAGCCGGGAGTTCCAAGATAGAGAGAGCCGGGAGTTCCACGATAGAGAGAGACGGAAGATCCGAGAGAGAGAGAGCCGAGAGTTTTGAGAGAGAGAGAGCCAGGAGTTCCAGGAGAGAGAGAGAGAGAGCCGGGTGTTCCGAGAGAGAGGGAGAGAGCCAGGAGTTCCAAAAGAGAGAGAGCCAGGAGTTCTGAGAGAGAGAGAGCCAGGAGTTCCAAGAGAGAGAGAGAGCCGGTTGTTCCGAGAGAGAGAGAGAGAGCCAGGAGTTCCTGAGAGAGAGAGAGCCAGAGTTCCAAGAGAGAGAGAGCCGGGAGTTCCGAGAGAGAGAGAGCCGGGACTTCCGAGAGAGAGAGAGAGAGCCGGGAGTTCCGAGAGAGAGAGAGAGCCGAGAGTTCCGAGAGAGGGAGAGCCGGGAGTTCCGGGAGAGAGGGAGAGAGAGCCGGGAGTTGAGAGAGAGAGAGAGAGAGCCGGGAGTTCTGAGAGAGAGGGAGAGAGAACCGGGAATTCCGAGAGAGAGAGAGAGAGCCGGGAGTTCCGGCAGAAAGGGAGAGAGAGATAGAGAGAGCTGGGAGTTCTGAGAGAGAGAGAGCCAGGAGTTCTGAGAGAGAGAGAGAGAGCCGTGAGTTCCAAGAGAGAGAGAGAGAGCCGGGAGTTCCGAGAGAGAGTGAGCCAGAAGCTCCAAGAGAGAGCCGGGAGTTCCAACAGAGAGGGAGAGAGAGATGGAGAGAACTGGGAGTACCGAGAGAGAGCGAGCCAGGGTTCCAAGAGAGAGAGAGAGCCGGGAGTTCCGAGATAGAGAGAGCCAGAAGTTCCCAGAGAGAGAGAGAGCTGCAAGTTCCGAGAGAGAGAGAGAGAGTCGGGAGTTCTGAGAGCGAGAGCTGGGAGTTCCGAGAGAGACAGAGCCGGGAGTTCCAAGATAGAGAGAGCCGGGAGTTCCACGATAGAGAGAGACGGAAGATCCGAGAGAGAGAGAGCCGAGAGTTTTGAGAGAGAGAGAGCCAGGAGTTCCAGGAGAGATAGAGAGAGAGCCGGGTGTTCCGAGAGAGAGGGAGAGAGCCAGGAGTTCTGAAAGAGAGAGAGCCAGGAGTTCTGAGAGGGAGAGAGCCAGGAGTTCCAAGAGAGAGAGAGCCGGTTGTTCCGAGAGAGAGAGAGAGAGCCAGGAGTTCCTGAGAGAGAGAGAGCCAGAGTTCCAAGAGAGAGACAGCCAGGAGTTCCGAGAGAGAGAGAGAGAGAGCCGGGAGTTCCGAGAGAGAGAGAGCCGGGAGTTCCGAGAGAGAGAGAGCCGGGACTTCCGAGAGAGAGAGAGAGAGCCGGGAGTTCCGAGAGAGAGAGAGCCGAGAGTTCCGAGAGAGGGAGAGCCGGGAGTTCCGGGAGAGAGGGAGAGAGAGCCGGGAGTTGAGAGAGAGAGAGAGAGCCGGGAGTTCTGAGAGAGAGGGAGAGAGAACCGGGAATTCCGAGAGAGAGAGAGAGAGCCGGGAGTTCCGGCAGAAAGGGAGAGAGAGATAGAGAGAGCTGGGAGTTCTGAGAGAGAGAGAGCCAGGAGTTCTGAGAGAGAGAGAGAGAGCCGTGAGTTCCAAGAGAGAGAGAGAGAGCCGGGAGTTCCGAGAGAGAGTGAGCCAGAAGCTCCAAGAGAGAGCCGGGAGTTCCGACAGAGAGGGAGAGAGAGATGGAGAGAGCTGGGAGTACCGAGAGAGAGCGAGCCAGGGTTCCAAGAGAGAGAGAGAGCCGGGAGTTCCGAGATAGAGAGAGCCAGAAGTTCCCAGAGAGAGAGAGAGCTGCAAGTTCCGAGAGAGAGAGAGAGAGTCGGGAGTTCTGAGAGCGAGAGCTGGGAGTTCCGAGAGAGACAGAGCCGGGAGTTCCAAGATAGAGAGAGCCGGGAGTTCCGGCAGAAAGGGAGAGAGAGATAGAGAGAGCTGGGAGTTCTGAGAGAGAGAGAGCCAGGAGTTCTGAGAGAGAGAGAGAGCCGGGAGTTCCGAGAGAGAGTGAGCCAGAAGCTCCGAGAGCCGGGAGTTCCGACAGAGAGGGAGTGAGAGATGGAGAGAGCTGGGAGTACCGAGAGAGAGCGAGCCAGGGTTCCAAGAGAGAGAGAGAGCCGGGAGTTCCGAGAGAGACTGAGAGATAGCCGGGAGTTCCGAGAGAGAGAGGGAGAGAGCCGGGAGTTCCAAGAGAGAGAGAGCCGGGAGTTCCGAGAGAGAGAGCCAGGAGTTCCGAGAGAGAGAGAGAGAGAGAGAGAGCCGTGAGTTCCAAGAGAGAGAGAGAGCCGGGCGTTACGAGACAGAGAGAGAGAGAGATGGGAGTTCCGAGTGAGTGAGAGAGAGACGGGGGTTCCCATAGATAGAGAGAGCCGGGAGATCCGAGAGAGAGAGAGAGCTGGGAGTTCCGAGAGAGAGAAAGAGAAAGAGCCGGGAGTGCCGAGAGAGAGAGAGAGCCGGGAGTTCCGCGAGAGCAAGAGAGAGCTGGGAGTTGCGAGAGGGAGAGAGCTGGGTGTTCCGAGAGAGAGAGGGAGAGAGTCGGGAATTCTGAGAGAGAGAGAGAGATAGCCGGGACTTCCGAGAGAGAGAGAGCTGGGATTTCCAAAAGAGAGTGGGAGAGAGCGCTCCGGGAGTTCCGATAGAGAAAGGGAGAGCCAGGAGTTCAGACAGAGAGGGAGAGAGCCGGGAGTTCAGAGAGAGAGGGAGAGAGCCGGGAGTTCCAAGAGAGAGAAAGGGAGAGAGCCGGATGTTCTGAGAGAGAGAGAGAGAGCAGGGAGTTCCGAGAGATCGAGAGAGAGCCGGGAGTTCCGAGAGAGTGAGAGAGCGCTGGGAGTTCCGAGAGAGAGAGAGAGAGAGCTGGGAGTTCCAAGAGAGAGAGAGCCGGGAGTTCCGAGAGAGTGTGAGCCAGAAGCTCCGAGAGAGAGAGAGCCGTGAGTTCCGACAGAGAGGGAGAGAGAGATGGAGAGAGCTGGGAGTTCCGAGAGAGAGAGAGCCAGGGTTCCAAGAGAGAGAGAGAGAGCCGGGAGTTCCGAGAGAGATTGAGAGAAGAGCCGTGCGTTCGAGATAGAGCGAGAGCCGGGAGTTCCGAGAGAGAGTGAGAGCCAGGAGTTCCGAGAGAGACAACTGGGCGTTCGAGAGAGAGAGAGAGCCGGGACTTCGCAGAGAGAGGGAGAGAGCCGGGAGTTCCAACAGAGAGAGAGCCGAGAGTTCTGAGAGAGAGAGAGAGACGGGAGAACCGAGGGAGAGAGAGAGAGCGGGGAACTCCAGGAGAGAAAGAGAGAGAAGGCCGGGAGTTCCAGGACAGAAAGAGAGAGAGAGCTGGGAGTTCCAAGAGAGTGAGAAAGAGGGCCGGGAGTTCCGTGAGAGAGAGCTGGGAGTTCCATGAGAGGGAGCCGGGAGTTCCGTGAGAGAGAACCGGGTGTTCCGAGAGAGAGGGCCAGGAGTTCCGAGAGAGAGAGGAAGCCGGGAGTTCCATGAGAGAGAGCTGGGAGTTCCGTGAGAGGGAGCCGGGAGTTCCATGTGAGAGAGCCGGGAGTTCCGAGAGTGAGAGCCAGGAGTTCCGAGAGAGAGGGAGAGAGAGAGGGATATCCGGGAATTCAGAGAGAGAAAGAGAGAGCCGGGTGTTCAGAGAGTGAGAGAGAGAGAGAGAGCCAGAAGCTCCGAAAGAGAGAGAGAGCCAGAGTTCCAAGAGAGAGTGAGAGAGCCGGGAGTTCCGAGGGAGAGAGAGAGAGCCGTGAGTTCCGAGAGAGAGAGAGAGCCGGGAGTTCCAGAGAGAGAGAGAGCCAGGAATTCCGACAGAGAGGGAGAGAGAGATGGAGAGAGCTGGGAGTTCTGAGAGAGGGAAAGCCAGGGTTCCAAGAGAGAGAGAGAGCTGGGAGTTCCGAGATGGAGAGGGAGAGAGCCGGGAGTTCCGAGAGAGAGAGAGAGCTGGGAGTTCCAAGAGAGTGAGAGAGAGAGCAGGGAGTTCCGAGAGAGAGAGAGCCAGAAGCTCCGAGAGAGAGAGAGCTGGGAGTTCTGACAGAGAGGGAGAGGGAGATGGAGAGAGCTGGGAGTTCCAAGAGAGAGAGAGAGCCAGGCATCCAAGAGGGATAGAGAGCTGGGAGTTCCGAAACAGAGAGAGCCAAGATTCCTGAGAGAGAGAGAGCAAGGAGTTCCAAGAGAGAGAGAGAGCGACAGGAGCGCCGAGAGATGGAGAGAGAAAGCTGGAAGTTCCGAGAGAAAGAGGGACGGAGGTTCTGAGATAGAGAGAGCTGGGAGTTCTGAGATAGAGAGAACAGGGAGTTCTGAGATAGAGAGAGCCGGGAGTTCCAAGATAGAGAGAGCCGGGAGTTCTGAGATAAAGAGAGCCGGGAGTTCTGAGATAGAGAGAGCTGGAAGTTCCCAGAGAGAGAGAGAGCTGGAAGTTCTGAGAGAGAGAGAGAGAGCCGGCAGTTCCGAGAGAGAGAGAGCCGGGAGTTCCAAGATAGAGGGAGCCAGGAGTTCCATGATAGAGAGAGACGGAAGATCTGAGAGAGAGAGAGAGAGCCGAGAGTTTTGAGAGAGAGAGCCGAGAGTTCCGAGAGAGAGAGCCGGGAGTTCCGAGAGAGAGAGAGAGAGAGAGGGAGAGCCGGGAGTTCAGAGAGAGAAAGAGAGAGCCGGGTGTTCAGAGAGTCAGAGAGAGAGAGAGAGAGAGCCGGGAGTTCCGAGGGAGAGAGAGAGAGCCGTGAGTTCCGAGAGAGAGCGAGAGCTGGGAGTTCTGAGAGAAAGAGCCGGGAGTTCCGAGAAAGACAGCCGGGTGTTCCGAGAGAGAGAGCCGGGTGTTCCGAGAGAGAGGGCCGGGAGTTCCGAGAGAGAGAGGGAGCCGGGAGTTCCATGAGAGAGAGCCAGTAGTGCCTTGAGAGAGAGCCAGGAGTTCCGAGAGAGAGAGCCTGGAGTTCCGAGGGAGACAGCTGGCTGTTCCGAGAGAGAGAGCCGGGTGTTCCAAGAGAGAGAGAGCCGGGTGTTCTGAGAGAGAGAGCTGGGAGTTCCGAGAGAGAGAGCCGGGATTTCCGAGAGAGAGGGCCGGGATTTCCGAGAGAGAGAGCCGGGAGTTCCTAGAGAGACAGCCAGGAGTTCTGAGAGAGAGAGAGCCGGGAGTTCTGAAAGAGAGTGACAGAGAGCCGGGAATTCCGAGAGCGACAGGAGTTCCGAGAGATAGAGAGAGAAAGCTGGAAGTTCCGAGAGAAAGAGAGACAGGAGTTTTGAGATAGAGAGAGCCGGGAGTTCTGAGATAGAGAGAGCCGGGAGTTCTGTGATAGAGAGAGCCGGGAGTTCCAAGATAGAGCCGGGAGTTCTGAGATAAAGAGAGCCGGGAGTTGCGAGATAGAGAGAGCCAGAAGTTCCCAGAGAGAGAGAGAGCTGGAAGTTCCGAGAGAGAGAGAGCCGGGAGTTCCGAGAGCGAGAGCTGGGAGTTCCGAGAGAGAGAGAGCCGGGAGTTCCAAGATAGAGTGAGCCGGGAGTTCCGCCATAGAGAGAGATGGAAGATCCGAGAGAGAGAGAGAGCCGAGAGTTTTGAGAGAGAGAGCCGAGAGTTCCGAGAGAGAGAGCCGGGAGTTCCGAGAGTGAGAGCCAGGAGTTCTGAGAGAGAGAGAGGGAGAGCCTGGAATTCAGAGCGAGGAAGAGAGAGCCGGGTGTTCAGAGAGTGAGAGAGAGAGAGAGAGAGCCAGAAGCTCCGAGAGAGAGAGAGAGCCAGAGTTCCAAGAGAGAGAGAGAGAGCCAGGAGTTCCGAGGGAGAGAGAGAGCCACGAGTTCCGAGAGAGAGAGAGAGCCGGGAGTTCCGAGAGAGAGAGCCAGGAGTTCCGAGAGAGAGAGAGAGCCGGGAATTCCGACAGAGAGGGAGAGAGAGATGGAGAGAGCTGGGAGTTCTGAGAGAGGGAGAGCCAGGGTTCCGAGAGAGAGAGAGAGAGCCGGGAGTTCCGAGATGGAGAGGGAGAGAGCCGGGAGTTCCGAGAGAGAGAGCCGGGAGTTCCGAGAGAGAGAGAGAGCCAGAAGCTCCGAGAGAGAGAGAGCTGGGAGTTCCAACAGAGAGGGAGAGGGAGATGGAGAGAGCTGGGAGTTCCGAGAGAGAGAGAGCCAGGCATCCAAGAGGGAGAGAGAGCTGGGAGTTCCAAAACAGAGAGAGCCAAGATTCCTGAGAGAGAGAGAGCAAGGAGTTCCAAGAGAGAGAGAGAGCGAGAGAGAGCCGGATGTTCCGAGAGAGAGAGAGAGAGCCAAGAGTTCCGAGAGAGAGAGCCGGGTCTTCCGAGAGAGAGAGCCAGGTGTTCTGAGAGAGAGAGCCGGGAGTTGCCAGAGAGAGGGCCGGGATTTCCGAGAGACAGAGCCGGGATTTCCGAGAGAGAGAGCCGGGAGTTCCTAGAGAGACAGCCGGGAGTTCTGAGAGAGAGAGAGACAGAGAGCCAGGAATTCCGAGAGCGAGAGAGAGAGAGAGCGACAGGAGTGCCGAGGGATAGAGAGAGAAAGCTGGAAGTTCCGAGAGAAAGAGAGACGGAAGTTCTGAGATAGAGAGAGCCGGGAGTTCTGAGATAGAGAGAACAGGGAGTTCTGATTTAGAGAGAGACGGGAGTTCCAAGATAGAGAGAGCCGGGAGTTCTGAGATAAAGAGAGCCGGAAGTTCCGAGATAGAGAGCGACGGAAGTTCCGAGAGAGAGAGAGAGCTGGAAGTTCCGAGAGAGAGAGAGAGAGCCAGGAGTTCCGAGAGCGAGAGCTGGGAGTTCTGAGAGAGAGAGATCCGGGAGTTTGAAGATAGAGAGAGCCGGGAGTTCCGTGATAGAGAGAGATGGAAGATCCGAGAGAGAGAGAGAGCCGAGAGTTTTGAGAGAGAGAGCCGAGAGTTCCGAGAGAGAGAGCCGGGAGTTCCGAGAGTGAGAGCGAGGAGTTGCGAGAGAGAGAGATAGAGGGAGAGCCGGGAGTTCAGAAAGAGAAAGAGAGAGCCGGGTGTTCAGAGAGTGAGAGAGAGAGAGAGAGCCGGGAGTTCCAAGAGAGAGAGAGAGCCAGAAGCTCCGAGAGAGAGAGAGAGAGAGCCAGAGTTCCAAGAGAGAGAGAGAGAGCCGGGAGTTCCGAGGGAGAGAGAGAGAGCCATGAGTTCCGAGAGAGAGAGAGAGCTGGGACTTCCGAGAGAGAAAGCCAGAAGTTCAGAGAGAGAGAGAGAGCCAGGAATTCCGACAGAGAGGGAGAGAGAGATGGAGAGAGCTGGGAGTTCCAAGAGAGGGAGAGCCAGGGTTCCAAGAGAGAGAGTGAGCCGGGAGTTCCGAGAGGGAGAGGGAGACAGCCAGGAGTTCCGAGAGAGAGAGAGAGAGAGAGCTGGGAGTTCTGAAAGAGAGAGACAGAGAGAGACAGAGTTCCGAAACAGATTGAGCCAAGATTTCTGAGAGAGGAGGAGCAAGGATTTCCAAGAGAGAGAGAGAGAGAGAGCCGAGTGTTCCGAGAGAGAGAGATAGAGCCAAGAGTTCCAAGAGAGAGAGCCGGGTGTTCCGAGAGAGAGAGCCGGCTGTTCTGAGAGAGAGAGCCGGGAGTTGCCAGAGAGAGAGCCGGGATTTCCGAGAGACAGAGCCGGGATTTCCGACAGAGAGAGCCGGGAGTTCCTAGAGAGACAGCCAGGAGTTCCGAGAGAGAGAGAGAGCTGGGAGTTCTGAAAGAGAGAGACAGAGAGCTGGGAATTCCGAGAGCGAGAGAGAGAGAGCGACAGGAGTGCCGAGAGATAGAGAGAGAAAGCTGGAAGTTCCGAGAGAAAGAGAGACGGAAGTTCCGAGATAGAGAGAGCCGGGAGTTCCAAGATAGAGAGAGCCGGGAGTTCTGAGATAAAGAGAGCCGGGAGTTCCGAGATAGAGAGAGCCGGAAGTTCCCAGAGTGAGAGAAGCTGGGAGTTCCGAGAGCGAGAGCTGGGAGTTCCGAGAGAGAGAGAGCCGTGAGTTCCAAGATAGAGAGAGCCGGGAGTTCCGCGATAGAGAGAGACGGAAGATCCGAGAGAGAGAGAGCCGAGAGTTTTGAGAAAGAGAGCCGAGAGTTCCGAGAGAGAAAGCCGGGAGTTCCGAGAGTGAGAGCTAGGAGTTCCGAGAGAGAGAGAGGAGTTCTGAGAAAGAGGGAGAGGGAGTCGGGAGTTCCGAGAGAGAGAGCCGGGAGTTCTGAGAGAGAGGGAGAGGGAACCGGGAGTTCCGACAGAGAGAGAGAGAGCCAGGAGTTCTGAGAGAGAGAGAGATAGAGCCGGGAGTTCCGAGCGAGAGAGAGAGAGAGAGTGCCAGAAGCTCCGAGAGAGAGAGCCGGGAGTTCCAACAGAGAGGGAGACAGAGATAAAAGGAGCAGGGAGTTCCAAGAGAGAGAGAGCCATAGTTCCAAGAGAGAGAGATCCGGGAGTTCTGAGAGAGAGAGAGATAGCCAGGAGTTCCGAGAGAGAGAGGGAGAGAGCCGGGCGCTCCGTGAGATAGAGACAGTGCCGGGAGTTCCGCAAGAGAGTGAGTCGGGAGTTCCGAGAGAGAGAGAGAGAGAGCCGGGAGTTCCAAGAGAGAGAGAGCCGGGAGTTCTGAGAGGGAGAGAGCCGGGAGTTCTGAGAGAGAGAGAGAGCCGGGAGTTCCGAGAGAGAGAGAGCCGGGAGTTCTGAGAGAGAGAGAGAGTCGTGAGTTCCCAGAGAGAGAGAGCCGGGAGTTCTGAGAGAGAGAGAGAGAGAGAGAGAGAAAGATGGGAGTTCCGAGAGAGAGAGAGAGAGACGGGAGTTCCTATAGATAAAGAGAGCCAGGAGTTCCGAGAGAGAGAGAGAGCTGGGATTTCCGAGAGAGAGAACGAGAGAGAGCCGGGAGTTCCGATAGTAAGAGAGAGAGACGCGAGTTCCGAGAGTAAGAGAGAGAGCCGGGAGTTCCTAGAGAGAGAGAGTGAGCTGGGAGTTCCGAGAGAGCGAGAGAGGGCCGGGAGTTCTGAGAGATAGAGAGCTTTGAGTTCCGAGGGAGAGAGAGAGAGAGCCGGGAGTTCAGAGAGGGCGAGATAGCCGGGAGTTCCGAGAGAACGAGAGAGAGCCGGGAGCTCGAGAGAGAGAGAGAGAGCCGGGAGTTCTGAGAGAGAGAGAGAGCCAGGAATTCCGAGAGAGCCGTGAGTTCTGAGAGAGAGATAGAGCCAGAAGCTCCGAGAGAGAGAGAGCTGGGAGTTCCGACAGAGAGGGAGAGAGAGCCGGGAGTTCCGAGAGAGAGAGAGCCTGATGTTCTGAGAGAGAGAGCCGGGAGTACCGAGAGAGAGAGAGAGAGCCAGGAGTTCTGAGAGAGAGAGAGACGGGAGTTCCGATAGATAAAGAGAGCCAGGAGTTCCGAGAGAGAGAGAGAGCCGGGATTTCCGAGAGAGAGAACGAGAGAGAGCCGGGAGTTCCGACAGTAAGAGAGAGAGACGGGAGTTCCGAGAGTAAGAGAGAGAGCCGGGAGTTCCGAGAGAGAGAGAGTGAGCTGGGAGTTCCGAGAGAGTGAGAGAGAGCCGGGAGTTCTGAGTGATAGAGAGCTGGGAGTTCCAAGGGAGAGAGAGAGAGAGAGAGCCGGGAGTTCCGGAGAGAGAGTGAGCCGGGACTTTCGAGAAAGAGAGAGAGAGAGCCGGGAGTTCCGAGAGAGAGAGAGCCGGGAGTTCCGAGAGAGAGTGAGAGAGCCGGGAGTTCCGAGAGAGATAGTGAGCCGGGACTTTCGAGAAAGAGAGAGAGAGCCATGAGTTCCAAGAGACAGAGAGAGAGAGCCGGGAGCTCTGTGAGAGAGAGAGAGAGAGAAAGACGGGAGCTACGAGAGAGAGAGAGAGAGCGAGAGATGGGAGTTCCCATAGATAAAGAGAGCCAGGAGTTCCGAGAGAGAGAGAGAGCTGGGATTTCCGAGAGAGAGAACGAGAGAGAGCCGGGAGTTCCGATAGTACGAGAGAGAGACGCGAGTTCCGAGAGTAAGAGAGAGAGCCGGGAGTTCCTAGAGAGAGAGAGTGAGCTGGGAGTTCCGAGAGAGCGAGAGAGGGCCGGGAGTTCTGAGAGATAGAGAGCTTTGAGTTCCGAGGGAGAGAGAGAGAGAGCCGGGAGTTCAGAGAGGGCGAGATAGCCGGGAGTTCCGAGAGAACGAGAGAGAGCCGGGAGCTCGAGAGAGAGAGAGAGAGCCGGGAGTTCTGAGAGAGAGAGAGAGAGCCAGGAATTCCGAGAGAGCCGTGAGTTCTGAGAGAGAGATAGAGCCAGAAGCTCCAAGAGAGAGAGAGCTGGGAGTTCCGACAGAGAGGGAGAGAGAGCCGGGAGTTCCGAGAGAGAGAGAGCCTGATGTTCTGAGAGAGAGAGCCGGGAGTACCGAGAGAGAGAGTGAGCTGGGACTTTCGATTGAGAGAGAGAGCCGTGAATTCCAAGAGAGAGAGAGAGAGAGCCAGGAGTTCTGAGAGAGAGAGAGACGGGAGTTCCGATAGATAAAGAGAGCCAGGAGTTCCGAGAGAGAGAGAGAGCCGGGATTTCCGAGAGAGAGAACGAGAGAGAGCCGGGAGTTCCGACAGTAAGAGAGAGAGACGGGAGTTCCGAGAGTAAGAGAGAGAGCCGGGAGTTCCGAGAGAGAGAGAGTGAGCTGGGAGTTCCGAGAGAGTGAGAGAGAGCCGGGAGTTCTGAGTGATAGAGAGCTGGGAGTTCCAAGGGAGAGAGAGAGAGAGAGCCGGGAGTTCCGGAGAGAGAGTGAGCCGGGACTTTCGAGAAAGAGAGAGAGAGAGCCGGGAGTTCCGAGAGAGAGAGAGCCGGGAGTTCCGAGAGAGAGTGAGAGAGCCGGGAGTTCCGAGAGAGATAGTGAGCCGGGACTTTCGAGAAAGAGAGAGAGAGCCATGAGTTCCAAGAGACAGAGAGAGAGAGCCGGGAGCTCTGTGAGAGAGAGAGAGAGAGAAAGACGGGAGCTACAAGAGAGAGAGAGAGAGAGCGAGAGATGGGAGTTCCCATAGATAAAGAGAGCCAGGAGTTCCGAGAGAGAGAGAGAGCCGGGATTTCTGAGAGATTGAAAGAGAGAGAGCCGGGAGTTCTGAGAGAGAGAGAGTGAGCCGGGAGTTCAGAGAGAGCGAGAGAGAGACGGGAGGTCCGAGAGATAGAGAGCTGGGAGTTCTGAGGGAGAGAGAGAGAGAGAGAGCAGGGAGTTCCGAGAGGGAGAGATAGCCGGGAGTTCCGATAGAGTGAGAGAGAACCGGGAGTTGCGAGAGAGAGAGAGAGAGCCGGGAGTTCCGAGAGAGAGAGAGGGAGGAGTTCCGAGAGAGAGAGAACTGGGAGTTCCGAGAGAGAGAGAGAGAGAGAGCCGGGAGTTCCGAGAGAGAGAGTGAGCACGGACTTTCGAGAGAGAGAGATAGAGACGGGAGTTCCGAGAGAGAGAGAGAGAGAGAGAGAGACGGGAGTTCCCATAGATAGAGAGAGCCCGGAGTTCCGAGAGAGGGAGAGAGCCGGGAGTTCTGAGAGAGAGAAAGAGAGAGAGCCGGGACTTCCGAGTGTAAGAGAGAGAGCCGGGAGTTCCGAGAGAGAGAGAGAGAGCAGAGAGTTCCGAGAGAGCGAGAGAGAGCCGGGAGTTCTGAGAGGGAGAGAGCTGGGTGTTTCGAGGGAGAGTGGGAGAGAGCGCTCCAGGAGTTCCAATAGAGTGAGAGAGGGAGAGACCTGGCAGTTCAGAGAGAGAGGGAGAGAGGGGGGAGTTCCGAGAGACAGTGAGAGCGAGCCGGGAGTTCCGAGAGAGAGAGAGCCGGGACTTCCGAAAGAGAGAGAGCCAGGAGTTCTGAGAAAGAGAGAGCCAGGAGTTCCGAGAGAGAGAGAGAGCCGGGTGTTCCGAGAGAGAGAGAGAGAGAGCCAAGAGTTCCGAGAGAGAGAGAGCCGGGAGTTCCGAGAGAGAGAGGGCCAGGGGTTCCAAGAGAGAGAGAGAGCCGGGAGTTCCAAGAGAGAGAGAGAGAGCCGTGTATTCTGAGAGAGAGTGATCCAGAAGCTCCGAGAGAGAGAGAGCCGGGAGTTCCGAAAGAGAGGGAGAGAGAGCCAGGAGTTCCGAGAGACAGAGAGCCGGGAATTCCGAGAGAGAGAGAGAGTCGTGAGTTCCAAGAGAGAGAGAGAGCCGGGAGTTCAGAGAAAGAGAGAGACGGGAGTTCCAAGAGAGAGAGAGAGCGAGAGAGAGAGAGACGGGAGTTCCCATAGATAGAGAGAGCCGGGACATCCGAGAGAGGGAGAGAGCCGGGAGATCTGAGAGAGAGAAAGAGAGAGAGCCGGGAGTTCCGAGTGTAAGAGAGAGAGCCGGGGGTTCCGAGAGAGAGAGAGCAGGGAGTTCTGAGAGAGAGAGAGAGCCGGGAGTTCCGAGTGAGAGAGAGCCATGAGTTCTGAAAGAGAGATAGAGCCAGAAGCTCAGAGAGAGACAGAGCTGGGAGTTCTGACAGAGAGGGAGAGAGAGCCGGGAGTTCTGAGAGAGAGAGAGCCGGGAGATCCGAGAGAGAGAGAGAGAGCCGGGAGTTCCGAGAGAGAGTGTGAACCGGGTCTTTCGAGAGAGAGAGAGAGCCATGAGTTCCAAGAGACAGAGAGAGAGCCGGTAGTTCTGAGAGAGAGAGAGAGAGAGAGAAAGACGGGAGTTACGAGAGAGAGAGAGAGAGAGAGATGGGAGTTCCCATAGATAAAGAGAGCCAGGAGTTCTGAGAGAGAGAGAGAGCCAGGTTTTCCGAGAGATTGAAAGAGAGAGAGCCGGGAGTTCCGAGAGTAAGAGAGAGAGCCGGGAGTTCTGAGAGAGCGAGAGAGAGCCTGGAGGTCCGAGAGATAGAGAGCTGGGAGTTCCGAGAGAGTGAGAGCCGGGAGTTCCGAGAGAAAGAGAGCCGGGACTTCCGAGACAGATAGAGCTGGGACTTCCATGAGAGAGAGAGAGAGAGCCGTGAGTTCTGAGAGGGAGGAAGAGAGAGCCGGGAGTTCCAAGAGAGAGAGAGCCGGGAGTTACGAAAGAGAGAGAGCCAGGAGTTCTGAGAGAGAGAGAGCCAGGAGTTCCAAGAGAGAGAGAGCTGGGTGTTCGAAGAGAGAGAGAGCCGGGAGTTCCGAGAGAGAGAGAGCCATCAGTTCTGAGAGAGAGAGTGAGCCAGAAACTCCGAGAGAGAGAGAGTCGGGAGTTCCAACAGAGAGGGAGAGAGAGAAGATAGAGACAACTGGGAGTTCCGAGAAGAGAGAGCCAGAGTTCCAAGAGAGAGAGACAGCCGGGAGTTCCAAGAGAGAGAGAGAGAGATAGCCGGGAGTGCCCAGAGACAGAGGGAGAGAGCCGTGAGTTCCGATAGAGAGAGAGAGAACCGGGTGTTCCGAGAGAGTGAGAGCCGGGAGTTCCGAGAGAAAGAGAGCCGGGACTTCCGAGACAGATAGAGCCGGGACTTCCAAGAGAGAGAGAGAGAGAGCCGGGAGTTCCGAGAGAGAGAGAGAGCCGGGAGTTCCGAGAGAGAGAGAGCCGGGAGTTCAGAGCGAGAGAGAGCCGAGAGTTCCGAGAGAGAGAAAGCTGGGAGTTCCGAGAGAGAGGGAGAGAGAGCCGGGAGTTCCAAGAGAGAGAGAGAGAGAGCCGGGAGTTCCGACAGAGAGGGAGAGAGAGATAGAGGGAGCTGGGAGTTCCGAGAGAGAGAGAGCCGGAGTTCTGAGAGCGAGATAGAGAGCCATGAGTTCCAAGAGAGAGAGAGAGAGATCCGGGAGTTCCGAGAGAGAGAGAGAGAGAGAGCAAGAAGCTCCGAGAGAGAGAGAGCAGGGAGGTCCGACAGAGAGGGAGAGAGAGCCCGGAGTTCCGAGAGAGAGAGAGAGCCGTGAGTTCTGAGAGGGAGGAAGAGAGAGCCGGGAGTTCTGAGAGAGAGAGAGCCAGTAGTTCAGAGAGAGAGAGAGAGAGAGCGGGAATTCCGAGAGAGAGAGAGCCGGGAGTTCTGACAGAGAGGGAGAGAGAGATAGAGAGAGCTGTGAGTTCCGAGAGAGAGAGAGCCGGGAGTTCCAAGAGAGAGAGAGAACCGTGAGTTCCAAGAGAGAGTGAGAGAGAGCCGGGATTTCCGAGAGAGAGAGAGAGCCAGAAGCTCCGAGAGAGAGAGAGAGCAGGGAGTTCCGACAGAGAGGTAGAGAGAGATGGAGAGAGCTGGGAGTTCTGAGAGAGGGAGAGAGAGAGTTCCAAGAGAGATAGAGAGCCGGGAGTTCCGAGAAGAATTGAGAGATAGCCGGGAGATTCGAGAGAGAGAGAGGGAGAGAGCCGGGAGTTCTGAGAGAGAGAGAGAGAGAGCTGGGAGTTGCGAGAGAGAGAGCCGGGAGTTCCGAGAGAGCGAGAGAGAGCCGGGAGTTCCGAGAGAGAGAGAGAGCCGGGAGTGCCGAGAGAGAGAGAGCCGGGAGTTCCGAGAGAGAGAGAGAGCCGGGAGTTCCGAGAGACAGAGAGCCGGGTATTCCGAGAGAGAGAGAGAGTCATGAGTTCCAAGGGAGAGAGAGAGCCGGCAGTTCAGAGAAAGAGAGAGACAGGAGTTCCGAGAGAGAAACAGAGCGAGAGAGAGAGAGAGACGGGAGTTACCATAGATAGAGAGAGCCGGGAGATCCGAGTGAGGGAGAGAGGAGGGAGATCTGAGAGAGAGTAAGAGAGAGAGCCGGGAGTTCCGAGTGTAAGAGAGAGAGCCGGGAGTTCCGAGAGATAGGGAGCCGGGAGTTCCGAAAGAGAGAGAGCCAGGAGTTCCAAGAGAGAGAGAGAGCCGGGTGTTCCGAGAGAGAGAGAGAGAGAGAGCCAAGAGTTCAGATAGAGAGAGAGCCGGGAGTTCCGAAAGAGAGAGGGCCAGGAGTTCCAAGAGAGAGAGAGTGCCGGGAGTTCCAAGAGAGAGAGAGAGAGCCTTGTGTTCTGAGAGAGAGAGTGAGCCAGAAGCTCCAAGAGAGACAGAGCCGGGAGTTCCGACAGAGAGGGAGAGAGAGAGATAAAGACAACTGGGAGTTCTGAGAGAGAGAGGGTGCCAGAGTTCCAAGAGAGAGAGACAGCCGGGAGTTCCGAGAGAGAGAGAGCCAGGTGTTCCGAGAGAGAGAGAGCCAGGAGTTCTGAGAGAGAGAGAGAGAGCCGGGAGTTCCGAGAGAGAGAGTGAGCTGGGACTTTCGAGAGAGAGAGAGAGAGACGGGAGATCTGAGAGAGAGAGCGAGAGAGAGACGGGAGCACCCATAGATAGAGAGAGCAGGGAGTTCCGAGTGTAAGAGAGAGAGCCGGGAGTTCCGAGAGAGAGAGCAGGGAGTTCTGAGAGGGAGAGAGCTGGGTGTTTCGAGGGAGAGTGGGAGAGAGCGCTCCGGGAGTTCCAATAGAGAGAGAGAGGCAGAGAGCCGGGAATTCAGAGAGAGAGGGAGAGTGCTGGGAGTTCTGAGAGATAGAGAGAGAGAGCCGGGAATTCCAAAGAGAGAGAGAGCCGGGAGTTCCGAAAGAGACAGAGCCAGTAGTTCTGAGAGAGAGAGAGCCAGGAGTTCCAAGAGAGAGAGAGAGAGCGCCGGGTGTTCCGAGAGAGAGAGAGAGAGCCACGAGTTCCGAGAGAGAGAGAGCCGGGAGTTCCAAGAGAGAGAGAGCCAGGAGCTCCAAGAGAGAGAGAGCCGGGAGTTCCAAGAGAGAGAGAGGTAGCCATGTGTTCTGAGAGAGAGAGTGAGCCAGAAGCTCCGAGAGAGAGAGAGAGTCGGGATTTCCATCAGAGAGGGAGCGAGAGAGAAAGAGACAACTGGGAGTTCCGAGAGAGAGAGAGCCAGAGCTCCAAGAGAGAGAGGAATTCCGAGAAAGAGAGAGAGAGATAGCCAGGAGTGCCCAGAGAGAGAGGGAGAGAGCTGTGAGTTCTGAGAGAGAGAGAGAGAGCCAGGAGTTCTGAGAGTAAGAGAGAGAGCCGGGAGTTCCGAGAGAGAGAGAGTGAGCCGGGAGTTCCGAGAGAACGAGAGAGCCGGGAGTTCCGAGAGATAGAGAGCTGGGAGTTCCGAGGGAGAGAGAGAGAGAGAGCGGGAGTTCCGAGAGGGAGAGATAGCCGGGAGTTCCGAGAGAGTGAGAGAGAGCCGGGAGTTCTGAGAGAGACAGAGAGAGCTGGGAGTTCCGAGAGAGAGAGAGCCCGGGAGTTCCGAGAGAGAGAGAGCCGGGAGTTCCGAGAGAGAGAGAGAGCCGGGAGTTCCGAGAGAGAGAGTGAGCCGGGACTTTCGAGAGAGAGAGAGAGAGAGACGGGAGTTCTGAGAGAGAGAGTGAGACGGGAGTTCCCATAGATAGAGAGAGCCGGGAGTTCGAGTGTAAGAGAGAGAACCGGGAGAGCCGAGAGAGAGAGAGAGCAGGGAGTTCTGAGAGAGCGAGAGAGAGCCGGGAGTTCCGAGAGAGCAAGGGGGCGCTGGGAGCTCCGAGAGGGAGAGAGCTGGGTGTTTCAAGGGAGAGTGGGAGAGAACGCTCCGGGAGTTCCAATAGTGAGAGAGAGGGAGAGAGTCGGGAGTTCAGAGAGAGAGGGACAGAGCCGGGAGTTCCAAGAAATAGGGAGAGAGAGCCGGGAGTTCCGAGAAAGAGTGAGCTGGGAGTTCCGAAAGAGAGAGAGCCAGGAGTTCCAAGAGAGAGAGAGAGAGATCCGGGAGTTCCGATAGAGAGAGAGTGAGCCGGGAGTTCCGAGAGAGCGAGAGAGAGCCGGGAGTTCTGAGAGATAGAGAGCTGGGAGTTCCGAGGGAGAGAGAGAGAGAGAGCCGGGCGTTCTGAGAGGGAGAGATAGCCGGGAGTTCCGAGAGAGCGAGAGAGAGCCGGGAGTTCCGAGAGAGAGGGAGAGAGCTGGGAGTTCCAAGAGAGAGAGAGCCGGGAGTTCCGAGAGAGAGAGAGCCAGGAGTTCTGAGAGAGAGAGAGCCAGGAGTTCTGAGAGAGAGAGAGCCGGGAGTTCCGAGAGAGAGAGTGAGCTGGGACTTTCGAGAGAGAGAGAGAGAGAGACGGGAGATCTGAGAGAGAGAGCGAGAGAGAGACGGGAGCACCCATAGATAGAGAGAGCAGGGAGTTCCGAGTGTAAGAGAGAGAGCCGGGAGTTCCGAGAGAGAGAGAGAGATCAGGGAGTTCTGAGAGAACGAGAGAGAGCCAGGAGTTCCGAGAGAACAAGAGAGCGCCGGGAGTTCCGAGAGGGAGAGAGCTGGGTGTTTCGAGGGAGAGTGGGAGAGAGCGCTCCGGGAGTTCCAATAGAGAGAGAGAGGCAGAGAGCCGGGAATTCAGAGAGAGAGGGAGAGTGCCGGGAGTTCCGAGAGATAGAGAGAGAGAGCCGGGAATTCCAAAGAGAGAGAGAGCCGGGAGTTCCGAAAGAGACAGAGCCAGTAGTTCTGAGAGAGAGAGAGCCAGGAGTTCCAAGAGAGAGAGAGAGAGCGCCGGGTGTTCCGAGAGAGAGAGAGAGAGCCACGAGTTCCGAGAGAGAGAGAGAGCCGGGAGTTCCGGAGAGAGAGCCAGGAGCTCCAAGAGAGAGAGAGCCGGGAGTTCCAAGAGAGAGAGAGGTAGCCATGTGTTCTGAGAGAGAGAGTGAGCCAGAAGCTCCGAGAGAGAGAGAGAGTCGGGATTTCCGTCAGAGAGGGAGCGAGAGAGAAAGAGACAACTGGGAGTTCCGAGAGAGAGAGAGCCAGAGTTCCAAGAGAGAGAGGAATTCCGAGTAAGAGAGAGAGAGATAGCCGGGAGTGCCCAGAGAGAGAGGGAGAGAGCTGTGAGTTCCGAGAGAGAGAGAGAGAGCCAGGAGTTCCGAGAGAGAGAGAGCCGGGATTTCCGAGAGAGAGAACGAGAGAGAGCTGGGCGTTCCGAGAGTAAGAGAGAAAGATGGGAGTTCCGAGAGTAAGAGAGAGAGCCGGGAGTTCCGAGAGAGAGAGAGTGAGCCGGGAGTTCCGAGAGAGCAAGGGAGCGCCGGGAGCTCCGAGAGGGAGAGAGCTGGGTGTTTCAAGGGAGAGTGGGAGAGAGCGCACCGGGAGTTCCAATAGAGAGAGAGAGGAAGAGAGCCGGGAGTTCAGAGAGAGAGGAAGAGAGCCGGGAGTTCTGATAGATAGAGAGAGAGAGCTGGGAGTTCCGAGAGAGAGAGAGCCGGGAGTTCCGAGAGAGAGAGTGAGCCGGGACTTTCGAGAGAGAGAGAGAGACGGGAGTTCCGAGAGAGAGAGACGGGAGTTCCCATAGATAGAGAGAGCCGGGAGTTCTGAGAGAGGGAGGGTGCTGGGAGTTCTGAGAGAGAGAAAGAGAGAGAGAGCCGTGAGTTCCGAGTGTAAGAGAGAGAGCCGGGAGTTCCAAGAGAGTGAGAGAGAGCAGGGAGGTCCGAGAGAGCGAGAGAGAGCCAGGAGTTCCAAGAGAGAGAGAGAGCCGGGTGTTCCGAGAGAGAGAGAGAGAGAGAGAGCCAAGAGTTCTGATAGAGAGAGAGCCGGGAGTTCCGAAAGAGAGAGGGCCAGGAGTTCCAAGAGAGAGAGTGCCGGGAGTTCCAAGAGAGAGAGAGAGAGCCTTGTGTTCTGAGAGAGAGAGTGAGCCAGAAGCTCCAAGAGAGACAGAGCCGGGAGTTCCGACAGAGAGGGAGAGAGAGAGAGATAGAGAGCCGGGAGTTCCGAGGGAGAGAGAGAGAGCCAGAGTTCCAAGAGAGAGAGACAGCCGGGAGTACCGAGAGAGAGAGAGAGAGCCGGGAGTTCAGAGAGAGAGAGAGCCAGGTGTTCCGAGAGAGAGAGAGCCGGGAGTTCTGAGAGAGAGAGAGAGGGAGCCGGGAGTTCCGAGAGAGTGAGAGAGCCGGGAGTTCCAATAGAGAGAGAGAGAGCGCCGGGAGTTCTGAGAGAGAGGGAGAGGGAGCCGGGAGTTCCGAGAGAGACAGAGAGCCGGGAGTTCCGATAGAGAGAGAGAGAGCCGGGAGTTCCGAGAGAGAGAGAGAGATAGAGCCGGGAGTTCCGAGAGAGAGAGAGAGAAAGTGCCAGAAGCTCCAAGAGAGAGAGAGTGCCAGAAGCTCTGAGAGAGAGAGAGCCGGGTGTTCCGACAGAGAGGGAGAGAGAGATAAAGGGAGCTGGGAGTTCCAAGAGAGAGAGAGCCATAGTTCCAAGAGAGAGAGATACGGGAGTTCTGAGAGAGAGAGAGATAGCCAGGAGTTCCAAGAGGGAGAGGGAGCCGGGACTTTCGAGACAGAGAGAGAGAGAGCGGTGAGTTCCAAGAGAGAGAGAGAGCCGCGAGTTCCGAGAGAGAGAGAGAGAGCCGGGAGTTCGAGAGAGCGAGAGCTGGGAGTTCCGAGGGAGAGAGAGAGAGCCGGGAGTTCCGAGAGAGAGAGATAGCCGGGAGTTCCGATAGTGCGAGAGAGAGCCGGGACTTCTGAGTGAGAGAGAGAGACCAGGGAGTTCTGAGAGAGAGGGAGAGGGAGCCGGGAGTTCCATGAGAGAGAGAGAGCTGGGAGTTCCGAAAGAGAGAGAGAGCCAGGAGTTCTGAGAGAGAGGGAGTGGGAGCCAGGAGTTCTGAGAGAGGAGAGAGCCGGGAGTTCCGATAGAGAGAGAGAGTGCTGGGAGTTCCGAGAGAGAGAGAGAGATAGAGCCGGGAGTTCCGAGAGAGAGAGAGAGAGAGAGAGTGCCAGAAGCTCCAAGAGAGAGAGAGTGCCAGAAGCTCCGAGAGAGAGAGAGCCGGGTGTTCCGACAGAGAGGGAGAGAGAGATAAAGGGAAGCTGGGAGTTCAAGAGAGAGAGAGCCATAGTTCCAAGAGAGAGAGATTCGGGAGTTCTGAGAGAGAGAGAGATAGCCAGGAGTTCCAAGAGAGAGAGAGAGAGCCGGGAGTTCTGAGAGGGAGAGAGCCGGGAGTTCTGAGAGAGAGAGAGAGCCGGGAGTTCATAGATAGAGAGAGCCGGGAATTCCGAGAGAGAGAGCCGGGAGTTCCGAGAGAGAGAGAATGCCAGGAGTTCCGAGAGAGACAGTGGCATGAGTTCTGAGAGAGAGATAGAGCCAGAAGCTCCGAGAGAGAGAGAGCTGGGAGTTCCGACAGAGAGGGAGAGTGAGCCGGGAGTTGCGAGAGAGAGAGAGCCGGGAGTTGCGAGAGAGAGAGAGAGCCGGGAGGTCCGAGAGAGAGAGTGACCCGGGACTTTCGTGAGAGAGAGAGAGCCGTGAGTTCCAAGAGAGGGAGAGAGAGCCGGGAGTTCTGAGAGAGATAGAGAAAGACGGGAGTTCCGGGAGAGAGAGAGAGAGAGACGGGAGTTCCCACAGATAAAGGGAGCCAGAAGTTCCGAGAGAGAGAGAGCCGGGATTTCCGAGAGAGAGAACGAGAGAGAGCCGGGAGTTCCGAGAGTAAGAGAGAGAGACGGGAGTTCCGAGAGTAAGAGAGAGAGCAGGGAGTTCTGATAGAGAGAGAGTGAGCCGGGAGTTCCGAGAGAGCGAGAGAGAGCCAGGTGTTCAAAGAGATAGAGAGCTGGGAGTTCCGAGGGAGAGAGAGAGAGAGAGCCGGGAGTTCTGAGAGGGAGAGATAGCCGGGAGTTCCGAGAGAGCGAGAGAGCTGGGTGTTTCAAAGGAGAGTGGGAGAGAGCGCTCCAGGAGTTCCAAAAGAGAGAGAGAGGGAGAGACCCGGGAGTTCAGAGAGAGAGGGAGAGAGCCGGGAGTTCCGAGAGATAGGGAAAGAGAGCCGGGAGTTCTGAGAGAGAGAGAGCCGGGAGTTCCGAAAGAGAGAGTGCCAGGAGTTCCAAGAGAGAGAGAGAGAGCCGGGTGTTCCGAGAGAGAGAGAGAGAGAGCCAAGAGTTATGATAGAGAGAGAGCCGGGTGTTCCAACAGAGAGGGAGAGAGAGATAATGGGAGCTGGGAGTTCCAAGAGAGAAAGAGGCATAGTTCCAAGAGAGAGAGATCCAGGAGTTCTGAGAGAGAGAGAGATAGCCAGGAGTTGCAAGAGAGAGAGGGAGAGAGCCAGGTGCTCCGTTAGATAGAGACAGAGCCGGGAGTTCCGTGAGAGAGAGAGCTGGGAGTTCCGAGAGAGAGAGGGAGATACCCGGGAGTTCCAAGAGAGAGAGAGCCTGGAGTTCTGAGAGGGAGAGAGCCGGGAGTTCTGAGAGAGAGAGCGAGCCGGGAGTTCCTAGAGAGAGAGAGCCGGGAATTCCGAGAGATAGGGAGAGAGCCGGGAGTTCCGAGAAATAGGGAGAGAGAGCCGGGAGTTCCAAGAAAGAGTGAACCGGGAGTTCCAGAAGAGAGAGAGCCAGGAGTTCTGAGAGAGAGAGAGCCAGGAGTTCCAAGAGAGAGAGAGAGAGAGCCGGGTGTTCCGAGAGAGAGAGAGAGCCAGGAGTTCTGAGAGAGAGAGAGCCGGGAATTCCGAGAGAGAGACAGCCAGGAGTTCCAAGAGAGAGAGCGAGAGCCGTGTGTTCTGAGAGAGACAGTGAGCTAGAAGCTCCGAGAGAGAGAGACCGGGAGTTCCGACAGAGAGGGAGAGAGAGAGAGATAGAGACAACTGGGAGTTTCGAGAGAGAGAGAGAGAGCCGGGGGTTCCGAGGGAGAGAGAGCCGGGAGTTCCGAGAAAGATAGCCGGGACTTCCGAGAAAGAGAGAGAGACGGGAGTTACGAGAGAGAGAGAGAGCCGGGAGTTCCGAGGGAGAGAGAGCCAGGAGTTCCAAGAGAGAGACAGCCAAGATTTCCGAGAGAGAGAGAGCCGGGAGTTCCGAGAGAGATGGAGAGAGAGCCGGGAGTTCCAAGAGAGAGAGAGAGCCGGGAGTTCTGAGAGAGAGGGAGAGAGAGCCAGAAGTTCCGAGAGAGAGAGAGCCGGTAGTTCCGATAGAGAGAGAGAGAGAGCCGGGAATTGCGAGAGAGAGAGAGAGAGAGCCAGGAGTTCCGACAGAGAGGGAGAGAGAGATAGAGAGAGCTGGGAGTTCGGAGAAAGAGAGAGCCGGGAGTTCCGAGAGAGAGAGAGATAGCCGTGAGTTCCAAGAGAGAGAGAGAGAGCCGGGTTTTCCGAGAGAGAGAGAGAGCCAGATGCTCCGAGAGAGAGAGAGCAGGGAGTTCCGACAGAGAGGGAGAGAGAGATGGGTAGAGCTGGGAGTTCCGAGAGAGGGAGAGCCAGGGTTCCAAGAGAGATAGAGAGCCGGGAGCTCCGAGAAGAATTGAGAGATAGCCGGGAGATTAGAGAGAGAGAGAGGGAGAGAGCCGGGAGTTCTGAGAGAGAGAGAGAGCTGGGAGTAGCGAGAGAGAGAGCCAGGAGTTCCGAGAAAGTGAGAGAGAGCCGGGAGTTCTGAGAGAGAGAGAGAGAGAGCCAGGAGTGCCAGAGAGAGAGAGCCGGGAGTTCCAAGAGAGAGAGAGAGCCGGGAGTTCCGAGAGACAGAGAGCCGGGTATTCCGAGAGAGAGAGAGAGTTGTGAGTTCCAAGAGAGAGAGAGAGCCGGGAGTTCAGAGAAAGAGAGAGACAGGAGTTCCGAGAGAGAGAGAGTGAGAGAGAGAGACGGGAGTTCCCATAGATAGAGAGAGCCGGGAGATCCGAGTGAGGGAGAGAGCCGGGAGATCTGAGAGAGAGAAGGAGAGAGAGCCGGGAGTTCCGAGTGTAAGAGAGAGAGCCGGGAGTTCCGAGAGAGAGAGAGAGAGCAGGGCGTTCCGAGAGAGCGAGAGAGCCGGGAGTTCCGAGAGAGAGATAGAGCCAGAAGCTCCGAGAGAGAGAGAGCTGGGAGTTCCGACAGAGAGGGAGAGAGAGCCGGGAGTTCCAAGAGGGCGAAATAGCCGTGAATTCCGAGAGGGAGAGAGTCGTGAGCTCTGAGAGAGAGAGATAGAGCCAGAAGCTCTGAGAGAGAGAGAGCTGGGAGTTCCGACAGAGAGGGAGAGAGAGCCGCGAGTTCCGAGAGAGAGAGAGAGCCGGGAGTTCCGAGAGAGAGAGTGAGCCGGGACTTTCGAAAGAGAGAGAGGGAGAGAGAGAGCCAGGAGTTCCGAGTGTAAGAGAGAGAGCCGGGAGTTCCGAGAGAGAGAGAGAGAGCAGGCAGGTCCGAGAAAGCGAGAGAGAGCTGGGAGTGCTGAGAGAGAGAGAGTGAGAAAGATGGGAAGTCCGAGAGAGAGAGAGAGAGAGACGGGAGTTCCCATAGATAAAGAGAGCCATGAGTTCCGAGAGAGAGAGAGAGCTGGGATTTCCGAGAGAGAGAAAGAGAGAGAGCTGGGAGTTCCGAGAGTAAGAGAGAGAGCCGGGAGTTCCGAGAGTAAGAGAGAGAGCCAGGAGTTCTGAGAGAGAGAGTGAGCTGGAAGTTCTGAGAGAGCGAGAGAGAGCCGGGAGGTCCAAGAGATAGAGAGCTGGGAGTTCCGAGGGAGAGAGAGAGAGAGAGCCGGGAGTTCCAAGAGGGCGAGATAGCCGGGAGTTCCAATAGAGCGAGAGAGAGCCGGGAGTTGCGAGAGAGAGAGATAGAGCTGGGAGTTCCAAGAGAGAGAGAGCCGGGAGTTCCGAGAGAGAGAGTGAGAGCTGGGAGTTCTGAGAGAGAGAGAGTCGAGAGTTCCGAGAGAGAGAGAGAGAAGCCGGGAGTTCCGAGAGAGAGAGTGAGCCGGGACTTTTGAGAGAGAGAGAGAGAGAGATAGGAGTTCCGAGAGAGAGAGACGGGAGTTCCCATAGATAGAGAGAGCAGGGAGTTCCAAGAGAGGGAGGGAGCCGGGAGTTCTGAGAGAGAGAAAGAGAGAGAGAGCCGGGAGTTCCGAGTGTAAGAGAGAGAGCCGGGAGTTCCGAGAGAGTGAGAGAGAGCAGGGAGTTCCGAGAGAGGGAGAGCCAGGCTTCCAAGAGAGATAGAGAGCCGGGAGCTCCGAGAAGAATTGAGAGATAGCCGGGAGATTAGAGAGAGAGAGAGGGAGAGAGCCGGGAGTTCTGAGAGAGAGAGAGAGAGCTGGGAGTAACGAGAGAGAGAGCCGGGAGTTCCGAGAAAGTGAAAGAGAGCCGGGATTTCCGAGAGAGAGAGAGAGAGCTGGGAGTTCCAAGAGAGCGAGAGCTGGGAGTTCCGAGGGAGAGAGAGAGAGCCAGGAGTTCCGAGAGAGAGAGAGAGAGCAGGCAGGTCCGAGAAAGCGAGAGAGAGCCGGGAGTGCTGAGAGAGAGAGAGTGAGAAAGACGGGAAGTCCGAGAGAGAGAGAGAGAGAGAGACGGGAGTTCCCATAGATAAAGAGAGCCATGAGTTCCGAGAGAGAGAGAGAGCCGGGATTTCCGAGAGTAAGAGAGAGAGCCGGGAGTTCCGAGAGTAAGAGAGAGAGCCGGGAGTTCTGAGAGAGAGAGTGAGCTGGAAGTTCTGAGAGAGCGAGAGAGAGCCGGGAGGTCCGAGAGATAGAGAGCTGGGAGTTCCGAGGGAGAGAGAGAGAGAGAGCCGGGAGTTCCAAGAGGGCGAGATAGCCGGGAGTTCCGATAGAGCGAGAGAGAGCCGGGAGTTGCGAGAGAGAGAGATAGAGCCGGGAGTTCCAAGAGAGAGAGAGCCGGGAGTTCTGAGAGAGAGAGTGAGAGCTGGGAGTTCTGAGAGAGAGAGAGTCGAGAGTTCCGAGAGAGAGAGAGAGAAGCCGGGAGTTCCGAGAGAGAGAGTGAGCTGGGACTTTCGAGAGAGAGAGAGAGAGAGATGGGAGTTCCAAGAGAGAGAGACGGGAGTTCCCATAGATAGAGAGAGAAGGGAGTTGCAAGAGAGTTCTGAGAGAGAGAAAGAGAGAGAGAGAAAGAGAGAGAGAGCCGGGAGTTCCGAGTGTAAGAGAGAGAGCCGGGAGTTCCGAGAGAGTGAGAGAGAGCAGGGAGGTCCGAGAGAGGGAGAGCCAGGCTTCCAAGAGAGATAGAGAGCCGGGAGCTCCGAGAAGAATTGAGAGATAGCCGGGAGATTAGAGAGAGAGAGAGGGAGAGAGCCGGGAGTTTTGAGAGAGAGAGAGAGAGCTGGGAGTAGCGAGAGAGAGAGCCGGGAGTTCCGGGAAAGTGAGAGAGAGCCGGGAGGTCAGAGGGAGAGAGAGAGAGCCAGGAGTGCCGAGAGAGAGAGAGCCGGGAGTTCCAAGAGAGAGAGAGAGCCGAGAGTTCTGAGAGACAGAGAGCCGGGTATTCCGAGAGATTGAGAGACAGAGTCGTGAGTTCCATGAGAGAGAGAGAGCCGGGAGTTCAAAGAAAGAGAGAGACAGGAGTTCTGAGAGAGAGAGAGCGAGAGAGAGAGACGGGAGTTCCCATAGATAGAGAGAGCCGGGAGATCCGAGTGAGGGAGAGAGCCGGGAGATCTGAGAGAGAGAAAGAGAGAGAGCCGGGAGTTCCAAGTGTAAGAGAGAGAGCCAGGAGTTCCGAGAGAGAGAGAGAGAGCAGGGAGTTCCGAGAGAGCGAGAGAGCCGGGAGTTCCGAGAGAGAGAGAGAGCCGGGAGTTCCGAGAGAGAGAAAGCCGTGAGTTCTGAGAGAGAGATAGAGCCAGAAGCTCCAGAGAGAGAGAGCTGGGAGTTCCGACAGGGAGGGAGAAGGAGACTGCAGTACCGAGAGAGAGAGAGCCGGGAGTTCCGAGAGTAAGAGAGAGAGCCGGGAGTTCTGAGACAGAGTGAGCTGGAAGTTCCGAGAGAGCGAGAGAGAGCCGGGAGGTCCGAGAGATAGGGAGCTGGGAGTTCCGAGAGAGAGAGAGAGAGAGCCGGGAGTTCCAAGAGGGCGAGATAGCCGGGAGTTCCGATAGAGCAAGGGAGAGCCGGGAGTTGCGAGAGAGAGAGAGAGAGCCAGGAGTTCCGAGAGAGAGAGAGAGAGCAGGGAGTTCCGAGAGAGCGAGAGAGCCGGGAGTTCCGAGAGAGAGAGAGAGCCGGGAGTTCCGAGAGAGAGAAAGCCGTGAGTTCTGAGAGAGAGATAGAGCCAGAAGCTCCGAGAGAGAGAGAGCTGGGAGTTCCGACAGGGAGGGAGAAGGAGACTGCAGTACCGAGAGAGAGAGAGCCGGGAGTTCCGAGAGTAAGAGAGAGAGCCGGGAGTTCTGAGACAGAGTGAGCTGGAAGTTCCGAGAGAGCGAGAGAGAGCCGGGAGGTCCGAGAGATAGGGAGCTGGGAGTTCCGAGAGAGAGAGAGAGAGAGCCGGGAGTTCCAAGAGGGCGAGATAGCCGGGAGTTCCGATAGAGCAAGGGAGAGCCGGGAGTTGCGAGAGAGAGAGAGAGAGCCGGGAGTTCCGAGAGAGAGAGCCGGGAGTTCCGAGAGAGAGAGTGAGATCCGGGAGTTCTGAGAGAGAGAGTGAGCCGGGACTTTCGAGAGAGAGAGAGAGACGGGAGTTCCGAGAGAGAGAGACGGGAGTTCCCATAGATAGAGAGAGCCGGGAGATATGAGAGAGGGAGGGACCCGGGAGTTCTGAGAGAGAGAAAGAGAGAGAGAGCCGGGAGTTCCGAGTGTAAGAGAGAGAGCCAGGAGTTCGGAGAGAGTGAGAGAGAGCAGGAAGGTCCGAGAGAGTGAGAGAGAGCCGGGAATTCCGAGAGGGAGAGAGCTGGGTGTTTCGAGGGAGAGTGGGAGAGAGCGCTCCAGGAGTTCCAATAGAGGGAGAGAGGGAGAGACCCGGGAGTTCAGGGAGAGAGCTGGGAGTTCCGAGAGATAGGGAGAGAGAGCCGGGAGTTCTGAGAGAGAGAGAGCCGGGAGTTCCGAAAGAGAGAGGGCCAGCAGTTCCAAGAGAGAGAGAGTGCCGGGAGTTCCAAGAGAGAGAGAGAGAGGCTTGTGTTCTGAGAGAGAGAGTGAGCCAGAAGCTCTGAGAGAGACAGAGCCGGGAGTTCCGACAGAGAGGGAGAGAGAGAGATAGAGACAACTGGGAGTTCTGAGAGAGAGAGAGAGCCAGAGTTCCAAGAGAGAGAGACAGCCGGGAGTACCGAGAGAGAGAGAGAGAGCCGGGAGTTCGGAGAGAGAGAGAGGCAGGTGTTCCGAGAGAGAGAGAGTCAGGAGTTCCGAGAGAGAGAGAGAGCCGGGAGTTCCAAGAGAGAGAGTGAGCCGGGACTTTCGAGAGAGAGAGAGAGAGAGCGGAGAGTTCCAAGAGAGAGAGAGAGCCGGGAGTTCTGAGAGAGTGAGAGAGAGCTGGGAGTTCCGAGAGAGCGAGAGCTGGGAGTTCCGAGAGAGAGAGAGAGAGCCGGGAGATCCGAGAGAGAGAGATAGCCAGGAGTTCCGAGAGTGCGAGAGAGAGCCGGGAGTTGCGAGAGAGAGAGAGAGAGAGCCGGGACTTCCGAGTGAGAGAGAGAGAGAGCCGGGAGTTCCGAGAGAGAGAGAGAGAGAGAGCTGGGAGTTCTGAGAGAGAGAGAGCAGCAAGTTCTGAGAGAGAGGGAGAGAGAGATAAAGGGAGCTGGGAGTTCCAAGAGAGAGAGAGCCATAGTTCCAAGAGAGAGAGATCCGGGAGTTCTGAGAGAGAGAGAGATAGCCAGGAGTTGCAAGAGAGAGAGGTAGAGCGCCGGGTGACCCGTTAGATAGAAACAGAGCCGGGAGTTCCTCGAGAGAGAGAGCCGCGAGTTCCGAGAGAGAGAGGGAGATACCCGGGAGTTCCAGAGAGAGAGAGAGCCGGGAGTTCTGAGAGGGAGAGAGCAGGGAGTTCTGAGCGAGAGAGAGAGCCGGGAGTTCCTAGAGAGAGAGAGCCGGGAATTCCGAGAGATAGGGAGAGAGCCGGGAGTTCCGAGAAATAGGGAG